>NW_026067900.1:16051556-16053048 GCF_014885135.2 Alexandromys fortis | reverse complement strand
GACAATGAGGGCTGCTGAGAAGCCAAGGACAATGCCACTGGGTTTTGATCCTACTTCATGTTCTGGCTTTGTGGGAGCCTAGCCAGTTTGGATGTCCACCTTCCTAGACCAGGATGGAGCGGGGAGGACTTTGGACTTTCCACAGGGCAGGGAACCCTGACTGCCCCTCAGACTGGAGAGGGAGGGGAAGAGGAGTGGGGGGGAGGGGGAGAGGAGAGGGAGGAGGGGGGAAAAGGGAGACGGGGAGGGAAATGGGAGGCGGGGAGGAGGCGGAAATCTTTTTTTTCAATAAAAAAATTATATTTAAAAAAAAAAGTTGGGTTTTGACCATTTTTGAAATTCAGTGAGTTGTATTCATGTTTCCAATTCACTTCCGTTGAGTAAGCAAATTAATTTTTGCTTTTGTATTTCATAAACATTATTTCAACCTATTTTCTTTGAATTAAGTAGATTCTACACAGTAGCATATGGCTAATTTTCATAAGTGGGTCACATTAGAATTCCTTAACAAAGCTCAATGCATGTCTACACACCAGAAAAGCAAATAATGTCTTTCTTGCTAGGAATTAGGATACATTTAGCAATTAGGATTTAGAGGTTTAAGGCTTTTCCATCACCACTTCTGTGAAGTCCACTTGGCTTCAGTGTCGTTTAGCTTTCTGTTCGTTTTGCCTTTAAATGTACGAAGTGTCACGGTTTGAAGACATTCAGCGTGAGAACCCGCACTTGCAGTGACCTAGGTAGGTTCTGCTCATTCGTCAGCATGGAAATTATGTCTGCTCATTTATTGTGTAATAAAATATTTGCCATAGATTGACAGCTACTGCTCTGGGCACTTTCGGGACCAAATAAAGCCAGTGTGAACTTACACAACACAAGGCCATTTCAGTTAGGCAAACTCTCTGTTCCTACCAGGCCCAAGAAATAATAAAGATTAGAAAAATTTGAGCTTTCACCTTTATGCATTATTTATTAAAGAAATGCAGAGAGAAGGAAAACTGAGTTGAAAATGGTAAATATTTTTATTCATATTAGTGTTTGTATAAAATGTTGTGTCGCAAAGTATTTTAAATGCTACTAAACCTGTAGTCAATGAAGGTTTTTGGCTTTCCAAGGAAGGTTTTCTGAGAAGGGAAATCACAAATAAATAATGAGCAGTTGGACACTTTCAAGACAGATTTTACAGTATCTGTCTGGGGTTCACATCCACACCTTTAATGGTTTACCCTATTCTGATTTAAACTGGTCTGACTGGGAACCATGGGGTAGGAAGAATACTTTTCCAGAAGGCTTCTCATCTGAGGAAAAAACAAAACAAAACAAAACAACAACAAAAAAACAGATGTCTCTGTTATTGCCAAAATTAACAACGTCTTCTTCTTCTTCTTCTTCTTCTTCTTCTTCTTCTTCTTCTTCTTCTTCTTCTTCTTCTTCTTCTTCTTCTTCTTCTTCTCCTCCTCCTCCTCCTCCTCCTCCTCCTCCTCCTCCTCCT
>NW_026067900.1:16020244-16050105 GCF_014885135.2 Alexandromys fortis | reverse complement strand
TATATACCAAATATATACATATATTCGAGACAGGGTTTCTCTGTAGTTTTGAAGCCTGTCCTGGAACTAACTCTTGTAGACCAGACTGGCCTCGAACTCACATAGATCCGCCTGCCTCTGCCTCCCGAGTGCTGGGATTAAAGACATGCGCCACCACCACCCTGCCTTCTCTTATTTTAGCAACATTTAGATGGAATCAAACTTCAGTGCAATCTACTCCTCTTGGATGAGGCTTTGGTTCAGCTTCCCCTCTCAATTGTGTGACATAGTCCCCTGTGAGAACATTCAGGTGTCTTCTTAAACAACAAACCTATTTTTAGTGGCGGAGTGGCTCCTTGTAGCTGTGTTTGTGTGGGATTGATAACCAATCTCTGTCTTTGAAGGAACTCCTAATCTTTCCTTGTATATCCTCCCTATATGTGTGACTGCATCTGTTTTCACGTTCAGGACTCGGTATTGCTATCTTATCAACTACAGTGCTAACATTAACAACAGCTCTGCATCCATCGTCGCTGCAGTCACCCAAAGATTCCCCAAGAAGGCACAGCCGTGTCACTAGACAAAAGCAATCAATGTCATTTCGTCTACACTGCTTGCTCAATGTAATTAGCTGTCGTCCTTTCTGTTTGTTCTTCTCATCTTCCCACATAGGTACAATGCCAGCCTTAAAAAGTGAGTAGCACAGCCAGGCATTAAATTACTAGCAACTGGAATTGATTATATAGAGCCTAAAAATCTTCAACAGCATCGAACTTAGAGATCAATCGAAGGTTTGCTTGCCAAGTTTTCCTTTTATCATTTTTAAAACTGCAGAGTGCTCACATGTTCTGTAGAGGGTGCTTACTATAGTGCTGCAGGCTGGCAGACTCCTGGTTAAATTCTGTTTTTTCCTCTTATGCATGTGGGGGGATTAGCGATAGCGGTGGTTTCCGGTTCCACGGTGGCCATCTTAGATGGATCCCAGTTCTTCAGTTCTAATGTCCTCCCCTTCTCACTGTCTGACAAACAGTGCAACGGTCAGGGCTTTACAACTCTTGTCCTTGGGCTGAGTTATAACAGGATGTGGGGTTGACAAAGCGGATATCCCCTGCAAGTGAAAAGACCCAACCACAGAGGTCTCTGAGTGAGCCGTGAGCCACTCGCCTTCGAGGATCTGGATGGGCCAACAGTTTCTGTCAATGGAATAGTTGTGAGGATTAAAGGGCCCTGCACTGCAATTGCTCCTTCCCATGTTTGTCAGTGCACAACAACTTTTTTACACTCTTTTCAAAAACTGTCATTTCCCTGGGCTGTGATACTCTGAGTCACAAGGACTACGACTGATTTCCTTTGAATAATTATTATCTACTATCTCATAAGTATTATGTGATTGTATACTACTTGCTGGATGAGAAAATAAACAAATTAAGCAAAAGTAAATAATTTGGGCTATGGTAATGTTTTGACATTCAATAAACCACATAAAAGTAAGTTTTTTTTTTCATTCATTCATTAAACAATTCTAGCGCATGTTAAGCAGAGCCTGAAGGTCTTTTTCTATAGTAGCATTTTTTTTTTAAACATGAGACGTTGATGACCAAGCACTTGCAGAGAATCATGACCACTGCACGGTCAAGCACAGTGAAGAGGAAAATAGATGGCCAGCAAGAAAGAACTCGGCTTTGGCTATAGAAGCCCTTTGATGGTTAGAAATGCAAGAGGCACTCCAAACAGAACACTTAATGAATACCAGGCTCAAATGCACTTTCTCTCCTTTTCCTGGCTTTTCTTTTTCACTTTCCAACGAATCCACCCACATGTTTTAATTCTTTAAGGAATCACATTAAGTCAAGAGAACTAAATAAGTCCCAGCTTCATGTGTGGCTGGCATCACTTCTCCAAATGAAAGAGGAGTTTAACTTTTTTAATTTTTTCAAGTATAGAAGAAAAAATAATTCTTTTTATACAAAATGTTGACTGTACACTGGATCCAATGAGTTAAGTGATTCATTTAACTCCCCCCCCCATATATTAATTGTGTGTTAAATACTGGATTGGGGGTTCTAAAGGGCATACTGAATAGATTCAATATCACTGCTATTCTCAGAGAGCATAACTTTAGTAAAAACAGGGTAAGACACACAGAGAAATACTTGGTAATAATTGTGGAAAACATATATCTTAAGTTAATTTATGCATTGCCAAATATGCAGAGGGAAATTGCTATTATTCTAAGTGGATCATTATGACAGCCTCAAAAGGTGTTAAAATTGCCTGTAGAACCCTAAAATAATTAAGAAAATCAGTCATTTCCTAGTTATTACCCAAGCTCCTACCACTTCGAATTCACAAATGATCTCAGCTTTTGTGTAGTGATGATGACTCATCTTGTACTCTGTGTAGTGTTTTCTGGGATCACTATTTGCCTCTAAACACAGTCCACATCCACACAGGCTCAGTTCCAATCCAGTATTGGTGTTGTGTGGTCACAGAAACGTTCTCATTCACCTGCCTTCACCAGCCTTATTCTGGCACTCCGAAAGCCGCTTGTAGCTGAGCTGTTGGTCCTCTCATCACGAGAGAAGGGCTTAAGCATAATAGCCAAGCAGTTTGTATTTTGGCCTGAAGATTATAGATCTGCCCCCTGGGATTTATGCAGCAGCTCCAACCCCAAGCTAAGTGCAATCTCCATTGTCAGATTTGCTTTACTAGTCTTTCAAATGAAAGTTTAATCAACTTGACATTTACAGTAAGGAGTGTCTCGGTGACAGCGCTATAGGGCAGGCAGCAATTGCCATTCAGTATGTGAAGTTCATATAAATATGTATTTTATATATACAAGATGGAGAATGGAGGGGTGAGGTTTAGGGGGCTAATGAAGACCGTTTTAAAAGTCCTTTAGGGTTGAGCGATACCTGAAGCTACCTCACAAGTTAGAGTCTGTGCTCTTCCCTTCGTATTGTGCTTAGGTTTTACGGAAAGAAAAAAGGATTTTTCAGTCAACCAAAGTTGAGAAACATCTGGATCAAACGGGGGGGGGGGGGGCTAGATCTTTAGGATGTTGATATGCAATATGAATGATTTTGAGAACTTTATTAAGGCAGCTTCCCAGAACTTTTAGGGTCACAGGATTTTTCCTTCACTAAGAAACTGTTAACAGTTACAATGCGCAAAATGAGCGCTTTGCTGTATGGCCACAAAGAAATTGCTTTCCCCTCTCTTCTCATTAGAGCTTTCCAGGTTTCATCAAAACTTCCCTCCCAGCACTCGGGAGGCAGAGGCAGGCGGATCTCTGTAAGTTTGAGGCCAGCCTGGTCTACAAGAGCTAGTTCCAGGACAGGAACCAAAAAGCTACAGAGAAACCCTGTCTCAAAAAAAAAAAAAAAAAAAAAAAAAACCCTACAAAAAAAAAAAAAAAAAAAAAAAAAAAAAAAAAAAAACCTTCCCTTTGAGAAGTCCGCAGTTCAAAAGTAAACAGGTGCTATCCAAGCAGATTGTATCAGCATGGGTCTGTTCCATGGCTCTCAGTTTCGGCTATTATATTGCATTATATTTAGGCTTTTATAGGCATTTTTTAAACATCAAATTCTTCATAGTTTATGTAAATTAATTATTAAAACTGTTTGACTTCATTTACATGGAATACCTTAGGTAGTCACAGAGATACAAGGTAGAATGATGATTCCCAGGCCAGGGCCTGTCTGTCTGTCGATTGCATTGGGTGGGTCACTGAGTCTAGGGGTTGTAACCCACCCTGCAATCAGTTACTCCAGGGTCACGGAGGGGTACTATCTGGAAGGGAATGAGCTAGAAAAGAAGGAGAAGGCCATGCTAAGTTTGTCACAGCCTCCGTTTATTAGGGTCCTGGTTGCTGTTTATATAGCCCCTGGATGAGGGCTTGGGGGGCAGGGCACAGGATCTCGCAGCAAGGTCCTGGTCACGTAGGCCAGGAGGTTACGTTCGGTCAGGTAGGCCAAGAAGTCATGGGGTTGCCACACCTAGTTCCCTGGATAGCTGGAATGTGAGGTAGGTTCCGCTAACAGATAACAGCTAATTGGGTGTGGGGCAGGTTGTCAATAGAACGATTCTTAATATAATTATGGGTGTGGGGTTCTCTGCAGACTCCCCAAGACGATGGTTCCTGTAATGATTTTTAGGAGGGAAATGGCTCCTCACATCTGTCCATGGGAGGAGGCAGGTAATGAGAAGGAGGAGCCACTCCTTAGAAGAGAGGGATGTGTAGCTTCGCAAGATAAGAACATCATAGAGACTGGCTGTGTAAAATGTAAACACAATTAACACTACTGAATGGTATACTAAGCAGCAATTTTGCTTTCTAAACTTATGATTTTTCAATATAGTTTTATATTGAATTTTACTAAATACAAATAAAAAATTTTAACTGTTTAATATTTAATTTCTTTATGGGGAATGAAAACTGTGCTGGTAAGGGTAACTAACTATTCACCCGATGAGCACAGCGAACTGAAGCTGTTACAGTCCCTTAAGGTAATTACTGGCACTGGAGGGGAAATTGTAATCAGAAATACATTATACGAAAAAAATCTATTTTCAATAAAGGAAAAAAAAGTTCCTGCCAGATCAAATACTTAGTTCAGACCCGAAGAGATGGCTTGGGCCCTGATGGCTTAGGCTCCCAACCAAAACAACAATGATGTAGTGCTGGGAAGCCAAGATTGCGTAAACTGTAAAGGAAAAGCTACACACTTTTGTTTTTTTTAAATATTTATTTCTGTTATAAAACTAATAAATAATAATAATAGATAATAGAAGAATAAACAAGTAAACTGTGTGTATGTGAGTGTGTGCTCTTGGGTGCCTTGTCAGTGCAGAGGCCCATACAATCCAGAAGAGAGTCTTGGGTCCCCTGGAGCTGGAGTTACAGGCAGTTTTGAACCAACATATGTGGGTAGTTGGACCTGAACATGGGTCCTCCAAAAGAGATAAATGAGCTCTCTCTCCAGTCACAGGCTTCTTTTGAATGCTCAGTTACGTTATTTGCCACAAAATATGTATTCAAATTCTTACTGGTTATATACTAAATTTATACTAATTGTTTATTCCTAAATTAACCTCTAAGTTCAGAACTTAATCACTGACTTTTAGCTTTTGGTCTTCCAAGTTGCATCATTGTTATCATAATTTCTTGTATAACGATGGACTCTGGCTAGATTTCTAAAAACAAAGCAAAACCAGTTGTTGCTGTTTGGGAAGAAGGCATACCCTGTAGTGGGGAGGTCCCATTTCTTTGTTTTCTTTCCTAACTGAGCCCAAGCATGGCTCCTGACACTCTGCCCTGCATATGTGATATAATTCCCTCAGGAACTTGAGGGCATGTGTAAACCACACAAGGCTTAGTACTCATGGTAGTAGCACTAGAAAGCGGGGTGCACCCTGCAGCACACAGTTCCCTCCCATCCCCATGTATGCAACCCTGGGCAGGGACTCCAGGGAAACAGATATGAGATTTTTAATTAATAGATGGCCAAAGAAATCTGAATAGTCCTGCCACATGGCCAGTTCCATGCCGTAAGAACTAAGACTGTGTATGCTGTGTACGCAGAGAACGCTGGCCCACTGGGCAAGGTGGTAATTGAAGAGGGAGTTGCAGGAACTCTAGGTGAGAACTGCAGGCATATTTGACACTTGTCTTCCTTACGGTCCCACAATGGCACTTGAGAAGCTATTTGTGTGACTAAGCGGAAGCCTAGGAACAGCGACAGAGTCTGTAACATAGGATACAAGAGAACACATGGAGGTAGCGCGGCTGAAAGATGAGATCGGGAAGGGCCCGCTGTGATGAACAGAACTTATCCCCGGAGAGTTACAAACCGCAGCACCAAATGCCCACAGCGCTGTCAAGGATAGGCTGCCAACATCCGGCAGGGGCCTGACTGCCTTTTTATGTGAATCTGGGGAGAGCGAGAAGAAGCATCAACGTCAGCTTGAGTGTTGTAGGGTTGGAGAAAATTCATGGGATGATGTTGGATGAATGTCCCAAAGAACTCTGGAAAGGGTGTCCAGCCCTCCTCACAGTGCAGGGCAAACACGGGCGACTATGGCAAGAGCTTTGCAGTCCTCCCCGAGGCACCAGTTCTCCGGCACTAGCATCTTCTCTTTCTGCCTCAGAGTGCTTAGGTAACAAAACCCTGAAACAAAAGAATATATTTATCCACAGTTATCTATGATATGGATCTTTCATTCTGGGTCAAAGGAAATCAGAAGAGCTAAGGAAATTACCAATTACACAAACGGTCTTTAGAGTAACGGCCCCTGGAGAGCTCCAAGGCAGCCACCCCCACATCTGGGAAGAGCAGGGGGCATTCGCTCCAGACAGCTTCCACGTGCACTCCCTCAGTCATAGACAGACTCAGACTTCCATGTTTATTGTTTTTCAGCTCTGTTGCTACAAAGAGAGTATAATCGAATAATTTCTACCAGATATCCAGATGTAACAATATCATTTGATAAGCTGAGCTATAAGATTAAAGCGGGAGATAACGTTTAAAGCTTTCGCTAGAAGACAAACACAATGAGAAATTCTAAGTGTAGTTACCACACTCCTTTCTCCTCTAACTGAATTATTTGAATTGATTGATGCCTAGAGAAATTTTGAAGGATGCCCTATTTAAGTATTGGAAACACTGCGGAATGTGTCATCTTGAATGGATAATAGCCCAGTCCGGATTCTTTTTGCTGTGAATCCCTGTTTCCATATTAGCAGTGACTTAAGGCTAAACGACGTAGCTATTTTCTTCTGTGTATGCAGTTAGAGTTTATTGTGCTCTGTCGCTTCCTGTCAAGGCATCTTTTTATATTAGTTCCCACACTAGGTGACTTGAAAGGTCTGCCTCCATAGAAGGTTCCAGAACACATTGTCCTTCTTCCTGCCACAATTTTCAGTTTTCCGGCATAATTCTACACTACCTGGAAGTGGCAGGCAAACCTTCCTATGTCCCCAAACCACCCACATATTATGATATATGCTAACTCCTGAGTTTTCTGTTTTTAAGCTTGTTTTCTCACCGGCTTGATTGGCACAGAAGAATCTGGGGGTCACCTGAAAACTTTGTAGCCTAGACTCCTGGATGAAGACTTCCAGACACACATTATCTGTATGGGTTTCTTCTTCTATGGGGGGTGCATATTGATGTCTGATTTGGCCCCAAGCAGTTGGTCTTCCTGCATGGGGTGTCTTTCATGGGGTGTGATACAGTACTGAACTAAAGACTCCAAGGCGGAGCACTAAGCCTTAAGCAACTGTACCCTAATGTAACTAGTCAGCATTAAATAGCATTGCCATGGACTGACTACCCAAGGTACAGACAGGCTTCCGTGGCAAAGATGGAGATAAACGAATACAAGGTCCTTGAAGATGATAGCAGAGAGCAGACCTAGAGGTGGTCAAGGCACAAGACGAGGGAGGCATTGGCGCAGGCAAGGGTTACAGCTCGGTCCCGTGATGTACAGACGTGGATCCCAGCATCAGGCGTCCCCATAGTAGGCTCTACACTTCCTTGATCTTTTCCCCAGACTTCAGCACTTTTTTTTTTTTTCAGAGGAAAAAATAATCTTCTCCTGTGGTAGCTAAGAATCCTTTGGAAGGAATACATTGCTTGTATCTACGAAAGATATCAACTGTACCCAAAACAAAAACATGAATGCCACACAAATGAAAAACTTCCGGGAGAGGTTTGTACCTTTGTGTTCAACTTTCATTTCTCTTAGAGATTACTCCCTCAGCAAGCGGTACAGAGATTGCCTTGTATGTGAGTTAGCCTGTATCCTAGCACACACACACACACAGAGAGAGAGAGAGAGAGAGAGAGAGAGAGAGAGAGAGAGAGAGAGAGAGAGAGAGAGAGCAGTACGCTACTGTTTCAGATCCCCAATGACTTAGCCGCGGTGCCATCTGATGGTCTGTATAACGTATAACTTACTGTGCTCCTACACACGGTTCCGCGTGCATTTAGCACTCCGTTACTCATCTCTGCCTTCTTATGGGAAGTTTTCTTCTTTCAGGACTTTTGCATCTCTATTTTTTTTCCTGAGATGTCTCTTTTTTATTGTCCTTTTATGCCAGTATCATCTGTAAAACACTTTCCTATTTGAATTCACAATTTATTTTTCCTTTCCATTGCTCTGTAAAATGTGCATTTTATAATGTGGCCACATTATAAAAGTCCCCAGGCTCTTCCAGTCCCAGAAGAACACATGAAGCTTTATTGCTGAGGCTTTTTTTTTTCAAGTTGATTTCTATTGTAAGTCTAGATGACATATGGGTGCCATTTAAGTAGCTTTGGTTTTATCAGTGAAGAGAAACAAGTCAGCAAGGATACTGCTTTTCAGATAGTTCTTACAGTTTCTACTACAAATACTTAAGGAGTTTTATGTTTCTGTAAGGTATTTTAAAAGCTTAGTATATTTAATTTAGTTTAATGCTAAATATTATCACTGTTATATAATTCAAGCAAAGTTTAACAGTAAACGTTTATTTAAAAAGTAAAAAGTTGGCACTGGTGGTGCATGCTTTTAATCTCAGTACTCAGGAGACAAAGGAAGAAAGATCACTGTGAATTTGATGCCGTTCTCAGTTTATAAATACAGTAAACATAACCTTACCCTAAGAAATGAGAGATTACCAAAGATTATGGTAAGCAGTAGGTAACAGAAAATTTACCCTTTTAATCATTTTAAGTATAGAATTCGGTGCCTTAACTCCATCCCTGCTCTTGTACAATGACCATTGTCACCCATTTCTACAACCTTTTCACCATCCCAAGCAGGAACTCCCTGCTCGTTAAGCAATAACCCCCATCCCCCTCTTTCAGCCCTTGGCAATCTCTAGTCCTCTGTCTGTACCTGACACCTGTTCCAGCTACAGGAAATATGGGATCATACAGTGTTTGTTATTCCAGCTACAGCACATACATGGGATCATACAGTGTATGTCTTTGTGAAATGTTTTCAAGGTTCCTCCACGCCATGGCATCTGTCAGCATCTCCTTCCTTACCATGGCTAAAAATCTCTATTGTGTGTACACGCATTCTCTGCATGCGCTCCTTTGGCCTTAGCTCTTTCCCCACCATCATGGTTTCAGTGAACAATACTGCTGTGAACACAACTATACCCTGTCTGATCTGTTGGGCAAACACCAAGAAGTAGATCATATGCCAATTCTGTGTTTAATGTTTCAGAGAACTGATGTTTTCTGTTTTTAGGAAGCCTTCCTCTTCCGAATGCTTCACTTTGGTGTTGGTGTCGTCTCTTCCTCGTTTGAGCCTCTCCTCATCTACACTGTTTAACACTACATTGTGCACGCTTCATCAGTTCAGATTCTCAAGGTTGTTCTTCCTCTCGGTATCTTTTCTTAACTATGAATGGGACTTGTGATAGACACTTGTTTATTTTGCCTGCAGAGAATCCTTTCTCTTTGTGGATAGATCATCCCTCCAGAATTGCCACCTTCGGAGGTCCTGCTGAAATGGAAGAGCATAGAGCATGCCTACATTTTTTTGGTCATTTAGATCCTCCTTGAAACTTGAATTTTCTGAATAATGAACTAGAATAAAAAATGCTTGAGGCCACAGCCCAATATCTGAAGTTCTCTGAAAGCATTCCCAGAAACTAGTGTTTTCCAGATTGCCGTATGCCCCTTGATTTTCATTCATACCAAGACCTATTTTTAATATCACTCTTTATTTTAAATCTACCTTATACAATTCCAACAAAAGTTTGAGTGTGTAAATTATCTATAGTTGATTTCTGTTGTTTAAATTGGACTTAGTAGGTAGGTACCTCTTTCCATTATACAATCAATCCATGCACAAATTTTATAGTTTTCCCCCAAATTTATTTATTACTTTTAAACTTTAGTTTTGCTGCTTTTTTGGCTTTTTAATCAATGTCAATTTTGTGCAAGTAAATATCAATTTCTTTAAAACTAAAAAGTTTGTTTCCTCCAATCATTATATTTTTTATCCATTTTCTGTTTGGATGACAACTAAATTGTTCCTATTTATGTCCAACTTTTCATCAGTCCTAAATATATGATTCGTTTATGTTTAGTAGTAACAAGTGACTTCCCATGGCTAACATGTTTTTTAAATCCTCGTTCTTCAGATCTCTTACTATGCTTGATTTTAAGGTGTAACCCGTACTTTTCACCTATTGAGAAATCTCATCTCAAAGCTCCCAGGAGACCTATGCTACATATAAGAAAGCAGTGGAAGCGTTTGCTTAGTTCTTTATTTCTACTCCCAGGGTTTTTGTTTTTTGTTTACTTGTTTGTTTTTGTCATTGTTATTTTGGGTTTTTTGTTTTGTTTTTTTCCTTCACTGTGGAACAAGGAAGGATGAGAACTATGTTGGGGAGTGAGAAGGCAATGAACTGCTGGAAAGCCTATGTTGGGGCAACGACTATGTGGGAGAATGTGGAATTAACTCAGGGCAAATGGCAGAAAAATACCAGTGGCCCACCTTGAATTCGTGCTACGGGCATCATTAGCCTGAGTGATTAGCATAGAGACGCAAAACTAGTCACGATAATGCGGAAGCCTCTCATGTATAGTAAGAAACCTCCAGCAGGTCATGGCAGAACCACCAATTAAAACCCGGCCGCGACTAAACTCTTATCCTTCTGCCATCTCTGAAATACTATCTTGGAATTTCAGGGTTCGCCGGGACAAGATTTGAAAACAACAGACTTGGAAGAAAAAGGGCATACTCCATCATCAGAATCTACGCCCAGCGAAAGCCGGTTGACAGTAGCTTAAACAACACGCCTCTCTCTGAGGGAGGGTTAGTTGGAACAGTGATCAGAGGAACTGACCCTCCCGAGGAATTTCATAAATCAGGACGTGTGCAGGATCTGGTCAGGGAGGGAGGTGTTGGCACACACAAAGCCAACTCAATCGCTCTAAAATCATGCTGTACGTCTTGTCGTCTGCTCCTTGGATGAACCGATGGCCACCAGCAATTTATTGGGAGGCGCCTTCACAAGACACTTGATACTTTTTTAGGAGGTCACGCGGCACTGGTCCCACACATCAATCCTGCTCACGGCAACTGGGGTGCTTTAAAACCAATAATAAACACTCATTCGAAGTGATTCCGGGAAGATTGGGAGAAAAAGAGTGAAATTTAAATACAAAGACAGATTTCAGGCTTTCTACAAGTCAATCAAATGGGGCTCACATAGTAAAAGGGAAAGCGGAGATTCTTTAGTGTCTGGGAGCCTGACAGAGCGCTTTGTTTGTGCTCTCAGCCAAAGAACTGAATGTTCCGTAATGTCACTGAAGAAGAAAATGTCATCTGGCGGAATTAATGGCTGATAAATTTAGAGCGCGTGGAAGAAACTTACTCCGTGCTACATTTAGCCAACCTGTGAAAGCCACTGCCACGGGAGGTTATGAAGCTGAAAGCACTGTAGCTGGATTTAAATGGAATGAATAACTTTATGACTAATAAATGCCACTTCCAACTCTTCATGCTAAGATAAAAGGGGTAATCAAAGTGCGTATTTTAGAGCCCAGGCCAGTTGCTGCAGGGATCAGAATCAGGGACCTCTCCCTTGTAAACACTGGTGTATAATTAGCCATACGGAACCCAGGACATATTTTTCACCACGCTGCCAACTAGGCACGGCTCCCTACAGAAGCGGTGCTTACTGGCTGTCTGAAGAGCGCGTGGGGGATGGTCTCAGAGGTGTGTGGGAAGCCTGCCACTCAAGCTACCCAGAACAATCAAGGAAGCAAGCAGATGCCAGGCTATTTCTTTGGTCTCTTTCTCTCTATCCCGGGTTTTTTTTTTCTGCTCACTAGAATGAACAGACCCTTACTTTTTCCACAAGTGAAGATCACTTCCAGCCACTCCATTCCATGCCTCTGACCTCAGCAAATGAGAATTCTCAGAAGGGTTGCTTCAAGTTGCCAGGCATTCATTCTCCCATCCCAACAAAATGGGTGAGCCATACATCTGGAAAATTCTTTGTCTTTAGTCAGGTGTTCAAAAATCAAAAGCTATGAAGATACAAGTACAAAATTGTGTGCATAACCCAAATACAGAGCATTTCACTTTCAGAAACAGAACAAGACATTCTTTTTCTTCCATTTACGTATGAGTGTGTGTGTGTGTGTGTGTGTGTGTGTGTGTGTGTGTGATCAGATCTCAAGCTGAAGATGAAGTTCTATGTGGTTGTAGACTGCCCACCTGCATGCTGGGAAACAAACATTTAACCGTTGAATCATCTCTCTGTCTTGCCATCTTGCCCTGTAAGCATCCCTTAGTTATGTTAATGAGAACTGAATCACAAGCGCCCTGCACAATGTAAACATGTACTTTGGGCTACACATTAAATTCAAAATGGACAGATTAGCAGAAGCTGAACACAGTGGCACACCCCTGTAACACCTGTAACAGTGTATCTGAGGCGAGATCTCAGACTTGGGTCACCCAGTGAGACCATCTCAACAGCAACAAATAGTGAACTGGAAATCTTTTTAAGTCTGTTCTTCTCATGTGAAATGAGAAAACCATTTTTTTCTGCACATGTTTCAGAGCTCGTGTTTCACTGTGAAAGAGTTGGTGCAGAATTCTGCCTTGAATTCCCTCAGTGTGGTCAATATTTAGCTTTATTCCATTCCATAATGGACAACAGATGCGCCCAAATATAGATACTTCCAACTTTGATCCAGTTTTATATTTAGAACAACGAGTCACAAGACAGTGAAGAAATTTAATTTCCCAACAGGCCACATTTTGTTCTCAGTGTCATATCATACGGTTATATGGTTGTTTTGTTTCTGATAACCCCATGTCCAGCCATTCAACACTGAGAAAGACAGTCTGAATGATAATTTATTTTCAGAACAGAGTTAGAAGTCAGAGAACCATGGTGGTTTGAATGACTGTGGTCTCATGAGCGCGTGCCTTTGAATACGTGGTCCCGAGCTGGTATAACTGTTTGGGAAGGCTTAGGAAGTGTGGCCTTGTTGAAGAAGGTATGCTACTCTCCAGCAGGTAGGATCTGAGGTTGAAGGAGAGACTTACCCCATTCCCAGTGTCACTCACATCCTGGCTGTGTCTCGAGATGTGAGCTCCCAGCTACTGCCCCACGCCCATGCCTGCCTGCCTGCTTCTATGTTCCCTGTCCAGAGAGTCACAGACGCTAACCCTCTGACATGTAAACCCCAAATTAACTGCTTTCTTTCATAAGCTGCCTTCCTTGGTCATGGTGTTTTAGCACAGCAATAGAAAAGTAGCTAAAACAAGAGCCTTGTTTGGACTTGAATAACTGTTTTGCCTCAGTGTTTGGGGACATTCTGTGACCGTGCTGGGGATAGACACAGTTTAGGACTGAAATTGACATAAAAGGCAAAGAACAGGGACAGAGAAGTTGTCTGGCTTTGATGAGGTGATTTAAATGTGAGATCAAACCAAATTTTTTTTAAAAATTACTGTATTTCTAGAGTTTCTAGTTGTCAATTTGTTATTTATGGCAAACTTATCTGGGTAATTTATGAAGTGTCATAAACCCAGTTATTTCTCAGAAGTGTGCTAGACTATGTATGCATAGAATTCCTATAAGAAAAGCAATACACTGGGCTGAAGAGATTGTTCAGTGGTTACAACCACTTCCTGATTCTGTAAATAACACAAGTTTTGTTCCAATATCAATATAAGGTGGGTCACTGCTGTCGATAACTCCAGCTCCAGGGATCCAAAACATATGTACACATGACCTTCACACACACACACACACACACACACACACACACACACACACACACCTAGAAATAATAGATATAAATCTTGAAAAGAAAATAGAGGTACCAGAGAAAAAAAGATTTCAAGGCACTTTTCAAAATGTAGTTGAGCTGGAAGCTAAAAAATGAGGCTGGGTTTGGGGGACACAATAAGAAAATGAGAGTTCTTGAAAATTCGTTAAGCCTTCAAGCTGGTATTGTTCTAGAGGCACTTGGCAATGTTAGTTGGCCTTGTGTGAAGAATGGAAGCCAAAACCAGGGATCAGAGGAATAGAGTAGAAAGTAGGATCTGGAACATGGTAAAATGAGGTCTACTTGAAACCTATTATCCTCAGGGGGAGAATCCATAGCAAATGTGACCCATAGAATCAAGATGGACATCTCATCCTTTTCTATGGATGCAATAGAAGTAAAGAAAAATACCCTTCACACCCTGTTAGGTACAAGTCATATGCCCACGGACTTTCCACTGAAATGCATCTTGCCTGGAAAGCCCAAATTAGAAATTAAAGTTTTGTTTTAGTCTGTCTCTTTTTATAGAGTTGGATGGAACTGTACCCACCCAAATCCTCAAACAAGCTAGCTAAGCTTCTAGAAACTGGGTGTAAATGGATCCCAGGTTAGTAATGACCTAGGTAACTGTAGTTAACAGATGTGCTTTAAATGCAGGCTTAAAAAAATTCTCATAAGTTGGAAAAAGACAGTAAAAAAAATTGATTAGCACATATGGAAACAAGCAATGAGGAACGGAAGTCAGCATGGCTCTCTGTAGAAGTTGCCGCACATTAATAAAGACATGACACTGTCAACCCTTTGGCAGACAGCCAAAAATCTGTAGAGAAACTTAAAATTGAAAATGCTTCCATGAGAAAATAAGCAAAACTCAAAGCCCACACACTTATCTTAATATACCAGAAAGAGAAGAACAACACAGATCTTAAAAATATAAGAATAAAATAATGAATACAAGAGTAGGAGAGAATGAAGTAAAATAACAAAAACAAACAAACGAAAGACCCCACGGACATCTTTATCAACAAAATCAACAGTGGTACTGTGAGACTAATGGCCTTGGGTGGGGGTGTAAGACAGGCAAAAAAAAAAGCTAAAAAAAGAAAGAGAATGCAAAAATCGACTAAGAATGGAAAAGGGCACAGCTGATAAGTAGGCAGAGATCAAAAATGACAAAGGGATCTATAAGTAACTTTAAAATAACTCACTTCGTAAGTTCTCTGCAGTGAACAAAACACTTTAAAAGTTTCCCAAATGGACTCAAAATTGGTCTTGAAGCTGCAAGCACAGTGCCTCATAATTCGCCTTTCAGGAACAAAGGAACCAGATGGCCTCCCAGGAGAGTACAAGACGTAATAAAAGAAAGAGAACTCCAAACCTGAATTTTCACCTGCAGGAAGAGAGAGCCCTGCCAGGCCAGTTGATTATCTAATCACATTTGTTATCAGATTTAAGAAGAGGAAAGGATAGGGAGAAAGCCAGGACAATCATTAATACAAAGGCAAAAAATTAATTAATTGGTTAGTTAATTAATTAATTAATACTTCAAAATGCTAATTAGGAGTCTGGGGCTATGGCTCAGTCAGTAAAATGCTTGTGGACCAAACATAAGAAGTGTAGTTGGGTTCCCAACACCCATGTAAAAGAGTAGGGCATGTAGGCACATGCCTGTAATGTCAACAGAGGGATGAGGTGATGAGTCATCCTGGGGCTTGCTGGTCAACCAGGCCAGGTAAATCTGCAACTGAGTAACTGAGCAACCTCTGGCTTCTATATACATGTGTACCCTGTATACAAACACAAACATGTACACAGTCATACCAAAACAATAGCTAGCTGAGCTCATCATATATAGAAAATGCAGTAGACTGCCACAAAGTGGGGCCTATTCTAAAATTATAAGACACTTTAACATTAGAAATCTGGAGTTCATTGACTTGTGAAAGGAAACACAATTTCAGCAGGCTACAGGAAAAAAAAAATCGTTGATAACATTTCGTAACCATTTTAGAGACAAATTCTCAGGGAACAAGTTATTAACAAGAATTTCTATGACCGAAATAGGTGTGAAAAGAATTTAGAACAAACTGGTAAGTTATTGTAATTATCCCCAATATAGCTATTTATGTTTAACATGGAGTAATTTCAGTGTAATGAGAACGGGGGGAGCTGTAAGGACTAGAAAGTAAATTATTACCATTATTATTCAGGGATAATAGTGGGAACGCTGAAGGAAATATTCACAGTGTAGAAGAAACACTGGATTTAGGCAAGTAATATTTTAGCAAGGTCACCAGCTGCAGGATTAATAAGTGATAACCAGTAGCATTATTGTAAAATATCAAAAAGTAGCTAGAAAACGTTTTAAATATGCCATTTACCTAAGTAAAAACAAAAAGAATACCTAAGAAGAGACCTTTTGGGTTAAGTTCATTTTGAACCTACTTTTAAAAATAAAGCAAACAGAAACCTTGGCTATCATTTGAATGGAGTTTCAGTAATGGAATTCAGTAAAGGAATCAAAGTAAAAATAGGTCTTTTAAAAACAAACCTTCACTGAATCGCTTTTGACCCATCTGGACCCCACTTCTAAATGATGAGGCCCACAATCCCTAGACCTAATGGGCATCTCTAATCTACCCCTCCCAACACATACCTATACACACATGAGCACACACACACACATACACACATGCACACATACACATGCACATATACACACATACATATACATGCACACACGCATGCACATGCGCGCACACACATATATACACATGTGCGTGCAAACACACACACACATACATACATACTACTACTACTACTACTACCCATACCTACTAGCATCTACTGGATCATGAACTCACATCCATCAGTGTCATGTTGACAGGACACATTCAGACAGATGGTTCTGAGGAACACTAACCCATAGAATGCAATCAAACTAATTGCCTGAGCTTGTAAGCCAGGTTTATTTAACCTGCACTGAGGTATTACCAGTGAGTGAGTCAGAGTCAAGGATAACAAAGGGTTCCAAGGAGATATCAAAATGTTGTTGCTGGGGGGGAGCGGGGGGAGGGAATGGACGAGTGATTCTCTCAGCAGTAGGGCAAGGGAGTCCAAAGTGCCCTGGTGGTAGGATGTTGGTGCCCTTGTATGTGAGTGAACCAAGCATGACCATAGGGATGGAGTCCTTTCTATCCTGTGACTGAGAAGTGGTAGCAATGGCGCCCGTTTAGAATAACCTGTTCACAGCTTTTGAGCCCTGTTGTCTACTACAGGCCTCCGGTATTACAACTGTACCTCAGGGTTGGTCTACAGGCCTCGGGTATCACAGCTGTACTCAGGGTGGGTCTTCACAACTAACCAAGGTATAAAAATACTTTTTAATGATGACCTTAAAAGATAATGGTAAAATTTTTAAAAACTAACAATCTAAAGAACATTACTAATTTAGACTGAGAATCTGTCTAAATTATCTCTAGCAGAACAAAATTGCATTCTAATGCCTTTCAAAACTCGTAACTCAGCACAAAATCAAATTTCCTCTTCTCTTCAGATCTTCTGTCCTGTTTGCAAATCCCCAGAGCACAAGCTAAGCTCTCCAAGTTTTCCCTCCATTTGACTCTTGCCTTTTCAGAACCTGGACTGGGAACCTTTGCTCAAAGCCTGTGTGTCTGTCAGGGAGGGCCTCGTAATGAACATTACACATTTTCAATCCTAAACTACTGATCTAATGACCACTAGCCTAGGAAGGCAGTCAATGCTTTGTTTCTAAACTCGTCACAAGGAAACCCTGGCTTCTGGGAAAACACCCTGCTCTGCTTTCCTCCCCTTCATGCGTGCACAGTGTCTAGAATCAGTAAGTGCTAATCCAAGCTTTATTGTTATTTTTCCAAGTAAAGGAATGTATATAGGGAGAAAAAAATAAAGAGATAAGTATGTATTATTCCAGATTTTTAAATTTATTTTATTATTATGCAGGAGCATGTATGCCAGGAGAAAAAAAATGTGGGAGGTGGAGGGACCATATTGATCCAGCCTATTCGGTGTTCTGTATGCTTCGTGAACCTTCATAGGTACATCTTTCTTTAGGTTGGGAAAGTTTTCTACTATAATTTTATTAAATATATTTTCTGGACCGTTGAGCTGCACTTCTTCTCCTTCGTCTACTCCTATTATTCTTAGGTTTGGTCTTTTTATTGTGTCCCATATTTCCTAAAAGTTTTGTGATGAGAGTTTGTTGGACTTGCTGTTTTCTTTGATCAGTGCGTTTATTTTCTCTATGGTATCTTCAGAATCTGAGATTCTTTCTTCTATCTCTTGTATTCTGCTGGTTATGCTTGTTTCTGTAGTCTCTATTCGTTTACCTAGATTTTCCATGTCCAGCCGGCCCTCTGTTTGTGTTTTCTTCTTTGCCTCCATTTTTTCAAGTCTTGAACTGTTTCCATTATCTGTTTGATTGTTTTTCCTTGGTTTCCTAGGGTATCATTCACTGATTTATTCAATTCTTCAAACTTTCTGTTATACTTCTCATCCATTTCTATAAGGGCATTTTTTACATGCTGTTTAAGGGCATCAATCACTTTCATAAAGTCAATTTTTTCTACTTCTTCTTGATTAAGGTGTTCTTGTCCTCCTGTTGTGAGGTCTCTGGGTTCTGTTGGTTTCATGTTGTTTTTCAGATTGTTGGGTGAATTCTTGCATTGGCGCCTGCCCATCTCTTCCTCCGAATGCTCCCCTATGGATCTTCTTTTACAGGATCAGGTCTCCTTGCCTACTGATGTACCTTACCAGTGATGGCACTCCCCAGTGATGGCTCTCCTGGTGCTCCAGTGATGTCTCTCTCCAGTGATGGCTCTCCTGGTGCTGAGATCAGATCTCTGTGCTGGTTGGGTAGCTCGTAAACAAAGCTCCTACCTTGCTTGCTGCAGGCAGGCTATTGAAACAAAGGAGCTCCCACCAGCTCCGTTGCAGAACCCATCCAAAGTGTTCTTGATACAGGATTAGCAAAGGCTTATTACGGTAGGGTCACCAGGGCAGTGTTGGATTGTACCATCAAGTGCTGTAATTTTGCTTTTTAGTAAAAAAGATTCAAGCATAATAGCCAAGACTAACACTTAGCATGGAAGTATCAACCAGTCAAACAGGAGCCTCAAATCCTTAGGCCAGCATTTTGCTAACTGGAGGGACGTCATTTGCTTTTTTCCATATTTTGAGTAAAATGAGATTTCCAAACAAAACAATGTAAGTAAGCAAGCAAGCAACAACAACAACAATCACAACTGTTCTTATTCTTTTCATTTAGAAAATTATTTTTTGGTGTGTAAGAGTCAACTGTGCCTTGAAAAAAAGGTATAGATTTTTCTCTCTCTCTCATGCTTTCTGACCACCTACCTGTCAACTTTAGAAAACCAGCTAGTGATTGGGAGGCAAGGACGCTAGTGACTTTTTGCTGGAACAATTAGTTTTGCTATAGTAACACAATAATTAAGAATTCTGTATGTTTATGGTGAATGTCTCCAAATGCCAAGTGAAAACAGGATCATTGCTATTTTATATTAGATGCAGGGTGCAAAAATGATTAGATTTTGTGATGAGAGTCTGTCTTAAGTAAATGAAAGAAATGACGAGTACACATTTAAGAGTGTGACAAGGCAGCTGAAGAGGTGGCTCAGCGGTTAAGAGGCACTGATTGAACTCCCAGCACCCACATGGCAGCTCACAAGTGTCTGTAACTCCAGTTCCAAAAGATCCAACACCCTCACAGACATACATGCAGGCCAACCACCAATGCACATGAAATAAAAATTAAAAACAGTGACGAAACATTTTAAACTTCACAGAGTGAATGTTCATTTTTCTAAGACGCTAATAATGAATGGAAAGTGTACTCGTTTATTCAAATCACGCTCTGCTGCACTTAGCCTTCATTACCTCCTGAGTAGCTCGTATCCTAAGGAAGAGTATTACTGAAAATGTCCAGCATTAAAGCTGTATCAGAAATCATGTTGCAGCCCCGTATGACCTTCAGGGGAGAGCAACGAGGAAAGGCTTTGGAGGGATCCAGTGTTTGAAACAAATGCCGGTCTGATTGTGTGAAGCGGCAGCACATGACCCCACACAGTGTGATCACAATAGCATGGCATTCCCTTTCTCTTCTGAACACTGAGAAATATCTTGTATTAAGCTCCTTTCAAACAATTATTCCCAGGAACCAAACGCCCCACTCTCTACGTTCTCCAGCTGAGATAATGTATTGCTTTTCTTATTATTTACTGTTTTGTCAGCTTTTCTATTGAGAGTGTTTTGTGATTTGTGACCATTTTTTTTCTACATCACCAATTTGGCTAGAAGCCTCTTACAATGTTTGTGTCTTCATTTCCCTCTAAAGAATCACATTATTGTTACATGTAATTCACATTCCCTTCCATGCCTAACCCTTCCCTGTCTCTTTAATTTTACTCCCCCTTTTGGTAATATTTCAGTACTTAAGGATCAAGAATTGGGGTAAAGGCATTACCAGCCTGGTGACTTGAGTTCGAGCCCCAGAACCCACGCAAAGATGGATTGGAAAAACTGACTACATGAAGTTGTCCTCTCAGACTGAAATCTGTTGTTCTCAAAAGATGGAAGAAAGCAAAGGATATCATTCCATCAGCAAAAGGCTGGGTTATGGATCTGAGACTCTGTGTCTGTCTGGTTTTGACCCCTCCGTGCTAAGTGTGAGCCCTTGGCTATTATATTTGAGTCTGTTTTTTGCTTAAAAGCAAAATTATAGCACTTGATGTCGCTGTCCAACACTGTCCTGGTGCCACTACTGTAGAAGCCTTTGCTAAACCTGTTTCCAGGGCACTTTGGATGGTTTCATCTGGTCCCTCCCCACCCCAAATTCTTTTCTCTGTCAAGTGCCTCTGCATGGAAGGTCCAGCAGGCAGGCATGCAAGTATGCATAGTCATAAATCATGCCCGCAGGGCTGGGAATGCGTTACATCTGTTGCTGTCAAGCAACTTTGAGCTGGGGAGATTTTAACACTAAAAGGATTAAAGCTTGTGTTGACATGGGCTGACATATAAGAATTAGATTAACAGCTGGAATGCTCAAGAAAATAAAGAGTAAGAGAGAGAAATTAGAGGACCTGGGTGTGATGTGCATGCTGGGATTATCTCCAATCCAGTTTAGAAAAGTTTTATTCCTTATCTCAAAAAGGTAGAATTAGCATCAGTTCCTATCAGTGAGGACAAAATATAGGGGAAATGCCTTAGGTAGAGCTAATCATCATTTAAGCTACATATTATAATACACTGGACATTTTTTTTTGAGAAATGATTGATCCCTAGCACTTGAAAAGCATGCCAGTATTAAAAATCAGGAAGATCTGTTAAAACTCAGGAGGCAGATTTATTTTTCTCTGAGCATATTAGCCAGAAAAATAATTTACAAGTCTGAATAGCACAGGGTAAATCTGACAAAGTTCTTCTATGGCAGGCATGGGGTACAGCCCAGCCTACCCTTGGCAAGGCTCAGGTGGTTGACAAAGCCCAGGGTGTAAGTATCCACCAGTTCCATTCCATCTATACCATGGACCACCTATCACCATCAGTATCACCGGGCTGAGGGTAGAGCTCATAAAACAAAAATGTTTTGATCCCTACTCCAGAGCTGCTGAGCCAGAAAGGGAGAGTGATGTTTAGCAGTGAGCACCCAACTGAAACGCACACCCGCCCAAGTTGAGAGGCGCGCACCTGTTTTACAGTTTCTCTGCACATGGTCTGGAGCAGACACTGCCCATCTCCACTAGTGAATTACTTCTGAGCATTGTCTGTACCGGGTTGGGGGATGCTCATTCCTGAAGTGCAAGGTTCTTACTGATGCCGCCAGTAAATTCATCTCCGCTCTGAGAAATCAAAGAGTGAGCCTGGGAAGTTCAAGGACAAAAGAGAATAGAAGCTTTCCCTTCTCTTAGGCAGTTCTGAGACCGTAGGAAGGGCAGTTAAATACCGGCTTGTTAACTTAATACTTTTAAGTACGTTTATTCTCATTTTCTCCATTGCCTGCTGCTAAGCATAAAGATTGTTAGCTTCCTGGATAATCCTTTGATTCACATAAGCTGTGTGTATGAAAAATAAAGTCATGGTTTTTAGACTTTAAAGTCTCTAATATCTAACTCAAGCCCTGCTAGTTTATAAATCCCTGTATCTCTAGGCTTTGTAGTCTATAGTTTATATCTTATAGCATTAACGGTCATTTATAGTTCTTCAGTATTTTGTTGATTCTAAGATGCCCTTTTTTTTCAAATTTTACTTGGCAGAAATCAGCATTGTCATATTAATTCTTACTAATAGTAACTTTAAGCAACTATGAAGGAGATTGAATAATCTGCCAAAAGTAAATAAAGTGTATATGTTATATATACATATATATGTGTGTATATATGAAATCTTCAACTGATGCTCATGCCTACCAAAGTTGAGAGGCACACACCTATTTACAATTATTTTTCATGTTCTCTAAAGTGGACTCTACTCATCTCTACTGGTGAAACACTTCCTGTATAAACACACACACACACACACACACAGTATTTTATTTTAAGAGACCTAAAAAAAGTCTTAACAGCTGGGTGGTGGCGCATGTATTTAATCCCAGCACTTGGGAGGAAGAGGCAGGCAGATCTCTGCGAGTTCAAGGCCCACCAGAGCAAGTTTCAGGACAGGCTCCAAAACTACAGAGAAACTTTGTCTTGAAAAACCAAAAAAAAAAAAAAAAAAAAGTCTCAAAAATTTTTGTATTTAAATCCTCCAGGGTCAATAGAGAAGACACACTTTATTTCATGTAAATTTTTGTGTGTGTGTATTTATATTTTCTCTTCACCCCTGAAATTACGAAGAAATTAAAGAGTGCCTGGAAATTTGTTCTAAATCGTGTGCCTAGGCAACTTCTCTTTGGGTAAAGAATGTCGTCCGTGTTAGAAGTGTTTGAAAAAAAAATGCACACATCCCCAGAACTAGAAAGCAAGGTCACCCTTGGTAATTCAACTAGCAATATCAGCCCGGGGTTGGGTGAAAGCAGCTACAGGTAGGAATTGTTTTACTTTGAGAGACAATGTAACCTGTTGTCTGCAAAACATTAGCAACAGACAGTTTAAGAAAATAGTGAGATTAATTATCTTTTTTGCCATAATCACAGCAGCCTCGGCGGTACCTGGGAGGTGCCGTAGAATGTATCATCATAACAGGTGATGACAACCCTGTGAGTGTCACTGCCTGCGAAGGCTGACCCTCCAGTCGCTCAGTGGTGATGGTGCAAGATGGTGATGCTGAAGGCCCTGAGCCAGTGTAAGGCTGTAAATACGTGCTTGTGTTTTTGTTTTTAACCAAGTAATAAATAAATAAATAAATAAATAAATAAATAAATAAATAGTTTATAGAATAAAGAGATAACTATGCAACATGTTTGTACTTTAAGCTAAGGATCAAAGGGTATAACGTTAAAAGAAGTTTAAGCGCTTACAGAGTGAAAGAGCTGCAAAGCTGTGTGTCTGCTATGTTGGTAAACTGTGGGGTGTGATTGGAGTTCACTGAGAAGCTGGCTCTGCATGTGGAGTTGCCCCTCCCCATTTCAGACCCAACGTTTGTCTCAAAGCGTCCTCTAAGGTCCCTTGTCTGAGGAGAGGCTGAGCCCTTGATTCTGTGACGGGAAGGGAAAAGAACAGCAAAACAGCCCAAGAGTGAAAAAACAGGTAGGAGGGAAACCTTTTCCAACAGATGTTCGTTGCTGTCATTTGTCCCATGACATAAAACCAGCTCCAGTGAGAAGAGAAGCCAGAACCCTGGGAAGGTCAACCTGAAGAGGGCAAAGAGGACCTTGCTGAAAGAGGAACTTGGGAGGATTACTTCAGTTTCCCCGTGGCTTGCTGCCGGGTGTGGTGTCAGATTTGGTGATGTTAGCTCTATCTGTTGTCTATTCGTTGTTTTACTTGGATGTAGCCTCACTCAAGAGGACACGGAGCCTGGGACTCGCTCCATCTAGAACTCCAGCTACTGATCTACAGGAGCTTTTCCAGAGCTTCCGGGGACATTTATTAGCCCTCGGTTTGTTGATGTTGCCTTTCTGCTCTTATTTGTTCCTTTCCTTGGAGGTCTCACCAAAGAGACTTCTGTAACTGTCCCAACAAAGCTCCCCCAGCTGATTACTGCCAGATGTGGTGAACACAGTATTTGATGCCCTTTTGTTACCCGTCTGTCTGTCTACCCATCTGCCTACTTCTTCACCTGACATTTGTTATTAGTTCAAGTCCTTAGCCAAAGTTGGTTGCCCCAACATTGCAAATGGGACTTTGAGTGATTGCCCAGGTAACTGGTTGTCTCTGTCATTTCTTGCACCTGTTGGAAGTTGCTTGATTGCATTTCCTGTTTTCTCAGGTAATATTTCCTTTCTCAGGTCTTTGATGGGGATGAAGACTAGATAGCCATAGTTACTTTTCTTTCATGACTTAGTCAACTCATTTTAATATAAGACTTAAACTCCTTAAGATAGGGTAAGTATTGAAACATTTAAGCATATGTTTCCTGTTTGATGTTGTTCACGCTGATGGTAATTCTAATTTTTATGTATGTTTTTATCTCTTCTTTTCCCTGGACAACATTTGATATTTGTTCTTATTGTATATAGTTTTTTATTAGGCTTAGAACTCTCTTATTTAGGCAAAAGGGGGAGGTGTTGTGTGAACTCCTTCACCAATAGCCTTTAAGATACTGGCCCACTCTGGGCATGCGCTCATGTACTATGAGTACAGATAAAAAGCATGTGTGGCCCTCTTTTCTGCTGGACTTGGTTCCTGTTCCCAGCCCACACAGAGAATTGCAGATTGCTACCCTCACTGTGAGTTTATCCCTCAAATAAATAAACCTTTGTTATGCTCCATTCTGGGCTACTGTGTCACTCTTTGCGACTGCTACATTGACTCGCTATAATAAAGTTCATCATTCAGAACCAAGTGTATACCTATCATAGGCCATTCTCTAGAATGTACAAAACATAAGCTAGGGCCAATTTATTATTGGAAAAAAAGCTTCAATTAAATTTAATGTAGGCCAGCTGTAATGTGTTTATAATGTACATGGAAGTGGACGGTAATGTACCAGATCTTCATTTCAAGTCATCTCTTCACCCACTGACTCAGGCCTAGTAACATCCACTCCTACAAGCTCACTCACGGTGAGTGCCTATATTCAGGTACCATTCAATGTTTTGTACTTTCTTTTCATCATATCTTTTCTATGTTTAGACATGTTTATATGCAGCAGTGTTCACCTCTGCTTTGTTTCCTTCAGCATTTAGTACAGCCATATGCTCTACAAGCCTGTAGCCTCACAATAGTGGGTTGTGTCATAAGCCTAGGGGTGTAGCAAGCTGACCCATCTAGGTTTGCATATGCATCCTCTACAGTGCTTATACAATGGTAAAACCACACTTCTTAGAACCCTTGTCACTCAGCCAAACATGACTGCTTTACTAGGCCTGAAGACAGTACTTTCACTGGGCAAGAATTCACAAGCCTTTACGAAGATTTATAAATTTCATTGTACCATGACTCTCACCAAGACAAATAATTTCCATGTTTTAAAATCAATGTGCATGCTATAAACCGTGAGGTTTTGGGAAACAATTACTCCACAGATCAATATTAGTATGATGTGTCTCATCTTGGAAACACTGAGATGTGACACACCATTAGAGCAAGAGAGGAGAGCAGAGACTCCCATTCTCGCCTCCTCGGTGTCCACTCCCATCTTCCTCCTCAACACAATGATTCAGTTTAGTACACTTAGTTTTAGTACATACATGCCTTTAAACATCACACTGTCTAGACAACCTGCATAAGTTAAAGTCATAGATTCTCGTAAGTGTGGACTTGCGAACCCAGTGCCGTTTGCCCTTCCTTCTTCACACCCCTGGGAGTATGGAGCCAGTGGCTGGAAATTCGGCACCTTGAGCCTTGAAGCAGCTTTACAGATAGAGGCGACTTGCTCAAGATTGCAAGCAGTCAGGATGAAAGAAAGTAGAGTTCTGATTGCCCCATAAGACATACTAGCACTGCCTGCACTTTCAGGCTGCTTCCTAGAGAAGTGTTAAGCATCTGTCTTGTTTCAGCCATAGGTATATACACCCCAGCTATCCTATCTTAAATGGAGTGTGCTCTGATTCTGTTTTCACAGTACATGATGCCAGGTAGGAATATCTATAGGCACGGGTATTATAATCACTAGAAAGAAATATCTCTCTTAATGAAAAAGATTTTTTTCTCTAACTTGTGCATTGTGTCTGGTTAGTACCTTTCAGCCACTTACAGGTTCAGTTCATGGCTGGCCAGAAAAAAAATGGACCAGGGAATTCTACAACCCTGAGGGGCATCTATAATTCCTGCTTAATTAATCAGCTAGCTCCTTCTCTCTGACTTTTGGACTTTATAGAATTCTTTCAACAGCTTATGAAGCTGTTCTTATTGCATTCAGATACAGAATTCAACACATGTTTAATAAATAAATTTCACACATAAAGAACAGAACACATTCAAGATTTTCTCACCTCAAGCCCAAAGGTTAGGAAACATTGTGATAAAAGGCCACCAAATGTCTGAAAGAGAGCCTGAACTGTACTGTCCTCTTGAGTCAGTTTTCCTATGTTATGGAACATATTAAATCCAATGACTTTTAAAAGCAAATGACCATTTCCCATCCACACACTGGTGGGTTATCTGGATTTCTGTCAGCTTGGCTTTAAGGTGCAAACTGGTCCAAGTCCATACCATGTGTCTCTCCTTTTTCTTATATCACACTACCCAGAGAGCATCTTTTTTTCATAATAAAGCCAGGAATAAAGTCCCCATCAAGCCTCTGTTTGCATCACTAATCCCTCATTGACCAAAGCACACCCCTCAGGTAAGCCTAAAGTCAAAAGGATGAAAAGAACACTTTCATCCGATGGATAGTATAGATACTCAGTATTAATATATGAAAGTGAGGAATTGAACATAATTATTCATCATGCCACAGTTCTCAATTTTAAAAAATCGATTTTTTATTGAGACACATTTGTAAATGTGGTAGTGATTGTAATTGATTATGTATTGAAGCATTTCAAATGGCCAGACAAAACAAATGCCAAACAAAACTGAGAGTATACCAAATTCAAAGAACTGAAATGCAGAGGGATTGGGGATAGCCATTAACCAGTATGTGGCAGGAACGTAGAGGGACCAACTAGAGACCAGTGAGGGAGCTACTTTAAGAAATACACTCCCATCTCATCTCAAGAGAGTAGCTGAGCAATAACTGTCAGTTCAGGTGAGTCTGGAGCAGCATCATTTGAACTCCTCCTTATCAAGATGTTATCATTACTGTGATAGAGAGATCTCTTACTGGTTGAGAGCACTTGCTGTTCTTCCAGAGGTTCAATTTCCAGATGCCGCATGGTGGCTTACAACCCTATGTAACTCCAGTTTCAAGGGATCAATGTCCTTTTCTGGCCTCTTTGGGCATGGGGAACACATATGGTACACAGGTATACATGCAGACAAAACATCCATACACATGAAATTCTTTTATGATAATAAAAACTTATCATTACTAGTTGGGAAATATTTTCCCTCTAGACTTCCACCTAGAATTTTTTAATGAGACTCAATTTTGTTCCACTTGTGGAAATTTATTTTGACAAAACACATGAGCACTGCTTTGAAATGGTGTAACAAGGAACCGAAAAGAAAACCGAGTCTCCCTAGTGCTTCAGGAACGTCCAGAGGCTGGCGAAGGAAGACTAGGAGTCTAAGAATAGCTCCAACTCCTGGAGAGGAATTCTGTGGAAGGAGAATGCCATTGACAAGGCTTCAAACTTGAACTCTGTTGGTTCTTTGGGGAAATAGCTTTCCAAAAATGAACAACATCACATTTGTATAAAACGTAACTTAGAAAAAATAACTATTTGAGCTCAGGCTCTCAACTCTCTGGCACGGAAAAGCTGCTACCTACCAGCTTTGAGGGTGAAGCTCAGCTGCCTGTCTGCCCTTGAAGACGCACAGCATCTAGCGTGTCTGTGTTAGTAGAAGAGGCCTCATGTGAAAAGTCTCGGGGTGACATGCAGAGCATGTGAGTCCTAATTCAGAAAAGAATCAGCATGGGTGGCTGACGGACAACAAGAAGCGAAGAAAGACCTTATCCCGCATGCCTACCCTCAGAAATCCTCATGTATTGTCACTTGAAAATGACCAGGTCCATTTGGTCAAAGAAATAACGACAAACAATGCCGAAGATGTGAACAAAAGAGACCCTAGAACGTTGCTGGTGGGCATGTAAATTCACTGGGCCAGTATGGAAGCTTTCTTAAAAACTAGAAACGGATCTACCATATGAGGGTCTTGTTCCTGGGTACTCCATTTCCAGAGGGCTCCAGGTGAAGTTTTCACAGAAATCCTTGAACACCAGTGCTTATTCCAGTACTATTCACAGCGGCTAAGTTTTGAAACCAATACAGATGTCCAGCAACATATAAATCAATAAAGAAGATGTGTTATGCATATATGCAACTTATTAGCGGTGAAGAATTAAGTTGCACCTGTAATAAAATGGATGCATTGGAGGTAGTCATAGTAAGTGAATTAAGCCAGTCTCAGAATAACAAATGTCGTGTTTTCTCGTGTGTGCTCTGCAGATTGACAGATGCATAAAATCATGTGTGTGAATATATGACGTGAACGTAGAAGGATAACTCTCTAAGAGAACAAAAGGTGCTAAGGAAAGGAAATGGAGCAAGAAGAAAGAAAAGGGGTGGGAATGCAGAGTGGGGATACGCTTAACATACAAAATATGCTTGTATGGAAACTTCCGTATTCCACAAAGCTTTTAATTCCTCTCTTCCTGGCAGTTGAAAGGACAAGTCCCTGGAAGGCAGTCATGTGAGTTTAGTCACTGGACACATTTAGCTGAGGATGTAAGCCATGCATCGGCTGACTCAGGGCTTCAGAACGTGCATAAACTCGGGGATGTTACGGCTCTTTGCCACACACTTGTTCCAGACAGATCTAACGCTGATGAACCTCACGCCAGGAATCTGTTTCCCCTCATAAAACTAATCTGGAGTGTGGAAGATGAACACAGTGAAATTATTTCCCTCCTGCGCATGAGACCTGCATTTCAGAAGTTCTGCTAATTCCACAGGGACGATGCTGGTAGAATTACTCTCTCAACCCACCTTTGCTCTAAAAGAATGCACCATCTCTTAAAATTCTCCTTATTATGACTCAAGAAGGAAATAATCATAATTTTTATTTTCATGCATGCTAAAAATATTTTAAGTGGGTCATTAATGATTAATAATAACTTCTTTGTCCCAAGGACATTAGAATTAACTTGGGCTTAAGATGAGCGGCATCACAAGCTCAAATGTGAACTTTACCCATCCCATGGGCAGAGAAGTATTTATAACAAAATGTTTTAATTGTGCCAGCGTAAGATGGAATGTAAGGCATATGGTCCTGTGCATTCTAGATTTATCTTTTTTAGAATTAAGAATATATTTCTTTAAGGATAAGTCTTTGCATCTCTTGATTGACTGCATTAAAAAAATGGGGCTGATCAGATAATATGAAAACACCTAAGTGAGGAAAAACAGTGCCCTTCAACAGGGTTTCTCTGTAGCTTTGGAGCCTGTCCTGGAACTCCCTATTAGACTACATGCTACCTCTTCCAGGAAGCCCTCCAAGAATTTTCTAAATAGTTTTGTTCTCCCTTACAAATCCCATAAAATTGGATTGTATATTAATTTTTACCTTTCTAGTATTAATTACATATTTAAATTATATATGTATAATGTAATATATATATTCCATTAGACTTGCATGTTTGGGAAACAAGGTATTTATTTAACAATAATGCCAATGGGTCTTATAAGTGACATTAAAATACTTGTATAATTTACTTGTGACCTCCATGTACATTTTCTGCTTTGCTCTCTCTCCTCTCCTCTCCTCTCCTCTCCTCTCCTCTCCTCTCCTCTCCTCTCCTCTCCTCTCCTCTCCTCTCCTC
>NW_026067900.1:16017260-16020159 GCF_014885135.2 Alexandromys fortis | reverse complement strand
CTTCTCTCTCTCTCTCTCTCTCTCTCTCTCTCTCTCTCTCTCTCTTTCTCTCATAAAGACCCTAGAAGTGGGTGCTGGGGAGATGGCTCCAAGTTAAGAGTGCTTCCTGCTTTTCTGGAGTACCCAGTTTGGGTTCCTAACACCCATGTTAGCCAGCTCACAACCTCCCATAACTCTAGCTCCGGGGATCTGATCCCCTCTTCAGAACTCCATGGGCACCTTTACTCAGGTACACAACACCCTCCTACACTCACTGAATGAAAATTAAATCTTTAATAAAAAAAAAGAGCCCTGGAAGAGTTTTGCATTCTTTTCAGCATTCTTGGGGGGCTTAATTAAAATAACAATGTGAGGATGTGAGGTAGAATCAAAATACTTTCAAAATAGTTACATTAAATATTTATCTTATTACTTTTATTTATGTGCATGTATGTGCATATGTTAGGGGATTTAGATGCCTACAGAGGCCAGAAGACTGCATCAGATCCCATACAACTGGAGTTACAGGAGTTGTGAACTGGCCCACATGGGTGCTAGGAACTGAACTTGGGTCCTCTGGAAGATGAGCAGATGCTCTCAACCCCCTGAGCCATCTCTAGACCCTCCAGACACTCTGTTTTGATTGTTTGCTGGAGTCCTGGTCAGTACTGCATATATATATATATAGTGTTCATTATAAAAAAGATGAAGACCAAACCCAGCCTTTCTGAAGGCGATTGTGTTGGTAACCCAGGACCATGCTAGGTCCCCCAATACCCTGCCAACCTCCCCTAGCCCCGACCTAACATTTTTATGTTAAAAGATGAACTGAAACTGTCAGCTCACATAGATATCCTTCTGTCATGACAACCCAGATGGTAATTGCACCATGCAATGAAATTTCCTCAACCACAATGTGCCAGGCTCACCTGGCCTCAGTGCCAAGGCTTTTCTATTTTCATGCAGAATTCAAAAATCACAACTGACAAACAGCTCACTTCTTATTTGGTTCTTAAGATGGCAATAAGTGGATCCTACTCTTGTTAAAATCAGTCTCTCATTCTCACTACACACAGACTGCCCACAGTTCTTTGAAACGTGCGGATTATTCAAAGCGAGATGGGGTGGCAGGTGGTTAATCTCTAATGCAAAATTTTCTTATTAAAGACAAGATTTTAGAAGAACAGTAAGAAGCTAAATATTATTATTCAAATGGGATGTGAGATTTGTAGGAAGGAGTAAGATTAGAGTACCAGAAAAGGAAGCAATGAAAAGAAAGAGAAGTAAGTGGCTGGCGGTGTTTTCTTCTTAGAACACACGCAGGAAGTAGCAAAGCCAGTGGTCTTGGAGTCTCACCTATTACTCGGACTTGTTTATTTTTTTCTTTTTAGTGAGTATTGAGAATGCATCAGATGAAAGTGAAACCCCCAGCTCTCGTGGGGCTGTTTCTCCACAAACCAGATCCTGGGTCAGTCAATCAGGAAGTGACAAAATGGGTACGGTTAGATTTGAGTCTTGGAGGGGCTCCCCTGCCCCCATCAGCTTTGCCGAGAAACTTCCGGAAGGGAAGGACAATACTGAAATCTTCTGCAGCTATGGCGATGTCAGGGGTCAGTGAATGGAAATATCCTAAGTGGTAAATTTGGTTGGCATTATGACATCGGGAAGGGAAAAAAGATGGATGCGAAATTAGGATGACAAATTGCTATTGTAACGATTTTACTGTTTCCAGGGCATCATGATCTGAGGCACTGAGATATGAAACATAATGAATGGGAGTATCCTACCTTGCCAACTAAGAGTGAAGGAAGCATCTAATATTCAAACAATATGGCTGAGTATCATCACACTCTCCCCATCACGTAGTTCTAGGCAGTTGTCATTCCTACCAGCCTTCAAAAAAAGAAATAAAGATTACATTCATTCACATGGAGCCCCCACCCCATATCTGCCACACTGGGAACTCTGGAAGGCAGGCAGTTCTGCATCCCAGGTTTATCTCCATATAGAGGCCCACTGACCTGAAACTATCCAAGCAGAAGCTTCAGTGCCTCAGTGGACCCTTGCATGGCCATATTAACTTATATTTACAATTTTGTATTCTTTTGATTTTAAGAAAGGAACCAAGCGTTTTATATGTCAGGCCCAACATCTGAATTGTCCACTCCCTCTGCTGCTGTGAGAGTGATTTCTTTCCACACTGGAGAAGAATGATGCTGTCTCCTGCCTCCCTGGTCCAGTTCATACCGTGCCACACTGGTAAACCTGGGATGTTCAGATAACTAACTCTTCAGTAACAGAGTGTCCTTTGGTACGGACAAAGGCAGAAATCATGCCCTGTCCCATCTAAGTAAAAATGATTAGATCACTGTACACAAGTCGTGACCAGATGCAGTCATTCTCAAGTTGGCCTAGACACTGGGATGAGGGCCAGGCACCAGACTCGGCCTTCCCCCTGCCAGGGTTCCTCTAAGAGTTGTCTGTAGCTCTTAATGCTGGCTGCCCTCAGACCAGGCTGCTCTAGTATTCAGAATTACTATAGGGGCACTAAAACTTGAAGCATTGGGGTCTCCTCATTCCTACCCTGCTCCCTTGGCCCTCATGAAGTCCCACTAACTCCTTTCCCAAGAAGACATCAAGACATTAGCCTGGAAGGGAAGACAGCCAAGTGCCATCTGCCCAGAGCTCAAGCTCCACTAGTTTCTTAACCACCATTTCTGCATAAAAATCAACACTTTTTTTAAATCTTACTTCAATCAAATGAAATGAGTCATTACAGTGTTTCTCCCAGGACAAAAAGAGACTATTTCAATAGTATGTCTCCAGAGATAAGAATACCTGTTTTGTTTGGGGTTTTGGTTTTTGTGTTTGTTTGTTATTGTTTTGCTTTGTTTTTTTTTTTTTTTTTTTTTTTTTTTTT
>NW_026067900.1:15943537-16017060 GCF_014885135.2 Alexandromys fortis | reverse complement strand
TTTTTTATATCCTCTCTCTCTCTCTCTCTCTCTCTCTCTCTCACACACACACACACACACACACACACACACACCCTTGGACTCTTAAAATTATATGTCATTGAAATACCCTCAAATGAATCCACAGGCATAAACAAATCTAATTAGAACCATTACTTGAAACACACTAGAGTCCTCTGTGCTTCGGAGACTTGAGAGACTGCCTTAGAGACTTGACCTTCAAAAAATGCTACTTTATTCTCTCCACAAACAGACTGAAGCAATCTCTGGTTGTGGCTATGCTGAACCAATGGGCCTTAGCCTGAGGAGGAACTTGAGCGATCGGAACCATCACAGTGACAATGAAACTCAGGGCCTCGGGGTCTCCTCCAACATTGACACAGCCCTTTGCTGCTGTGTGTGCCATGCACACACACACACACACACACACACACACACGACAGCAGAGATGAACGTTGGGGTCTTCTTTAATTGCTTTCTATTATATTTTCTGAGACAAGGTCTGTCACGGGGGTGAAAATCACCACTGAGCTCCAGAGATCCACCTGTCTCTGTCTCCCCAATTCCTGGCAGGCCAAGCTTTTACATGGGAGTTGGGAACCTGAACTTGGGTCCTCATACAGCACTATATTGACTGAGCTGTCTTTCCAGTATCTAGATTTATCATTTGAGAAAACATATGCAGGGGCCTTTGATCTTCTCTTAACCTTTAAAAAGTTAAGATGGGTTGACTTATGCATTATTTTAAAAACTTATAAATCAGTACTTCTATTTATTTTTAAGTGTGTGCACTTAGTTTTTTTTTTTTTGTTGTTGTTGTTGTTGTTGTTTTCATTGTTTTATTTTTCTGGAGGCCCAAAGAAAAACGGAAGTGACAGATGGTTATGAGTTACCATGTGGCTTCTGGGTGGTAAGTGCTCTGAAGCATTGAACTAGCTTTCCAATCTATTGATAGGTAAACTCTTAAATAAGTTATAGTTCTGATAGGTAAACTCTTAAATAAGTTATAGTTCTGAAAGGACAAGCTGAAAAATTCTTGAAAAACTTTATTTTCAATATTTAAGAGGAAAATTACTCTATAAACCTTTAAAACGTGTCATAAAATCACTGGGGAAAGACCTAAGATGTGCTTTGACTCTTACCGTATCACAGTGCTTCTCTGAGATCTTGATATGTACTGATGTAGTTAGTCTACACGGTCAATGCTACTCAATGCTACCCTTCTCCATTTAGGGATGGGTAAGCTGAGGCACAACACAGTCACGTGAACTTTCCAATGGCTGTATATGGCAGAGCCTGAGTTGATCTAGTCGATCTGATATTAGAGTCCACACTTATCTGCCTAACTCGGTTGTGCAGCCTGAAAGTCACCTTCCCACCCTGAACGCTCCCCTGCCCTCCTCAACCCCCAGCATCTCTGAAAGCGGAACTTGTATTCCAGCCATGGAAATTGGAAGCCTTGCTTTGGAGAAAGTACAGTCTAAACAAGAACACTCTGTTTTGGCAACACAGATCTAAAAGTGTTATCTAAAAATGAAGACTTACCAAACAGGTGAAAGCAGCCAACAACAGATCTAATCCAAACTTAACAAAAGGTTAATTCTCCAGGAAACAGAGAAAATAGGGGGAGTCAGTGTGCCCAATTCATGTCGTCACAGATTCACAGGGTGGTGCTCATATTGATATATAGCTTTGAGTTCTTGATTTATGCCACTGTACTCCTAGCCCATTCACATAGATAAGAAGGAAAAATGCTGTTACTATTTTCTCCTCTTCCTCTCCTGATGTGGGATTCTCCTCTATATGCTGTGAATACCACTGATTAATAAAGAAACTAACTTGGCCTGATAGGGTAAAACAGAGCTAGGCGGGGAAAACTAAACTGAATGCTGGGAGAAAGAAGGCAGAGTGAGAGAGAAGCCATGTAGCCCCGCTAGAGACAGATGCTGGAATTTTACCCAGGAAGCCACAGCCACATAGCGATACACAGATTAATAGAAATGGCTTAAATTAAGATGTAAGAGGTAGCCAATAATAAGCTAGACCTGATGTGTCAAGCAGTTATTTAATTAATACAGTTTCTGTGTGGTTATTTCAGGTCTAAGCGGCCAGAAACAAACAATGGCTTCTTACAACACTCTCCCTCCTGCTCCTTTTCCCCTTTCTCCTGCTCCTCCTCCTTCTTTGACATTTTCCTGGCAGCTGGTATAAAGGCAGAGTTCATCCTGGGACGGGGGGGAATCAAACATCACCAGGTCGAGTCTATTCACTGGGAGGTTTCACTTGAAGGCACGTGAGAATGGAGCAGACAACAGGTCCAGAGCTCAGATGAGTTAGGGAGAAGGGCTTTCCTCCCCAGGAAGTAGCTATCTCCACGCTCCTCCATCCTGGGTAGCCATAGTCCTGAAATGCGACTGCATTGTTCTTTCTAAGGGTACCTGTGGTACTCTCCTCCAGCTGGTGGCTTACTTCCCTTTGAAATTCACCTAGAGAACTTTGGTCTCATGTTGGGGCTGCTGCTTTTTTGATTCCATTGTCAGTACTCCCTTCTTAATTAAATTACCAGCTCCTGGTTGCTGTCTTGCTTCAACCAGTTCTTGGTACCAGTTCCCTCTGTTTCTAGCGTTTCAGTACATCTTGTTATCTTGGTGGTTTTCTCACGCACATATTTTATGTGTTCCCCAGCTCCTGTCAATCTAAGATCATTGATTTTTGTGTTCTCGGTGAGCCCTGACATTCTGGTTGGCTGATGGTGACTTTTCTTGCTTGACAGTGCCTAACCGGCTTACACCCACACACACACTGCAGACATAAGGGAATTGAGTGTATATTTGCACAGACACCGAGTTCAGTCCCCTAGCTTATTTATTCTCCTTGAAGTTATTTAAGCTAGTCATTTGCTGAGATAGTTTTAATCTCTTCCTTCAAGCCACAGTATTATTAGCCTGCTCTGAAAATGTTACATTGACCTTTCTCATATAACTTAAATATTATTTACACTTCTAAATAATCAATTAACGTTAGTTTTTCTGGTAAAAGTTAAATTAACGGCAGCAATTCAATATCTCCCTCCAACCCCAGAGATGGCCACTGCCATCAGCTCTTACTGAATGCTTCCAGAACTCTGTTTACTATGCAGATAAAAGCATATTAAAACATAAATGGCATTATAATATTAATTTGCTCTTTTAAAAAAAAGGGGGAGACTAGGGGTACAAGCTCACTGATAGATACTTGTCTAGCGTACACAATGTCGTGGGATTGATCTCCAGCACCACATAGTCATCATAATGATGTAATACTAAATAATAAGGCATTAGAAACATACCTTTGATTAGAAATATACGTCATTCTTTCTCATTGTTACACAGTGTGGGCTATAATTTTTGTGTTGCTTTTGCAGTTGTGACATTGCTCAAACAATGTCCTTGTGCATCTCTACTTGTGAGTGTTTAACTGCCCAAGAAGTGGCTGGTTATAGCGATACGTACAAGGAGAGTCCCACAAAGCACATTTTTATCTCTGTCAAATTTCTCTACCTTGGGGCAAGAAATAATTATAGTGTTACAGTTGTAAATTCTCTCAGGAGGATACATGGGCATAATAAATTTTGTGTGATACATGAATAATATTACATATGTTTGAGGGGCTCTGTGTAATATTATACTTAAAAACAGATTAATATTTATCTCTGGGAAGAGAAGGAGAATTGAATAAGAGAAGGGTACATAGGGAGATGCTAGTGATGTTTAATCTTGATGGAATTAGGCTCGTGGGCTCTTGTACACATCTTATGGTCAGGATAAAATTAAATGTAAGCAGGTAAAAGATGAGATTTGATCTACTTAATTCCAAGTTTGGAAGCCAGAAATACCTATTTCCAGGTAAAAGAGACTATTCCTACAAAAGTAAAGAACTCTGTACCCAGTGTGAAGGAAGAGTGTCTGCCTGGGAAGGAGGACCAGTGAGAATGGAGCACTCCAGGGAGGACCAGTTAGAATGGAGCACTCAGGGAAGAAAAATTTGGACCCAGAATCTTGTTATGGACACTTTCATGAATCATGGAAAAAGTCAGGAAATGGTTTCCATCTCCCAGGCAATGATACTTTCCAGAAACATTAAGTGTCTGTATTGAAACACATCTATTGCTTTATGTCTACTGAAATTTAAATGAATTTAATAAGCCATAACATCTCAGCCTACCATTTCTAACATGCTAAACTGTAAGATCAAAGGGTCTTAAATGAGACTGAATACTTTAGTTTCCATTTTGTAGTGCTCTGGGTCATCAAAGAATTCCGAGTAGGTAAATATTTCTTCAAAATCACAACCTTCCAGCAAATAAATACAGAATGCCTGCTGAGTAGGTTTTTCTTCCTCTTTGAACTAACCCATCCTGGTAGAAAGTCTTTTTCTTAGCAGAACTGCCCAGTAGAACTTAATCTGTCAGATTAGAAGAGAGGCCAAATGGAACAGTAGTAAACAAGTTTCCAGTAGCCCATGGGCTCTTGCCAGAAGAAAAAGGCTGACCTCATTCCTGGATCATGCTCTATCATAAATTTCTTAGTCCTAGGACATTTCAGAGAGTTTTATATAAACTGTAAGAATCACATTCTGCCCACACTTGGTCTCGACAGAGACTCATGCTGTGACCTATACTTTTTTCTATTACACACACTGAATATGAATGATCTCCAAATGGAAGTTTTGAACTTGCTGAACTTTATCAAAAGAGAGAGAGAGAGAGAGAGAGAGAGAGAGAGAGAGAGAAGGAAGGAGGGAAGGGAGGGAGGGAGGGAGGGAGAGAGAGAGGAAGAAGGAAAGAAGGAAGGAAGGAAGGAAGGAAGGAAGGAAGGAAGGAAGGAAGGAAGGAAGGAAAGAGAGGAAGGGAGGGAAGGAAGGAGAGGAGGAAGGGAGGGAAGGAAGGAGAGGAAAAAGGGAGGGAAGGAAGGAAGGAAAGAAGGAAGGAAGGAAGGAAGGAAGGAAGGAAGGAAGGAAGGAAGAAAGAAAGAAAGAAAGAAAGAAAGAAAGAAAGAAAGAAAACATAAGCATTCTGGGTTCTGGTTGGATTGTATTGTAAAGGAATTGGGTCATAACACAACTTCAGAAATCTCAGAAGACATCTGGCATCTCATGGGGATGACCCTTCCAGAGCCAGCAAATCACCAAAAAACATGTCCATTTATGCTTACCACCTTTAGAATATATTGAGAGTGCAATTTCAAGATTAAAATGCAAGTCCACAGATGTGTAGCTAAGAATACAAGCTTCTAAGATGAGCCAAAACAAACAAAAAAAAATTAGTGATGTTTGACTCTGTCGGCCATTTCTTCTGATAGGAGATTAAAACTGCCTGGAAATTTTTTTGACTCATGACTCACTTAATTCATTTAGACATTGCCAGCAGAGCAAGTTATGACAATACAGATCCAGCTTAACAGGCTCACTCCTAACTGTTCTAATAAGGAGGAAAATACAATAATTGAATTGCTGATTTTGATTCTTTTTTACATGTACTCAAGTATTCGAGTATTTGATTTATTATATCAAATAAATCTAAAACTCTTTATTACATCATCTTCTTGCCCTTAGTAATAGGAAATAACTCACAAAATAAACTCCAGGTATCTTTTTAATTTGAAATATATTTTGTATGTTTTTTTTATTTGATTTTTAAATTAAAACCTTAGCACCTGACTGGGAGTACATACCAACCTAAGTACACAGCTCCAATACAAATAAATGAATCTGCTGATGTTAAACATAGCTTGAGTTAACCTATTTCTCAAGGGTTATCTGCTGCAGTAGAGAGGAGTCAGCCTCTGTTAGAGAGGGCCCTATGCAGAGCCAGAAGCAGCAAGCTCCTATCCATAGACATGTGTATTCTATCCCCATACTGCTGTCTAAAATATCCAATTGTGTGGATGGAAGTGTCACCCACATCCCTGGTCTCCATATGCCCAAAGAGTCTGGGATGTTTGGGTGAAATCGTCACCCAAGCCCCTGGCCTCCATATGCCTGAAGAGTGCTGTGGGACAATGGTCTTTTATCCTGTCTCTTGTATTATTTTAATAAAATGCAGATTGGCAAGTAGCCAAATAGGAAGTATAGGTGTAGTGACCAGGCAGGAAGTAGAGGCATGGTGATATGAATAGGAAAAATCTGGGAAGAGGAAAGGGTCAGTCTGCAGTTGTCATCCAGACACAGAAAAAGCAAAATGAAACTGCCTCACTGATAAAATGTACCAAGGCATGTGGCTAACACAGATAAGAATTATGGTTTAATATAAGTTATAAGAATTAATAAGAAGCCTGAGCTAATGACCAATCAATTTATAATTAATGTACACTTCTGTGTGTCTCTTTGGGATTGAACAGCTGCAGAACCAGGCAGGACAGAAACCTCTGTCAATAAATGGCACCCAACGTGGACAGCTAAATCCACTTAAAATCTGAGAGAGCTTGGAAAGGAATTCTAGACACAAAAGAACAGAGTTAAGCACAGCTTCTTGGTAGCAGCATTTTCTTTGGTGTGTTCTAATTGCTAAAGGCAAGAATGTCTCATTTAAGATAGGCTTCCTGACTCAGCTTTAGCTGCAAAAACATTGCAACTCTTCTAAGAGGCACCACCACCAACAAACACTTAAATGGTTTTTATGGATGGCTGACAGCATGTTTCTTGGTGTTGACAGGGACCTTGAAACACCATAGAGCTGTGGCAATAAACATGGTTCCAGCCAGTACCTCTTCCATGAAGCCAGACTCTCAGAAAGCTAAGGAATAGGGTGGATGCAGCTGTCAAAGCCATGGCTTTAATGTTAGCCATATCACTTATCAAATTAAAGACTCATGTGGTCAGAAAAAGAGAGATATACAGAAAAGAGAGATTCAGATGAAGAAAACCTTTAAACCATTTATGGTGTGTTCAAAAATATGTGTAAGCTTGGGAGAGAAAAGAAAAAAATGATAAAGTCCTTAAAATAAAAAGAGAATAGTTGGGCGTGGTGTCATACACATTTAACTCCAACACTTGGTAGGCAGAGGCATGTGGATCTCTGTGAGTTCAAGTACATCTTGGTCCACGGAGTGAGTGCCAGGACAGCCAAAAATACATAGAGAAACCTAGCCTCAAAAGAAAAACAATTAAAAAGAAAAAGAAAAAATAGGGTTTAAAATAAAGCCATATAAAGATGGAAAACAATACATAGAGAGTCTGGATACTGTATATTATTGTGTTGTCTTTGAATTGTTTGATGGCTGAGGAAGAAGCAATAGTTGATAAAAAGACATTTGATTATAAATGCTGCTGGATTAACCCAAAATAGGTATTTTGAAAATGCCTTGACTTCAAAATTGAAATCAAAAGATATGTAACTTTGAAGAAGAGGTTTCATTTTTGTTTCTACAGGAAATGAGAAGCTGTAGATTCATTCTTGGTTAAGAAAAATGAGGTTTGATCAAGGAAGACCCCTTGAAGAGTCTCTGATAGGAGCAGATGGCTCAGATAATCCAACATTGCAGAGGACCTCTGTTGGAGTTTCCTGAGTTCTACATCCAGAACAGTTTCAAGACTGCTGGCTGAGATGATCAAGCCATACAGAATACTCAGTCAGGACTTGACCATAATTCTAAATTTTCTTTAGATCCCCACAAGATTATCAAGACCCCCAATGAGTAGGATATAGCCTGGAAAACTACTCCCACATTTCCCAAAAATGGATTTTAGATGTTATTCTTTATTTAGAGTGCTGGTTTTCAAGTTGTTTTGGATAATGGTCTGAACATAAAGCTAAACAAAGGATATTAGATTCAGAGTTCTTGTCTTGAAAAAAGGGGGGAGTGCTATGGGACAATGGTCTTTTATCCTGTCACTTGTATTATTTTAATAAAATGAAATTGGCCACTGGCCAGATAGGAAGTATAGGCAGGGTGACCAGGCAGGAAATAGAGATGGGCAATGAACACAGGAGAATTCTGGGAAGAGGAAAGAGTCAGTTTGCAGTCATCTTCCAGACATAGAGGAAGCAGGATGAGACTGCCTCACTGATAAAATGTACCAATGCACATGGCTAACACAGACAAGAATTGTGGGCTAATATAAGTTATAAGAGTTAATAAGAGGCAAGGGGTTCTGATCCTACTTCATGTTCCGGCTTGGTGGGAGCCTAGCCAGTTTGGATGTTCACCTTCCTAGACATGGACGGAGGGGGGAGGACCTTGGACTTTCCACAGGGCAAAGAACCATGACTGCTCTTTGGATTAGAGAGGGAGGGGGAGAGGAGTGGGGGGAGGGGGAGGGAAGTGGGAGGCTGGGAGGAGGCGGAAACTTTTTTTTCTTATTCTCAATAAAAAAATATAAAAAAATTTAAAAAAAGAGTTAATAAGAAGCCTAAGCTAATAGGCCAACCAGTTTATAATTAATGTAGACCTCTATATGTTTTGGGGGGACTAAACAGCTGCAGGACCTGGCAGGACAGAAACCTCTGTCAACAATGGCACCTAATGTGGAGCCATTTGTATATTATATATACATAATATACACTTATGTATATTATTGTGTTTTCTTTCAATTTTCTTGACTATGAAGGAGCTAAGTAACTAACATATATACTTTAAAAGTATTTTGTTTTCAAAATTTGAGTCTAAAGATATGTTGCTTTGGAAAAAATGGTCTTCTTTTGTTTCCACAGAGGATAAGAACCTTATCCAATTCCACCACCCTGTTGTAAACTTTCCATCCTTTGGTACCTACAATAATGTCTACAACCCGGGCACAAGTTGGCAGTAGGGAAAGGAAGCTTCCCTTTCAAGGATATGGTCCTGAAATTTCACACATTATTTTCACTTACATCTCATTAACAAGCTTAATGAATTAGCCACATAGAGGCATAAAGGAAGCTGGGGAATGACTCTATGACCTAAGGTGCCACGTGAAAAGTTAAATGCGTAACCATGAAGGAGGATGAACCAAAGCTATGAGGTAACTAACCATCAGACACACCCTATAACCCCAGTAAAAAAAGAACCACCAATTCACCAGTGTGGATGCATACTTCCTTATCCTACGATTTCTGTTTGCCATGCTCTCTTAGTTAGGGTTTACTATTGCTGTGAAGAGATGCCATAACCATGGCAACTCTTTTAAAGAACACATTTAATTGAGGGTGGCTCACTTACAGTTTCAGAGGTTCAGTCCACTATGATCATGAAGGAGAGCACGGCAGTGTACAGTCAGATGTGGTGCTGGAGCTGAGAGAGCTACAACTTGCAGGCATGAGGATGGTGATTGTTATACTGAGTGAAGCTTGAGAAAAGAGACCTCAAAGCCTGCCCCCACAGTGATACACTTCCTCTAGCAAGACCACAGCTACTCCAGCAAGGCCACACTGTTGAAATATGAGCGGTGGCGGGGCTGCGTCCCCAACACCCCGGCCGCTTGGCTAGCTTATGCCCGAAATAACAACACACAAACTATATTCATTTAAGAACGGCTTGGCCCATGAACTCTAACCCTTACAGGCTAATTCTCGCACCTGGACTAGCCCATTTCTAATGATGTGTGTAAGCACCCCAAGGTGCGCTTACTGGGAAGAGTCTAGCCTATGTCCATGTTTGGTCGAAAGCTGAGCATGGCGTCTCTGCTCCAGAGAGCAGATCTCTCGAGTCTCTCCGGAAGCAGAGCAGAGTCTGACCTCACTTCCTCTTCCGCCCAGCATCCTATTCTGTTTATTCCTCCCACCTATGTTCTAACCTATCAGGGCCAGCCAAGCAGTTTCTTTATTGCTCAGCCAATGTAATCAACAGATTGATATGACACTCCCACATCACCACACCTCCTAATAGTGATCCCTGTGCAGCCCATTTTATTTGAAGCCATCTCACACGCCTTCATTTTCATTAGACCACCAAGGTCCTGAGACTTCTAAAAAAGTCCCATTTCCTATCATTAGAAGAGGGAGAAGATAGAAATGTGATTTGGTGAATTCACATTCAAAGATTTTCCTTTCTTGTGTCATAGTTTTCAGGATGAGAATAATTTTTTAAAAAGATATCTCTTAAGAAATATTCTCAATGGATGAGGTGTATGAGCCTATTATATAGAAGTGAGTTACAAAAATCCCCAAAATCCAATTGATCAGGTAGGATGGATGCAGTTCACACTTTGCTGGAGATACGGTGTTCACAAATAAGCACACTAACTTCTAGATTCTCTATTTGGATTGCATGGGTCTACTTTTCTATTGTTGTATGACTGGTGCCTTGTCTGCATTCTAGTTTAGTGAAAGAATTTGAAGTTAATTGGTCATTGTTCTCCAACTTTGGGGCTTTTTTTTTTGAGCTTCTCTACAGATCAGTTTGTAAAATGAATATTAATTGTTGATGTTGTCTGTTGCAATTGGGTCTGTCTTGATGCAAGTTGTTTATAGCCAGTGTTGCTGACTAGTGCCTGTTAAACACATCCGTATACCTGATTCTAACAAAAAAGTAAATATATGCGGTTTTTCTCTTTTTCAGTCAAAGTAGCATACAGCTGAATAGAAACAACTAAAACACTAGATGGTCATCCTACCACCAAGAAGGTGCATTAGAAATCTGCATTTTAAGGACTGTAGAGGGAGAGTGACACTTAATGACAGATCGGTGTTTCCCCTGGGAGAACAATGCAGTACAGGAATTTCAACTGAAACTGTAGGAAATAAAGTTCAAGGCCCATAGACACTTCCAAGATATAAAACTGAAAACTCATTTTAAAGATTTGCCTTTCAAAAGAGAGTGACCAAAGGGTCTCTACTCATTCAGAGCCACCAAGGACAGTGTCTTCCCACACAGCCACTTAGGCACTCGGAGAGCCATCAACTGTGTAGTTTACTGCAGCTCAAGATTTTTTTTTCCCTTGGCTCAAAATTCTTAAAGGAGAGAATTCATATTTTCTCTCCCAGTTCTGTGTGTATTCTATATTGTTCTCCCAGCAAGTCTTGGTGTTAACAGAACAACTAGACAGACATATTGCAACAATCCTTTATCAGTCACAAATATTCCTTTTGCAAACTGGTCTGTAGATTCGATGCAATCCTTGACAAAATCTTTAGCTCTTTGCCAAATAAGTGGGCTAGTTCTGAAACTAATATGGAATTGTAAAGGGACCACAACAGCCCACACAAACTGGTAACGTTGGATTTCAGAAAAATTTAAGATTTCTGCTCTTTATAAAAGGAGGGTAGGAGTCAGGCATGGTGGAAAACAGCTCATATTCAAGTGGGTTGATATCTGTGAGCTGAGGACCTCACTTTCCAGAGCTTGCTCTGGGTGCCAGTCTGAAGACGTCTATAGACTCTTCACTTTTGAGTTTTCACTCTAACCAACCCCAGATGCCACAGATGTTGCTGAGGGAATAGAACTTTCAGTTCTGAGAACCTGACTCCATTCCAGACTCACTCCAGTTTAGCCCAAAGAGACTGGACCCCTAAACTCCTAAAATGAATGGCTTCTTCTGTGGACACACAGTGTGAGATTAATTACTTGTATTCTGGACCCTGGTGGTTTTCTCCTGTTTATCGTTGCCTAGCATTTCATATTTTTCTTCTGTTTACTTTTGCATATCCTGCATTTGTGAGACTTATGAATTCTGGAACTATCTTTAATGCGTTTGTTATTTTATTAGAGAAGAAAATACCCTGCTCTGCTTAAAGGAGTAAACTTGAAGGAAAATTGTCATCAGGTATTAAGTGTCCAGAACTGACCACTTTGTTAGTCCATCATGGTAGACATAATATTGAAGCATAACTTAGGGAAGGCAGAAATCAGGAGTCTAAGCCAGTGATTCTCAATCTTCTTGATGCTGTGACCTTTTAATACAGTTCATCATGTTGTGGTGGCCCCAACTACAAAATCATTTTTGTTAGGGCCTCATAAATGCTTTGCTTCTGTTATTTTGCTTCTATTATTAATCATAATGTAAGTGTTTTGGAGATTGAGTTTTGTCAAAGGGGTTGCAACCCACAGGTTGAAAGCTGCTAGTCTAAGCAATAGGAGAGGTAAGGTCTTCTTCTACTTGTCCTGAGGATAAAACTTCTAGTATGCAGAAGAGTTCTGATAAGCAATCCCTCCACAAATAGTGTTTGTACAATTTGCATCTAAGCAGTAAATAGTTGAGTGTTAATTGTAAGAACCTGTGATTCAGATGTTGCATATGACCGTGCACACAATAAGGAACATCACCAGAACATAACCTAGCTCAAACACGATCTCCTTGGAAAAGTAATAGTAAACATCAAAAAACAAATATATGAGCAGGCTCTGCCTCACCGGCAGGAGTTTTAAAACTCTTAGCAGGCAAATTCTCCTTGTGATGAAATGCCCATAAAAACAACACCAGATAAAAGTGATGGATAGGTGTTTCTACTAAATTTAGATCTTCACGTTTTTGTCACAAATACGTTATTGCTTGCATCTGAGGTGTCACCCAGTGTCTAGGATTCAGAAAAATAAATGGTTCATTCAATTTAGAAACTATCACTGCAAACAGCTTGTGCCAAATACTGTAATAAATGGTGGAGATATATCAGTGAGCAGAGAGAACATTTCATAACTTCATGTGGTTTATAGCTGGCAGAATCTTAAGTCTTCACCGTAAAGCAAGGCAGTATTCATGACTGTACCTTAAAATGTCTCAAAGGAAGTTGTACCAGTTGCCAGTCTTCTCTTCCCTCTCCCCTCCAACAAATCTACATAATATCTTTATTTAAAAATTTCAAGGTTGATAAGTAATATAAAGGATTTTTATTTTAAAGCTCGTGCAAACAAATATAATTATTATAGCATATATAGTTTTCACACTAAAGATTACCTGGTTATCTACAATTAAATTTTAAATGCATATTGTGGGTGCTGTTATTTTGGGTTAAGTCTGTCAGCTGCAATATCTATGTGTGGTATATATATATGCAGATATATATCTAAGTAATGTCTTAATTAATTTACTTTTTTTAAAGATTTATTTATTTATTATGTATACAACATTCTGCCTCCATGTATGCCCACACGCCAGAGGAGGGCGCCAGATCTCATTACAGATAGTTGTGAGCCACCATGTGGTTGCTGGGAATTGATAAAGAAACTTATATAATGATCTGAGTATAGACTATTATTTTGAATGATTAAACATAATGATTAGTGATTTAAAGCTATTTAATATAAGCCAATTAAGTGCTAAGGCAATTGCTCAAAATAAGGATGCTTAGGTAAAGCAGCTGAGTCTTAAAACCATTGTGATCGAGCCGGGCAGTGATGGCGCACGCCTTTAATCCCCGCACTCAGGAGGCAGAGGCAGGCGGATCTCTGTGAGTTTGAGGCCATCCTGTCTATAGAGCAAGTTCCAGGATAGGCTTCAAAGCTACAGAGAAACCCTGTCTCAAAAAAAGCAATAAAACCATCACAATTGACAATAGTGGATTTTCTGACCGGTTTTCTCTAAGGTCACTAATAGCTCAAAAGAATAAAGAAGTAGTTATGAATCAATTCAGGGGAGATCACACAGGAGTGGGATGCCCCCCCCAAAAAAAACCAACATTAAAACAACAACAACATGGGATAAAAATGGAAGGTAGGAAATAACAAAGGTATTCCTTGTTTTTTGTTTTGTTCTGAAACATGATCTCACTATGAAATCATACCTTGCCTGGAGCTCACACAAGTAGACCAAGCTGGCCTCAAACTCACATAGATCCTCCCGCCTCTGCCTCCCAAAGGCCAGGACTAAATATGTGCTACTATACATGACCAATACTCTTTGTTTTGTTCTAATAAAATCAATGCCTTTTATGCAGTTTAACTTAGTGCAGGGTTTGGTTGTCAGGATGACCTTGGTTCTGGAAGCACACCAAGCAGAATGACAGGAAGACTTTCATGGGTCTGATCAAGAGCCCAAGGTTTGGTTTACACTTCAAGGACAAAGGTCAGAACTCTGAAGACTGGAAAGAGCTTGGCCCAGGGGCTAGCACACACAGAGGAAAGGTGAGCGTTCCCATCTCAAGGCATTTTCTCTCTCTAATACAAGGAATCAGAGGATGAATTTACCAAGTCCTAAAGCTTCCTTTTTATTGGCAATTATATCATTAACACATTCCTATTACATAAATTTTTAAACTGTATTTTAGAATTATTTTTCCATTTTATTAGCATTAATTGATTGTACAAAATAATGAATTTCACTATACTTCATACATACATATAATATATATTTTAGAATTATTTTATCTTGTTTTTATTTACTTGAATTTATTTTGTTTGCTTATTCATTTGCTTATTTTGTATTTTGAGATGGCTTCCTTTCATGCAATCTAAGCTGGCCTCAAGCTTTTGACCCTCTTGCTTTTTTTGCATAAGTCTCTCAAGTCCTAAGCTTACAAGTATTTCTGCCATACCCAACAAGCCACCTATTCCTAAAGTTGGAAATAGGAAAAGTGTGAAAGTCTGGAGACTTCTTTTGTTACTTCATGTGTTCACTTTCTGGCTGCTGATTTGTCAATCCAGGTGGTAGACTGTCAGCGTCTAAAATTGGCTGCACAATCCCACATGTGATGGGTGTACCATCAACTAGCTCCACACAAGTTAATAATGAAGAACTTCAGCTCTGGGCCTAGGAGTCAGAGAGCGGAATCTTAGTCAGAATGATTCTGGTGAATAAACTGCTCCAAGAGAAGGGCAAGAAGCCAAGCATGAAATCTCAGCATTTGGGAAGTTTAAACAGGAGGATAACAATTTCCATGTCAGTTGGGGCTGCACAGAAAAAAAAAAAAACAACTTAGGGTATGAATTTAAAAGTCCATAGACTATGATAAAAGACTAAAGAAGATTAAGGGCTGGAGATAGAGGTCATTGAAGAGCACTTGCCTGTAGACAGTTTTTCTGTCCCATCCACCAATTCCAAAATAACCACAAAGGCTTATATTAATTACAAATGTTCCGCTGATAGCTCAGGCTTATTGCTAACTAGCTCTTACTACTTAAATTAACCCATTTCTATTAATCTAAGTATTGACACATGGCTTGTGACTTTACCTGTCCTCCATCATGTCTTGATGACTGTGCATCTTTTGGTGACCCTTCCAAATCCTCCCTTCTTTCCCTATCATTTACAGTTTGGCTGTCCTGCCTAGCTACCAGCTAATCAGCTTTCTATCAACAATGAGAGCAATATATATTTACAATGTACAAAGACTGTTCCACAGCACTTGCCTACCTTGTGCTGGGATTGATCTCCACATCATCAAAAAGAAGAAAGAGCAAGTTGCAAGTTCAGGCATGTGAAATAATGAGAGAATAGTAATAGGGTGTGAGCATTAACTTAGCAAACATAACACGTAGTAGGAATCCCTAAGAGAGAAATAAATTATTAAACTGAAAAAAGAAGGAAAGGAATTGCTACAGGCTAGAGATTGAGCTAGCAAGTGCTGGCCCATGGGCTCAAAAATCTGATTTTATTAAGATGACCAACCATGTTTTCTTCCTTCTTTCCCATCTGTGATTAGGATTTTTTTTTTTTACTTTTCTCATTTTTGGCCTAAGGGATTTTCAACATTCCAAAGTACAACAACCACAATCATATTGAGTCTTTAACCATTGTTTTAGGTCCTTGTTTGTTCTTCAATGCTTTTAATTTGAAATCAGTCTCTGATATTAATCCACTCTTACTTTTCCATGTGCACTTGTTTGATACTTTGGCTATACTTTAATAGTTGTTACTATCAGTTGGGTTTGATTAGCTGAAGACAGGGTCATGATATACAGCCTGGGCTGATTTGTATAGCTCAGGTTCTCTTTTTAGTATTCTCAGTACAAGGATTACAGTGCTCAGCTCCATGCCTGGCTTGTGTAGCCCAGGCTACCTTGGTAGTATCCTCAGTACAAGGATTACAGGGCACACCTCCATGCCGGGCTTGTGTAGCTCAGGCTACCTTTTAAGCATCTTCAGTCCTAGGATTACAGGGCACACTTCCATGCCTGGCTTGTGTAGCCCAGGCTACCTTGGTAGTATCCTCAGCACAAGGATTATAGGGCACAACTTCATGCCTGGCTTGTGTAGCCTAGGCTACCTTTTAAGCATCCTCAATCCTAGGATTACAGGGCACACTTCCATGCCTGGCTTGTGTAGCCCAGGCTACCATAATAATATCCTCAGTCCTAAGATTATAGGGCACACCTCCATGCCTGCCTTGCCCTTTTGTTTTGAAATCTGTTTTTTCCAGTTTGTTCTAAGTTGTTTGTGATTTGGTTTCATCTTTTAGTTAGTTTGGCACTCCAGGACTGTTAAAGGATGAAATCAGTCCATTGGTTTTGCTTTATTGTGTTTGAACACCATATGTCATTGAGAATGACCTTGAACTTCTGATCTTCCTGCTGCTGTTCCCAAGTACTAAGAGTATAGGTGTGTTATATGCACTTGGCTTAATATTTTCTTCTCCCCCTTCCTCCTCCTCCGTTTTCTTCTTTTGCTTGTCATATTTAGAAAGGCAACTGATACACTTTACCCTCCCTTATTGCCTATCTATCCTTTCTCATTTCTTTATTTTTTCAGTTTAATGAACTTAGTATCTGTGTGATTTGTTAATGGAGACATTCCACTCCGTTTTTCCAATATATCCGTTCTATCCACACATCAATCAATGCCATTGGTTTGTCTTTTTATCCTGCACTATCAATCTGATGTGGGAAGTCCTTCTGTATATGTATTTCTTTTATTGGTTAATGAATAAAGAAGCTGTTTGGCCTATGAAAGGGAAGAAGAGAGCTGGGCAGGGGGACAGGGAGAGTAAACTGAATGCTGGGAGAAAAAAAGGCAGAGTAAAAGACACCATAGAGCCGCCAAAGTGGAAAGATTTGATCTGCCAGTTGGAACCTTGCTGGTAGGCCATGACCTTCGTAGTAAAATATAAAATAATGGAAATGGGTTAACTGTAGATGTAAGAGCTAGCTAGCAATATGCTTAAGCTATTGGCTAAACAGTATTGTAAATAATATAGTTTCTGAGTGATTATTTTGGGTCTAAGCAGCCAGGAATAAATGAGCAGCTTCTGCCAAGATCAATCTTACAAACAAATTACTTTTCTTCTTCCTGGAGATTTGTTTAGTTTTTGTTTGTTTGTTTGTTTGTTTGGTTGGTTGGTTGGTTGGTTGGTTGGTTGGTTTGGTTGGTTTGGTTTTGGTTTTTCTAGACAGGGTTTTTCTGGGTAGCTTTGGAGCCTGTCCTGGAGCTTACACTATAGTCCAGGCTGGCCTCAAACTCACAGAAATCCACCTGCCTCTGCCTCCTGAGTGTTGGGTTTAAAGGCAGGCACCACCCCTTCTGGGCTAGATTTTTTGTTATTATTATTTCAGGGTTTTCAAAATTTACCTAGGTAGGCTGAGGTTTGTTTCCATTTGCCAATCGGGCTGCTGTCAGTGATTCCTCCCCAACTGTGGGTAAAGCAAGAGCAGGCAGTAGCCTAAGAGAAGCTTTCTCCTTCCAAGTACAGAGAACGAGGGATTTCCAACAGTATGTGACAAGGAGTTTCTAAGACCAAGAATGCTAAGAGCAGGTGGTGTGAACCTTGACTGCATCAGCCCCAAAACTCTGGGGAAAGTCAGCCCAGCATGGCAGTAATAACTATAAAGCAAAACTTAATAGAAATGAAAAGAGAACCTGCAGACCTGGTGACAGGCAGTTGTAATCCCAATGTTTGAGACTCTCTCTCTCTCTCTCTCTCTCTCTCTCTCTCTCTCTCTCTCTCTCTCTCTCTCTCGCTTACGTGGTGTGGGGAACTTGAATTAAAATAAACATGATCAGAAAGAAGCTTATAGAATTCTTCTAGTGTTGACTCTATGCAGCAGACAAATCAGTACTAATTTCTTTCATTAGTTGCATGCAGACCCTTAAGTCCCTTCTAGTAAGTTACATGTGAATTCATAACCCATATGCAAAATCAATCAGGTATTTGGCCAAAAAGAAAAGCTGAATGCACTGAAACTGGAAGGAAGACGATATAGTTCTTTTTCAGGCTGTCTACTTTAATCATACTTAGAGGGGAAAAAGAAGTATAACTTATAGGTTTAACAATTGGAGATGTATTATATAAATCAAAGAGAACAAAGAGGGTAACATTACATCTTGGAGAACACAGGGTATAGCAACATTAGCTACATTCAAAGTAAACTCACTACTTTAAATAAACTAGAAAGAATTAATTGCAATAAAAGATGGAAATTTGTGCATTAAAAATAAAAAGCCAAAACAAAGCAGAAAGAACAAATAAATCCAAAGGCCATTTTTCTTTTTTGAGACCAATAAAGCCAATAAACTCCCTATGAACCTAATTAAAGAGAGACTATACACAAGTGAGGTAACTATCAAAAATATGCAGGATTCAAAATGAACAAGCCCCCAGATACCAAGGAGTTCCAAAAACTCAAGGTATGAAGGCTTCAGGCTCAACGACTGCAAACTTGAAAACATGGAGGAAGTGAACAATTTCCTAAACAAAATATAAATTACTTAAATTGCCAATCACCAAAGACATCTGCATGATGATTAAGAACGATTCGTGGAAAAAGGAACAAAGACCAGATGGATTTAATCTTTAAGGAACAGATGATTCCAATGTGATTTAAATGTTTCCAGGCTAGGAGGGAAAGTGTCACCTCAACTCACTATAGGAAGCAGATTAATTTTGATTCCAGGGTGTGATGTGGACTTGAAAGAATATGCAAGATCATTCCCACTAAAGAATGCAGATATAAGTTTTTTTAAACTAAAATGTTAAAAATAAACTGTTGCTATCTTTGTCTCATATCAGACTCATGCCCTCGGATTACTGAGAGTAGATTTTGGAAACACCTGGCATAAAGTGGCCAAGGCTTGATGCAGGGAAAGAAGCTGACTGTGAGCAGTAAAATTGCAACACTAGCTTGTCAGCATCCTATTGTATCAAAGCTTGGAACTGCTTGCTCATGGACGGCGAGTCCACCCAGGAAAATAACTATGCACCATATGAGCCTCCAGTACGTAGGCAGCTGGGGAAATAAGTCTTCTACTGACAGAGAACTCTTAGAATGGTACCACAGCATTCACCATGCTCCAGTGAGTAGCATTTCTAAGGGATACAGTATGAATGAAAATTTACTCTTTATTGCAAGTGTGCTTTGCTATCAGAAGACATCTATCATTATAATTCTATGCCTCAACAAACTTGAAAAAATATATTAAGACTTTATAATTAGGGCTGAGGAAATAGCTCAGTGGTAGAGTGCTTGCCTAGCATTTATAAAACCCTGGGTTAAATTCTTAGCTCCACACACAAAAATTACTATTGCCATAGATGTTAAAATAGGCAGGTGTTAAATCTGTCAACCTATCAACTGTTTCCTATGCATCTGTAGCATTATGCACTGCAGATATATGTGTGTAACATACATCCTGTGTTTTTAAATCATTCTTTTATGGCTGTTCTTCTTTCCTCATACTAATCTTAGTACAGAAGGCAAAAGAAAAGAAGAGAAAAGAAGAGAACCATGATAGGTTCTGATAAATACATTTATGTTTGGCCCCAATTTGTTCTGGAAACACCCAAACCTAGAAATTTGTTTTTGCATGGGCATGTGCTGCAAAGCTTCTCATTCAATTAAATGCTCTCTCCCTACATCATTCTCTTGCTTTCTTCTTAACACATTGCCAATATCCCAGGAATACATTTAAGTCTGGAAGTCTAAATATAAACGTGAATAAGGAACATAATGCCATCAAACTGTTCATTTGTCCACAAAGTGTACATCTTGGTGTAGGGTGGTAAAAAGAAAGACAGATCAACACTGGCTGGAGAGGAGCTGAATCAGGTCTGTTCAGTTACTTCAGTTAACATATCTTAGTAATGCCAAGTGTTGGCAGAGGTTTCTGTCCCTCCTGGTCCTGTAATCATTCAGTCCCAAAGAAACACACAGAGGTCTACATTAATTATAAACTGGTTGGCCTAGTAGCTCAGGCTTCTTACTAACTCTTGCATCCTACATTAATCCATAATTCTTTCTTGTCTGTGTTAGCCACATGGTTTGGTACCTTTCATCAGTGAGACATTCTCATCTTGCTTCCTCTGCATCTGAGTTATAACTGCAAACTCAGCCTTTCCTTTTCCCAGAATTCTCCTATTCTGGTTGCCCTGCCTATACTTCCTGCCTGGCTACTAGCCAAAGAACATTTTATTAAACAAGTACAAGAGACAAATCTTTACAGGGTACAAGACCATTTTCCCACAACACACACACACACACCTCCCTTCTTCATAGTAAGAGAAATTTAAAGTAAGATGTGGTGAATATGAACACTAAATGATCTTAAATCCTAAAACCACTCTGTGATCTAAGTCTCCAGCAGATGCAGAACACGTCTTAGAGATGAACCTGAACTCTTTCTCAGACAGAGGGAGGATCCCCATCTCCTGGAGAACTGAGTTCCAAGTGGCTGACATTAGTAATTGCTAAATCTGTCATGTCTAGCATCCACCATCACCACCAGTTCTCAGAGCTCATTCACACTAGCCAGCACACTTGTAGATCCAAGGCCAGTGTGGGGAAATTGGTTTTCTCCTTCTACCTGTTTTTCAGGCAGAGTCTCTCATAGTTTCTGTTGCTGTGCGACATACTAGAGCTTCCTGACCGTTCTGCCTATTCTTCCCATCTCACAACTGGGATGCTGGGAGTACAGACTCCAGTTACCACAGCTAAGTGCTTTGTATGGGTTTTAGGTATCCAACTCAGGTCAGGTTCTCTGCTTCGCATGGCAAGTGCTTTTACCAACGGAACCATACTTTGTCTTTTCAAAAATTTCAAATCTTTCTAAAGGTTAGTCAATTCTTTTATATAGACACACACACACACACACACACACATATATATGTTGGAAAACTTACAATTAATCACTGGTAACCTCTTCCTGGTATTCACATGATGTGAAATAGTATAAGACAGTTGAAAACTGTAGTAGATCTTTACACACTTTTGTTTATTTGTTGTTTGTAGTTGCCTTTGGTGGGGGACAGGGGGTGGGTAAGGAAAGAGAATTCTCTAAGGTGATGGAAACACCATGTCAAGCAATTGAGACAGTCATTGGGTTCACACTGAGCACTAGTCCAGATGAGCTCTTTGGAATCTTTCGCAGCCTAATATTGCCAAGAGGTATCTTGTCACGTGATGTTCTACTGACAGCCAGAACATTCCTAATGAAATGTAAATAATTCTGACATACAACAGATTTAAAATGCTTTAAAGAGACATATTTGTTGGACTCCAGATAATTAATTACATATTTCCCATCTATTTTGTGTTATTTTCCCAGGCTTTTCTTTTCATACTAATTCTCTGCAACTCCTTAGGTGGAAAATACATTGCAATTTCATTTAACCACAAGATTTTATGTTTCCATAATAGTTTTTATCCCTTTGTTAACTCTACTAAACTGCCCTAATAACCAAGGTTGTATGGTTAGATTGTAATGTTAAAAAAAAAAAAACTAAAAGTGTCCATTAGTGAATGATTTTTGCAAGCATGGTTGTCTTTCATGTGCCTCTTACTATTTTAAAAGCAAACAACTGGGGACCAGCAAGATGGCTCAAAACCTTTGGATTCCTCTGAGTTTAGCTATGTATTGAACCATCTTCTGGTTCTAGCTACACGTTGGCAACCTTGGACCCTTCAAGCATCAAACTGCACATATAACTGCTTTAAAGAATGAAATACATTTATTCTTCCCTTAACATCCATCAAAAAAAGATTTCATTCAGACATGCCCAGTTTTGTCCATGTAAGGGTAGGGGGACACATCTGGCCTGAAGAAATTTCTGGTACTTATGCAATAAGACAAATTGTGTCCTCTGAGGGAACTTTTAGAGAAATGCCACTATTTACCATCCAATGCTGATGCACAAGATTTCAATCAAATGTATTATGGGAAAGGACATGTGCAGTGAGCAAAGGCTTATGTAATCCAAGCCTGTCAATCAAATTAGAGAATCACTTTCACTAATTCACTTAACAAACTTCCCTAACAATAATTGAGGACTGTTTTGGATTGAATGAGAATGTACACCATAGGCTTACATATTTGAATATTTGGTCACCAGGGAACGGTACTGTTTAAGTGATGGAGGTTTAAGTGATTGTCTTTGTGTTACTTTCATTGGTTAATAAAGAAACTGCGTTGGCCCTTTAATAGGACAGAATTTAGATAGGCGGAGTAGACTGAACAGAATGCTGGGAGAAAGAAGCAGATTCAGTGAGTCGCCATGAGTCTCCCACCTGACACAGAAGCAGGTTAAGAATCTCCCTGGTAAGCCACCAGCTCGTGGGGCTACACAGATTATTAAAAATGGGTTAATCGATATGTAAGAGCTATCCAATAAGAGGTTATAACCAATGGGCCAGGCAGTATTTAAAAGAATACAGTTTCCATGTAATTATTTCGGGTAAAGCTAGTCGGTGGCTGGGAACTGAGTGGTGGGAAGCGGCCCACAGCTCACACAACATTTGAGGTTTCAAATGATTGTAAGGATGAGATGGTATGGCCTTGTTGGAGTAGGTGTGTCACTGGATGTGGTTGGTCTTTGAGATTTCAAAAGTCTGTGCCAGATACCAGCACTGCGCTCTCTCTCTCTCTCTCTCTCTCTCTCTCTCTCTCTCTCTCTCTCTCTCTTTCTTTTTCTCCCTCCCTCCTACCCCCTCTCTCTCCCTCCCTCTCCCTCTCTTCCACCCTGCCCCTCTTTCTCTCTCATTCTAGATCAGAATGCAGCTGTCATCTACTTCTCCAGTGCCATATATGTCTCCATGATCCCCATCCTGATGATAATGGACTAAGCCTGTGAAACTGTAAGCAAGCCCCCAATGAAGTATTTTATTTTATAGGAGTTTCCTTGGCCCCAGTGCAATAGAACAGTGGCCAAGACAGGGCCTTTGAGTCCTCTCTTCTTCATGTGACTTGCCATCATTCTGGGCAGTGCATCTGATCGCTACTCAGCACTTATGCAGTTTCCTTGCTGCTTTGTCGTCTATGTGCATGTTTATTATAATTCTTTGGATAAGAGGCCAAGAAGCTAGAAACAGTGGAAGGGCTGAGAACCCCACCTCTGGAAACAGTGCTGTGATGAGAGACTACCAGGGTAGATTGCTGTGGGACAATGGTTTGTACCCAGTCAATTGTATTTTAATAAAATGATGATTGGCCTGTAGCCAGGCAGGAAGTAGAGACAAGACAACCAGGTAGGTAGTAGAGGCGGGTCAATGAGAACAGGAGAATTCAGGAAAAAAAATTCTGGGCTTTGGTATGACCCAGCCACAGAAGAAGCAAGATGTGACTGCCTCACCAAATAAGGTACCAAGCCATGTGGCTAACATAGGTAAGAATAATGGGCTAATATAAGTTATAAGAGTTAATAAGTCTGACCCAATCAGTTTATAACCAATGTAGACTTCTATGTGATTCTTTGGGACTTAACGACTGTGGGAACTGGGCAGAACAGAAACCTCAGCCTACAGTAGATGGTGACTAAGCTCAAGAACAGGTGAGGAAGGAATGAGGGCTTAAAGTGTAGGTGACAGGAGTCACAGGATCCCATCGAATACCTCTGAGCCAGATGTATCCTGTGGGCAGATATTTGTATATTGGTGCTATAATTTGAGTACTAGGTAAGATATTATCATAATTCATAATTTTCATGTAACAAGTAAAGAGGGGTTTTCATGTTTCTGCCATGAGAAATATACCAGTTTAAGATATATTCATGAGGGTCTGCTGTGGAAATGACCTGTTACTGATCTCCACGCTGTTGGATGGCTCTGAGGTGCCTGTGGTGTGGAACTCTGTCTTCCAGGGATGATATAACCATTTCTATATCAAAAGCAGAGCAGCCATTCAAAATCCAGGAACCTAGCCAAGTCTGTACGGCCCCTTGCTCACAGTGGTCTCCTCTTTGGTTAGACAAAGGACCACACATAAATAGTGTAAGGAATTTACAAATGGCTTTCTCCATGCATGGCAGTACTACACCTGAAATCCTAGTATGTGGGAGACTGAGGCAGGAAGCTCACAGGGAGCTCCAGGCCAGCACGATTTACAAAGTGAGACCTTGTGTTTAAAAAAAAATGCTTTAAAAAATTGCTATCATGTCCTCAAGAACAATTATATGCCATGCTTAGCAGCAGTCTCTAAAATGGTTTGGTAAAAACTGGGATGAAGAAATCCACTAATACTTCCCCCATCCTCTCCTCTCCCCCACCTCTGCCATTTCCTAGCCTACCAACCATGAACCTTACCCAAGGTATGCATTCTTCCTCTGTGGCCCTACTGGAGCTAAGGAACACCTAGGAACACTTAGTTACACCCGCCAGCCTAGCTGACCCAGCAACCCTTATTGACAGCCACAATAACAAATTGGCCACAATGAGTCCATCAATCAAGTATAGGCCACTTACAAAATGATGCAATGTTCAAAACACCCCTAGTTGTTTAGAAAATATTTTATATCATTGACTATGGTGAAAAGTAATTTTCATTATGGAAGCAATCATTTGATCATTGCAATTAGCCAAATTATTACCTATTTGGCTAATTTTCTTTTAATTATATAATTTAAAGAATTAAACATCATATGACTCTAGGCAATGCCAGATTCTTATTTCATAATTTCCCAGTGAAAAGTGTAATTTACCATACAGTACAATATAATTTCCTAAAGAAATTAAGTCTCATTTTATTCTTAATTATAGGATAAATCCTCCTATAACTGCCGTGACCTGTGCAGAACCAATGAGAATTTGGTCTATCAGGAAAATGCAATTGCAGAAGATTAAACAAAGGCACTCAGCTATGTTTTTTCAGTCATACCAAGTGCTGGCTTCCCATTCAAGGACCTCAGGGATCTGTACCCAGCATTGACCTCAAGGGGCTTCACAGTAGAATATTCCCAAGAGGGCAAAGCAAAGACAAAACAAACAGGAACAACCTGATGCCCCAGGGAGCACGTCTGAGGATCTGTTTAATTGCTCTGGGATTGGACCCATTATGTCTTAAATCTCTCTTCAGATAAAGCCAGGGCTGAACATCAAAACAGGGCTGAACGTCATCAAAAGGATATTTTAGTTTGTTGACACTATTTTTCTTTTATTTTAGAGAGAGTTGTTGTCCATGTTGTGTCAAGAAAACTTTCTGAAAAGGGGGGACAGAAGATGGCAATGAGGAGGAGGAGGAGGAGGAAGAGGAGAAGGAGGAGGAGTCAGCTGCCTTTCTGTTGAGCATTTACTTAGCATGAAATGCAAGAGGACCTAGGCAGCCATCCTGGCTACGTAGTACAGGCTCGTGTACTACGGAGTCAACATGCAGTGCAGAAGGGTGTGAGACACCATTTCTAAGCTCCCCCCTCCATGGCTGCACCATACCAGTACTGTTTGTTAGATCCGTTCAGAATGGTAGGACTCCAACTTGATAATTTACCTGCTACAGGAGAGAGCACCTGATTCCAAAAGCAAACATTTTCCCAGCTAGAGAGTCTTTGTAAAATTATGGGCCACTTTGCTTTGAACTCACAGAATTAATTCAAGAACGTAGAGCTGTAGGCTGGAGAAATGGCTCAGTTTGTAAAATGCTTGTCACACGAGCATGAAGACCTGCGACAGTGCAGACTGTCTTCCTTCTATCTCTCACATGTTTTAGTGGACTTACCAAGGAATACGCCCTTCATTTGGTTAATATTCCATTCTCATTCTCCTGGCCTCCCCACTATTTGACCTCTCTCTCTTTTGGAAACTCCCCCTGCCCAGTATTCCTCTTCTCCATTTCCTTGTCACTTATGCTCTGTTATTAATGTTCATCAGCCTGTTTTTTTTTTTTTTATCCAATTAGAACTCCTTTCTTACTTGTTTTGGTTTGCTTGTTTTGTTTTATTGTTTGTTTGGTTGGTTGGTTGGTTTTTGCTTTTTCAAGATAGGCCTAGAACTCACAGAGATCCACCTTTTTCTGCCTCCCAAATGCTGGAATTAAAGGCATGTGCCACTACTGTCCAACTAATTTCTTACTTGTAATTTTATATAATCACCATCATAAATGACTTTATAATCTTATTTTCAAAATAAAAATGTAGACAGAAGTAAAATCTCATTCTGTATTTCTTTTGAGTCATGTTAACTTTAAAAGCCACCAAAATTATATGTATGACACTTAGTAAGACACGTAGAAATAAATTGTTGTGTTGTATGTGTGTATATATGTGCATGTGTGCGTGAGCATGAGTATTGTCTATGTGCTCAAATGTTTGTGTGTATGTGAACTTATGTGTATAAGCACATGTGTATGCACGTGTTCATATGTGTGCACATGCATGCATGTATGTGTATATATGCTTATATGTTCATGTACATGTGCTAATGATTGTGGTTTGTGTATATATATTCAGGTACATGTTGTATGAATGTGTACATGAGTGTGTATGTCTATGTGTTTATGTTCATATGGTGTGTATATGAGTATATGTATGTGCATATTAGTATGTATGTGCTTACACATGCTTGTGTGTATACACAAGTGTTATAGGTATGTACATGTTTGTGTGTGTGTGTGTGCACATAAGTGTGCATGGACACATTCATGTGTACATGCAGATGAATATGAATGTGAGTAGGCCAGAGGTCAACATCCAGATGTCTTCTTCAATCATTCATCACCTTATTGTTTGGAACAGGGACTTTCAATAAACCTGGAGCTTGCCAGTTTGGCTAGACTGACTGGCCAGAAAACCCCAGGAAACCTCTTTTCTCTGTCTTACCAGAGCTATCATTAAAAGTGCACATCATAATCCATCTAGCCACACAACACACACACCCAAAATAAAATGAAGTATTAAAATTACCATATGACCCAGCCATTATAGTCCCAAGTGTATAACCAAAGGACTCTACATCAACATACTACAGAAATACTTGTACAACCACATTTATTTATTTATTTCACTGTTCATAATAGCTAAGAAATAGTATCTGCTTAGATACCCCCAGCAAGTGACAGAATAATGATGTAGGATTCCTCTCTGTATACCTTGATTATGTTTTATTGCCACTGGTTAATGAGCAAAGCTGTTTTGGCCAGTAGCTTAGCAGAATAGAGCAAAGTGGGAATTCCAAGCAGATAGAGGAGGAAAGAAGGCCAAGTCGGGAAGATGCCATCTAGCTGCTGAAGGAGAAAGACACCCACAGAAACTTGCCAGTAGGCCACAACCTCATGGTGATGCACAGATTAATAGAGATGGGTTAATTTAAGATATAAGAGCTAGCTAGCAATACACATAAGTGATTGGCTAAGCAGTGTTTTAATTAATATGGTTTCTGTGTGATTATTTCAGATCTGGGCAGCTGGGAAAGAACAAGCAGGCTCCAACAACAGGATAAAGTATGAACTACATTTGCTGCCAATATGAACAGCTGACTCCACTTAAAATCTGAGAGAGCTTGGGAAGTAATTTTAAACATAAAAGAACAGAGTTAAGCATGGCTTCTTTTTAGCAGCATTTTCTCAGGTAGACTCTGTTTTCTAGAGGCAAGTGTGTCTCATTTAAGAGAGGCTTCCTGATTCAGGTTTACCTGCAAGATTTTTGCAGCTCTTTTAAGAGGCCCTTTCACCAAACACTCAACTGGTGTTTATGAATAGCTGATAGCATGCTTCTTGGTGGTGGCAGGGACCTTGGAACTCCAAAAACTTGTGGCAATAAACATGGCTCCAGCCAGTTCCTCCACCATGAGGCTAGGCTCTCAGAAAGCTAAGGAATAGGGGTAAATCCAGCCATCAAAGCCACAGCTTTAATCCTAGCCATATTGCTTAGCAAATTAAAGACTCATGTGATCAGAAAAAAGAGAGATATACAGTAGAGATAGACTCAGATGAAATAAAAATCTCTAAACAGTTTAGAGTGTGTTTAAAAATATATGTAGGCTTGGGAGAGAAAAATAAAAGGATAAAAGTATTTAAAATAAAAAAGAAAGAAAGTAGTTGGGTGTGGTGGCACACGCCTCTAATTTCAACATTTTGGAGACAGAGGCAGGTGGATCTCTGTGAGTTCAAGGTATGGTGGCACAGACCTTTAATCCCAGCACTTGGGAGGCAGAGGCAGGCAGATCTCTGTGAGTTCAAAGACAGCCTGGTCTACAGAGTGAGTGCCACTATAGCCAAAGATACACAGAGAAACATTGTCTCAAAAAGCTAACAATTAAAAATAAAAATAAAAAAATAGAGTTTAAAATAAAGCCACAAAAAGATGGAAAATTTACAGAGAGTCTGGATACTGTATGTTATTGTGTTGTCTTTAAATTGTTTGATGGCTGAGGAAGGAGCAAAAGTTGCTAAAAGACTTTTGATTATAAATGCTGCTGGATTAACCCAACATATATATTTTGAAATTACCTTGACTTCAAAATTTAAGTCAAAAGGTATGGTATGTTTCTTTGGAGAAGAGGTTTTGCTTTTGTTTTCACAGGAACTGAGAGGCTGTGGATTCATTCTTGGTTAAGAAAAACTGGGTTTGATCAAGGAAGACCACCCCCCAAGAAATCTCTGATAGGAGCAGATGGCTCAGATGTCTGAGTTCTATATCCAGAATAGCCTCAAGACTGCTGACTGAGATGATCAAGCCTCACATAATACTCACTCAGGACTTAACCATAATTCAAAATTTTCCTTAGGTGCCCATAGATTATCAGCACCCCCAATCAGCAGGAAGTAGCTTGGAAAACTATGCCCACATTCCCCAAAAATGGGTTATAGATGTTTGTCTTTGTTTAGAATGTTGGTTGCAAGTTGTTATGGATAATGGTCAGGAAAAAAGCTAAACAAAGGTGATTAGATTCAGAGTTCTTGTTTTGAAAAAAATGGGGATGGGTGGTGCAGTGGGACAATGGTCTTATATTTTGTAAAGATTTGTCACTTGTATTTTAATAAAAACAGTGATAGGCCAGGCAGGAAGTATAGGCAGGGCAACCAGGAAGGAAATACAAGCAGGGCAATGAGAACAGAAAAATTCTGGGAAGAGGAAAGGCTGAGTCTAGCAGCCAAAAGCAAGAACCAGAAGCAAGAGAGCAGTGCATGCTTTACAGCTGCATGCACAGTATGAGACGATGCCCAAGTGGGCTGGTATCTTAAAGGCTATTGGCCAAAGGGACTGAAGGAGCTCATACAATACCGGAGTTTCATTCAACTTTTACAAATAAAAGAACACAATTATGTTTCTTTCAGAAAATGGAAGAAACTATTATGTTAAGTGACATAAGCCAGGCTCAGAAAGATAAATATTGCATATTTTCTTATATGTGAAATGTGTCATTCATATATATATATATGAATAACAAGAAAGTAGAAGGAGAACTAGGAGGCAGGAAGAAGTCTAAATGGAGGAGAGAGAGGACAAGAGAAGGTAATACAGGACAAACAGGTAAAATATTACATATTTTCTCTCCTGTTAGATCGATAGAGATTTCAGAGAGAGAGAAGAGGAGGAGGAGGAGGAAAGTGTATGTTTATGCCATGAAAGCAGAATGTGACTCGTGGGGGAAGAAAGGAAACCAGTGAGGGACGATGGATAGGAGAGGATGGGAAGGTAAATATGGGTAAGGTACAGTAGTATATGTATGTGTACAAAGCCGTAATGAAGCCTACTATTTTATAAGCTGTTCTAGTTTCATTTCCGTTGTAATAAAACACCCTGCCCAAAAGCAACTTAGGGAGGAAAGGCTTATTCTGCATACAATTCCACTTTACAGTCTACACTGTAGCAAACTCACAGAGGTGGTGCTTGAGACAGTTGGTCATATCACATTTACAGTCAAAGGCAGAGAGAGAACTGTACCCGTGCTGCCACCTTGCTTCTGCTCAGCTAGCTTCCTCACACCTTCACAGTCCAGGATCCAGCCAATGAAATGGTGCTGTCTGCATCTAGGGTGGGTCCTCCCACCTCAGTTAACAATCAAGGCAACCCCTACAGACATGCCCACATCCTGATTTAGAGAATTCCTCAATGAATATTCTTTTCCCAAATGATCCTACATAGGTCAAGTTGACAGTTAAAAACTAATCAGCACATATGCTAACCAAAAACAGTTACATCAAACACGACCAGTTCTGTATCCAAGAAAAGAAGTCTTGGCCCTGTCCCTTGTGTGTCAGCTTCTAGGTAGATACTTTGAGAGGAAAGATCCTATACTTACAAAGAAAACGCTACTGGCATTTTAAATAGCTCCCATTTCAAGGCTGGTTTTGGTTGTTTGGTTTGAATTAATTTAATTCCTTTGAAACAAGGTCTCACTATAAGCCTGGGCTAGCCTTAACTTGTAATCTTCCTGTCACAGTGTCCCAAATGCTGGGACTGCGGGCACCTCCTCATCCAGCTGCAAAGCTGGTCTGTTCCAGAGAAGGACTTCCAGAGGAAAGCACTGTGAACCAGTCTAAAACAAAAATAAGTGGCTCCTCACTACTAGAAGTGCTCTCGTGAGTGACACAGAATAAAAATGGCTTAATATAATCTGATTTATCATTCCAAGTCCTCCACCCATGGGTGTGCCCATTTGTCAGGTTTTTAAATGTATGATGTATGAAGGATGACCCTGAACTACTATGACTGCTCAGGAATGTGTCAACCACTGCATACGTTGACAAGTCTTTCCTGCATGAATGAGATTCTACAATAAGATATCTTTGCTTTCTTGTTCAGGGAGAGGCACTGCTCGGAGAACAAGAACAGCATTCTTCTTACATAAGTAAGAATCTTTTTTTTCACCTTTTCCCCTTGGTTGCATGTATTGACTTTACATTCAGAAAGTAGCAACCCTAGTGTACTTAGTCACAAGCCCTTCGTATTGATTCAAATATCTTACCTTTTTCAGCATAAACACCTTAGTACTCTCAATTTCGCTCCTAAAGTATTGATTTAAAGGCATCCTACAAATTTTCTTGTGCTGTGTTTTCATTTCAACCAGTTAAAAATATTTTCTTGTGTCCCTTTTGGTTTTCCAGCCTATCGATTATTGAGAAGTGTTGATGTCAGCCAGAAGCTTACAGATTTTTCATAGATCTATCTGTTATTAACTTCTAATTTAATTTCACTATGGTCAGAAGACATACTGTGTGTTATTTTTTAAGCTATTGAGACATTTTATATGGTGATAGTATATAGTGTGCCTTAATAAATGTTCCGTGTGGCTCTTGGTAAGGACTATGTTCTGCTTTTCTTGGACGTTGCGATGTATACGCACATTGACTCTCTCCGTTTACTGCCAGGTTTTGAGGCTCAAAGATTTTCATGTCATCTTCTTTAAACAGTTTTTCTTTGGTGAAGAAAATGCTTGTTATGTGAAATTTTCATGCTGTCAAAGTACACATTTTTCTCAGTTTCCAAATAGTATATCAGAGAGGGAGTTAGACACAGAGATCCGGATCAGTAGCCCCACACAAAGGAAGCGAACTGGATTCTGCACTCCTCTTAATCGGGAAAAAAATATTACTAATTCGGGGTTCTTACAAGTATTTTTTAATATTAATGACCTTCCTGCAGCTTTTGTTAGCCTATTAGAAAATCAAGCTTCAATAGTAGCTGGAATTGGGAGCAACCTAAATACCACCCGCCAGTGGAGACTGCACACTTCATTGCAGTTGTATATTATGTAGTCCTTAGGATTGCTGCACTTCCCTAAGAAGACACCCAGGCTGTGCTATAGTTCTACCATATAATATAATACTTATTCCCCCATCCTCCATGTGAGGCAACTGGATCAGAGGCTAAATAGAAGATTACAGACTCAGGCAGTCCATCTCCAGAACATGCCTGCCCAGCATCCCATGGTACCTAGTCTTATACAATGCTCACATATCTCGTTGCTCACCAGGGCTGACCTTTGGCACCTCTGGCTGAGCTGTGCCTGGAAGGGAAGACTAGAATTCATCCTGTCAATACTGTTCTACTCCTTTCCTCCTGTTCCTCAAAACTCGGGTCATTGTTGTGCCAACATTTGCTCCAAACTCCTCTCCCTGCCTCCTCAATGATCTCTGCCCAGTTCTCTTTGAATGGGTTACATGAACTCAAACTGACCCTTCAACTGTGACCTAACACTTTCTTGAAGTTTTCAGTAACTTTCCCCTCGGTTCCAGCCTCTGAGGGCCCTGGTCAGTCAGCGTGGAATTCCACACCCAAATTCAGAGCTGGCTGTGGTTCTTACTTCTTGCCCCAGCATCAAAGCCATAGGAAATATGAGCTGAGCTTGCTTGGACTAAAATGCAGAACTAGAACCACGGTTCAGCAACGACTAAAGGGGAATCTGGGCTTCCTAATTCAACAAATTGTCGAAATAAGCGTAATTGTGAAAGAGAAGGAGAAGCCTCTGGAGTGAGTGAGCCTCATTTCTGTTACCCAGAAATGCGCCTGCCTCCTGATTAGCTGAAATTGTAGGGGTGCGCTGTGACACACAACCTGAGACCTAAGAAGCCTTTCAACAGGAGATCCCCGCTGATGGGGCTTCATGCAGACTGCTGCTCCATGCTCCTCTCTTTGACTGGACTTCAGAAGTTCATTTATTGCCCCCGAAGCTTTTAAAACAGCATCCTATTCTGATCTCTAATATTATGGTACCTACATACTTAGTCTTACTCATGTAAGGGAAGGTGTCTTCCACTGCAGTGGGACAGTAGACAATGTAAATTTAGGACCTGGAAATTGAACAGATAGTTGTTGGTATAAGGAACCTACCATGGTAAATGAGGGGACAACCTAGGTGACTTGGCTTTGATATCTACTAGTATCTGAAACTCTGTGGTGGTTTTCTCAGTTTGTTGTTTTAGTTATTGTCCTCTATTTGTTCTTTCTTTATTTTCAAGTTCAGGAAAAATGGTGGGCAATCCTTTTTTGAATAAGTCAAAGATGGTTGGATTGAGTAGAGTAATAGCCGAGTGAAAGGTAAGGCAGACAGAAGCATGAGATGGGAGGACCCTGGACAACTCCAGGCAAGCTGTGCCAGCCTGCTGTAGGGCTTCAGGTTGCTATGGTGATAGGAGAAGGGAGACAAACACTGAGAAGCTGACATCTACACCAGAGCAGTAGCCAAATCCACCCTCTCTTTATGAGGTGAGAGCAGTGAGGCAGCCATGAGAGTGACTTCCAGGTAGACGAACACTCCAGAACTCTCCTTGTTCATTCACTTTTTCTCCTGACTGTTGCCAAAATATTTAACGGGGGATTTCCCAAAACTCTATTAATCACACTTCATCTTTACCATCAAGAGAATTTAAGAGGTTTTAGAGAAATTTTCTTTTAATCTCTATTTCTCGCCCAAACAAAAAATCTTCACATGGTATGAGAAAGTCCATTTAAAGATCTTAGGAGTTGCTGTGGTGTTCAAGGTACTTGGGGAGAAGACCAAGTGAGCCTCCCAAATCCCTAGAGTAAAATGCTATATGTAACTATTTATTGTGCCTTTGCTAAACAAAACTTATTTTGAGTGAAGGTAACTAGACTATGAATACAAAGAATTTCACAGGGTAAAGTAACTGGTCAGGTGTTGCATTTTCTTGCAATTGATGGACAGTTTCTTTCATCTGGAGGCAGAATCTTGCTCTGTAGCCTATGCTACCCCTTTAAACTTTCTTTAAGGCTAACCTCAGACTTACAGGAGTCCTCACACTTAAACTTCCCCATTGGTGGACTACAGGCATGAACCACTAAGTCTCACTTCAAAAACACTGTTCTTAAGTCTGTCACTGCAGTTCCTAACTCAATTTCTGGGAAGAACCAATAAAAATGCATTGAATGGACGAATAAATAAATGAAATGAATTTTACCTTTTTATTTTATTTTATTTTCTGAATGTGGAAGGACTGGCAACCTTGACGTCACTGAAAGTCTTGGTTGGGGGTCTAATACTGTTAAAGCACTGACCGAAATGGGATGTTCTGTTAGCTTTGAGTTCCCCAAACTCCGTGTTTTGAAGTTTTGAACAGTCCTTAGTGTACTCCTTGCAGTGCTGGGTATTGAACCCTCAGACTTGTGCATGCTTGGGAAGCAGTCCATCACTGAGCTATAACCTCAAAGCTTGGCTCTTGAGAGAGTTCTTAAAAACTACTGTTTGACTAATGGGTAAAGAAATCACTGTTACCGTGATGGTTAGTATTGCCAGCTTAACACCTAGGAGACAGACCTCTGGGGATACACCTGTGAGGGGTTATCTTAGCTTTTGGGCATGCCTGTGAAGCATTATCTTGATTAGACTAATCGAAACTGGAAGACCAGCCTACTATGGGTAGCACAATTCCCTGGGCTCGTTTCCTGAACTATAGTAAAAGGATAAAGTGAGATGAACCCCAGTATTTATCACTCTGCTTGCCGGAGAAAGCAGTGTGACCAGCTGCCTCAAGTTCCTACCCAATGACTTCTAAGAAATGGCAGACTATAACCTAAAGTTGTGGATGACAAAACAGACCCTTCCTAAGCTGCTTTTTTTCTTGTATTTTGTTATCGAGACAGGAATGTGACTAAGACACTAAACCAACATGAAGCACTAAGTTCAGATCCCACTTAAAGCCTGCATCTCCCATGCTGGTGCTCTTCCTGTGAGATGGGAGGGAGTGCAAGCTGCTAGCCTACATTTTCAATGGTGAACATTGTTCCAAGCAATGTGAAAGGCAACAACCAAGACACAAGATTGTCTTATGACCACTGCATGTATGCTGTAGCCCATGCACACCTGTGCTCACACACATAAGTATGGTAGTAGAGGCATGTTTTCAGTGTAATGAACGCGTGGATAAAAAAAAATAACAAAAATTTACCATAAACTATATGACACTTTAAAATCTGTAATTTCCTAACCAAAATCAATATAAAATCATTAAAATATACATATATACATCTATATTGTGTGTAGGTGTATATAAATACATGCATATAGTGGTTAAGATGGTCTTTAACTGTGAGATTAAACAGCCTGGATTTGAAGACCTATTTACTTGCTGGCTTCATGATCGTGAGTAATTTGTTTAATCTCTCTGAGGCTAAGCTCCCCCACCTGTGGAATGGTGGCAATTACCAAACAAACCTCATGGCATTTTTGTGAGGATAAAATGAGATAATGCATGCCCAGGGCTTGGCACAGTACAACTGCCTCACAACTGTCAATGTTACGTGTTCTGCCTAAATGATGAATCACTTGTTCCTGCAATAATCTCTTGCTTGTTAAGCATCTGAAGCCCACATATTGGAAACACACAGCCAGATCCTGATGTGGAATTTCCCTCTGTATGCTATGAATATATTTTATTACCATCGGTTAATAAAGAAGCTGATTTGGCCTATAGCAGGGCAGAATATAGTCAGGCTGGAAGAGATATAGAGACAGAGTAGGTGAAGTAAAAGAGATGCCATGTAGCTGCCAAAGGAGACAGATGGCCCAGAACCTTACCAGTAAATCATGAGCCTCGTGGTAAAACACAACATAATAAAAATAGATTAATTCAAGATGTAAGAGTTAGTTAATAAGAAGCCTGAACTAATAGGCTGAGTGGTGTTTTAATTAATACAACTTCTGTGTGATTATTTTGGGTCTGGGAAGCCAGGAACAAACAAGTAGTCTCAAGCCAACAAGACTCTGCAGGCACCAGGACACCAGGATATGATGTGCCTTTAGAAAGAATGATGGAGAGTAGCCTTCTGCTGAAGAAGCTTGAGTTGGGACACGAAAAACTCCAGCACAATTGCCTCTACTCGGAGGCTCTGATTGGCAGCTGAAGCAACCTCGGGAAGGACCTACCACCAGGACACAAGAAGAGCTACCACTGGCTGGTCTAGTCCCTGGGAGTTAGGTACCACAGTCAGTAAGAGCACTATGACAGTGTTCACCATGGGCCTGCTGTAAGGTCCCTATTGATGGCACATATCTGTTGTAATATGGAGGGGCAGGGCTGCTCCCGCCACCCGGCTAGCTTTACCTGAAATAATTACACAGAAACTGTATTCTTTTAAACACTGCCTGGCCCATTAGTTCCAGCCTCTTATTAGCTAGCTCTTACATATTGATCTAACCCATTTCTAATATTCTGTGTAGCCCATGAGGTGGCTTACCAGGGAAGATCTTAACCTGCATCTGTCTGGAGTGGGAGAATCATGGCAACTGCCCTACTCGGCTTTCTTTCTCTCAGCATTCCGTTCTGTCTACTCTGCCCACCTAAGGGTTGGCCTATCAAATGGGCCTAGGCAGTTTCTTTATTAATTAACCAATGAAAGCAACAGATTAGAAAGAAATGACTTCCACATCACATATCAATGAGGGTGGTCTACAAAGGGGAACCCAGAGATCTCAGGATTGAGCTATCACACATGGCTTCTTGATTACAAATGGCAACCCCAACTTTCTCTGAAACATTCAATTGTGTGTGTGTGTGTGTGTGTGTGTGTGTGTGTGTGTGTAAGGGAGGGAACCTAAACTAAACAAATGAAGACAACATAAGAAACTATGTTCTGTACCTGACACCTCTGGAGGAAGGTCAACAGTCGTATTTTCACACACACACACACACACACACATATATTGAGGCCAGAAATTGGATAATGATTAAACCTGTCTGAAAGTCTTGATCTTTTAGAACCTGGAGCTTCTATCTGGAGTGGTTACAAGGGTTATTTTTCAAATGCTTAGTAAGACAATCGTGGCGATAATGATGACCTTGTTCATTGTGAGCATTTACATGTATACACAGTATTTCCTGTGTTACAATAGTACCATAGTAATAAAATGGTGAGACTATAGAGGTGATAACAGGCAAAAACTTTTCTACAAGACAAGAAACAGAGTCTCACAGTTCAAATCCCAATTATAGCACCAATGGCTTTTTTCTGAGGTGCAATTTTGCCGTTTTCAATATGGTAACATAAGCTATGGCTCTTAGGATCACACTTAGCTCTTATACTTCTTCTGCCTCCAGAAACAGTGATTGAATCATAATATGACCAAGCAATTCCATGATGTGGTCATAGGTGTGAAAAGACAAGGCCTGCCCTCCACTTTTGACGTTTTGTGCTTTTTTTTTTTTTGTTAAAAAAAAAAAAAAAAAAAAAAAAACAAAAAACAACTCTGTAAATCAGGACAGGTTCAGGAGTGGTGGTGACAGAGGGAAGCATGGGCAGGATGGGGTGAGGGATGGCAGGGGCGGGGGACAGTGGTATCTCCACCCTGATCCCTGGTGTCCTCTTCTAACTCAAGAGACGGCCACACTCCAGACTGGGTGATTCCTCTACCGCGTCTGCGTCTGTCGTTTTGTGCTTTTGAAGTCTCTTGTTTCACCTTGATGCAACCCCTCCCCACTCCTCCACAAAAGAAGTGTTAAGAACTACAATAGCTAGTTTTAGGATAGGCTCCAAAGCTACAGAGAAAGTCTGTCAGGGAGGTGGGGGCAAGAAGTATTGGCAAATAGGGCTTACTCCCAAGGCTTCTCCTGAGTTCCCACAATTTTGGTAGTTTCCTGAGAATGTGAAACTCTGATATACAACTCCATTTCCATATCTTTAGAAGGGCTGTGGTCTCCAATAGACTGAAACTTCCTGCCTTCCCTTCACACATTAACTGTAAACTGTAGCTGGGGCTATAGACTTTCACAGTGTGTCCTTACAATCCTTAAGACTTTTCCTTCAAAAGTATTGACTCTTATGCAACCATGTTCTTCTGATGGAGCAGTTTGCCTTATTTTTCATCATGTGTCCACCCATGTTGAGTCAGTATGATCATCTTTCCAAGTTTACTTTTCTTATGAATTTTAAAGAAGAAAACAAAAATTTATCTTTTTTCTTGAATATTCTAATCTTTTCATTTCTGTTTTTCTAGATGAAAAAAGAATGGTAAGACATTGTTTGTTCCTCTGTTTTGAGAGGAATAGGCCTATATGTATCAAAATCATACAAAGTTCAGCTTAGGAATGATATTGTATTTTCCCTGAGGAATTGTCAGTTGGAAGTAGATCAAAAATGTTTAGAATAGAATGAGAAATTAGAGTCATGATGAGTAGATTTAAGTCAGACTTTTTTATAGGCTGGGAAGTAATTTCAAAAACCAGTACAGCTTTATGCTTGCTTGAAAGGCTGTTGCGGAGAGACTGAATGGGCAAGATGCTTGGACCTCAGCAAGCCCATGGTTCTGATGTAGCCATGTCCTGCAGTACAGCTTACGAGAGCGGGTGGGTACTGTGGTTCGGCGTGGCTTGTCCCTGTAGGCTCACGTGTTGGAGTTTGCTTCCCTGTTTCACAAGTTCTTCAGGCACAAGAAGATTTGAATTCAAATGAGCTTTCAATGCGAGGTTCTTTCATTCCATTCCAGAGCCGTATAAAGGTGATATTAGCATTCTCTTAGTGTTTGGTGAACTTTTAAAATCTAATAGCTTGATTTTAAAGTGTAACACACAATACACTTTCTGATGTAAACGTTTAAGCCTCTAGGAAATAAGCGTATGTAAACAAATTCTCAAACCAAATACAAAGTAGGCATTTAGGCTATATGATTTGATCTTAATATTTTTTGTCAACATGAATACATGCCTTTGATATTTAAAGTTAATGTAGTATTTGTTTGTATGCTGCTTAAGAAATTGAAATGGATTGAAGTGGAGCTCCAGATAAGAATTTGTATAAGGAAATGTTATTCAGCAACTCCGAGACCTGGTTAAAGTGCCTGGAGCTGCCACGTGCAGGTGGAGAAGAACAACTTCTGATAGTCTCTTCCTCAAAAATCTTTCAGTGAAAATTCGGCCTCATAGATATATGTGCCCTCTAAATAATAGGGGACTTTAAACAAGATTCACTTAATTGATGCTGTTTGGGGATCCTGTTATATTAAAGTAAATAATATAAAAGTGCCCCCAAAAATAAAATGTTAGACTGGACTAACTAATATATAAACAGTGTAAATTTTAAAATAAAAGCAAAATACACAAAACTACATAAGTATTAATTAAATCAAAGAAATATATGAAGAGTCAATGTTCTCTTTCCACTTCCTCTATGAGTCTTTATGGCCAGTGTAATCAGACCCTGAAGGGAGGCCCCTTTCTAGGCTGTACGCACACCTTCTATTGCAACTTCACAAAACGAAGAACAGAGACAGGTGCCAAGTTCTCTCCTCCTCTAAGGGCCCTAATTGCACTCTTAAGGGCCCACCCTTGTGAACTCCGCCCCCCAACACCATGGCAGTTGTGGGAAAACCAGTATTCCATTCACTGCAAAGTTCAGGCAAGTCACCTGAAGGAACGACCAACACTGAATTTTTCTGACTTAAAGAAATAGGAATTTCATACACTTCAACCAGACATCCAGAGAGACTATAAACAGAGGGTAAATGGTTTAAACTCAGAGTTCAGAAATGCCTTTTCACGGAAGAAAACCATCACAGGATTGAACATAGATTTCAGGTAGATGAAGTGTGTTTTGGGGGTGAAGCCAAGTAGACAGTCCTGAGGTCACTGTGGGTGTGTCTTTGGAAGGAATTGTTTGATCCCCATACTTCCTAACTTTCTGTCTAGGAAAGAAAGAAGTTTTCCCCACATAGGCTCTGCCACTGATTTCAGAAGCCATGGGGTCCTCATCAGAGCTCTTTTGGTGCCGCTGCCATGTTCTACGGCTTCTGTAACTGTGGTTTGAGTAACCCATTCTTGGTAAAGTAAGGCTGCCATTGGGTCTTCGTTACAGTAACAGAAACAGACTAGGGTTGTGGGATAGAACCCCAAAGAAGTATTCAGGTAGATCACAGACAGCCAGGGGATCATGGTTTTTCAAAACCTAGAAAATCTATAAGCATGAGAAAAGTGAAAGCCCCCACCAAAGGCTATACCACCAAAGCTAAGTGGTGATAGTGAGTTCACTGAGCAGATGAAGTTACCTCTCACTGCTGACACCCCTTTAAATCCCAAACTAAAAATAATTTCTACAGCAGGTCTTGTGGAAATTAAATACATCATAGAAACAAGGAACGCTGTACCTAAGAACTACTTAGTGTCAGTTCCCATCACACTCTTGGTTAGCTTTCCAGGATTTGACCATTGAACCCTCATTCAGAGGGGAGAAACTGTTGCAGAGCCAAAGACAATAGCTAACACAGCTGCTGACAGGACTCGGTCAAAGCAAAGCAGCTGTGTGAAATCACTGCATTTTCCATCTATCTGTTTGTTTGCTATTTTTGTTTTGCAGATTTGTTTTGGTTTTCTGAGACAGCCTCTCATACAGCTCTCAGATACACCTCAAACCTTTTCTCCGTTTGTAGCTGAGGATGACCTTGAACTCCCGATTCTCCTGCTTCTGCCTCCCCACAGGATTAGAAGCAAACACCACCACACCTTCTTCACCGGTTGTTTTGCTGAAGGTTTCCTCATGCATATCAGTCTGTCCCTGAGCGCACTGAATAGCCCGGACCACCCGCAGCTCTCGCTCTCCTGCCTGAGAGTAAGGACTACAAACATGAACTACCGCAGCCAGCTTGTGTTTTCTTTTTATTTACCAGAACCTCTATTTCCGATTCCTTCTTCCTCGAATTTTCATGACTTCCTTCCAGCACGCCTCCTGAGATGATTTGAAGAATATCAGCAATGATGTCCTCCTTTTTAACTCCAGTTCCCACCTCAGAGTGCTGTGCAGCACCCGGAAGCTTTGCAGCGCTCTCCTCGCCTTGCTTGTCTTTCCCCGGGTCTCCTCTCCCTGTGCTCCCTTCTCTGGTTTCTTGTCAATAAGACTGCTCTCCTGCGTGCTGACCCACTTTCATTGTCCACTTATGATTTTCTTCTATACATTTCCGTGCTAGGTGACCAATGGATTGTTTGTTTCATCACTGAAGCTGTAACTTCAGCTGCCTGAAGACCAGCATTACTTGAATGCTGCGAAGACATCTCTGGTTAAAACCCCAAGCCTCCCAGCTCTCCCAGGCTTCAACGCCTTTGCATCATCACACTGGACTGCTGGGGTTTTAAAATATTTTGTCACTGAGGAAAATGACTCTTTTCTATTTCATTTGGAGTTCCTAGCTCCCACCAAACAACGGCATCCAGCATCTTTTGAAAGAGACTGAGCAGGTTTATGTCTTTTTACCCCGACCCCACTGGACTAGACTCCACTTGTCTAGGTTGTGTTTTGGTTGCTGTGGTGCACTGTTTTAGCTCCCTCTTGTTGCTAGGTGATTTCCTCGGGGCTTGCTGGTCCCGGGTTGCTGAGTTTCTTATGCTCTGTGATTTCCATTGGTAGCCAAGTCAGCAGTTTTTTCCTTTTTTTTTTTTTTTTAAACCAGCCACTGGAGCAGCTCAGACCCCAGCCACAGCCACTCATATCTGTGGACTGTAGCAACCAGGAAAGGAGTCTGGTGAGAGCCACAAGTTCTCCAGCCCTTTCCCTTCAAAGTCCTGTTCCCCCAGTTGTCACAGCTCAACCCTTTTGTTTACATACTTACCACATTGCTAATAGGCCTGCAAGTTTATAAGATGAAGAGGTTTATTAATCTCAAAATGAAAATAAGAAGATTGGTGCTTTATTTCTAGAAACTATAGGATACAGACTTTTTGTTGTTTTTCCTTTGCAGTTGAAACAGATGCTATAGCTGACTTTTCTTTTACCAGAAGACCTTCATTAAGTTCTTCATTAGGTTAGGGAGGATGTCTAGGCTATCTGCCTGGTACAAACATGTTCTAGTATATGTTCATTGTCTAAAAACATCCTGATAATTGAATTTTGATGATATTCTGATTAACTTAATGTCCTAGTTAAGCAATCCAAACATATTGTTTACATTTTTTTCAACACTATCCTTGATACTAGAAGGAAATCAGAAAATGTTTTACAGCACAGGGGCAGGCATTACGGGGAGCAGAGGAAACCCCAAGTGGGTGAAGTCCCGAGAGACTGCGTAGGACTGACATAGGCAGGCACCGCTGTGGGAATAGGAATGTTCCCAGGGTAGGGCTCAGGAGTACGGCAAAGCTTCCTGGGGTTCAGAGGCTGACGAAGTGTGCAGAAAATGTAAGCTTCTTTCTTTTGAATATTTACATGTAAGAGATAAGACAGGAGGCATTTGTCGCAAGTAATCCCCAGCTCCAAAAGCCAACTCCCTGCATTTGAGTCAGCACCACCACTTAATGCTTCTTCCCTCAGGGAACTCTCTGAACTCTGCGGCTGGCTTTCTGATACATTAAAAAAAAAAAAAGTGTAAAAATAAGTAATTAATCCCAAAGGACTATAGTATCTGATGTGGTTATTTCCCTCATCCCTCTTTTACACACACACACACACACACACACACACACACACCTATCAGAGGAAGAAATTTCTATTGTGCTTCTAACCCATGCACCTTCTCTGAGCTCCAAAGTCTCATATAAACTTTGCAATACTCATTTCTGCTTGCATCTCTAACAGGTCCTGTATTCATTTCAGTTTCCCTCTACTATAGCAAATTACATCTTGTAATTGAAAAGAACTTAAAATGATGTAGTTCTATAAATGGGGTGGTTGGCACAGGCCTCAGAGGAGTAAAATCAAAGTGATGATAGAATGGATTCAATTTCTTGAGACTCAAGACAAAACTGCTTCCCTGCTTCCTCTAGTCTCTGGAAGCCAGTTTTGAGTCATGAGCCCCCCGCCCCGCTTCATCTCCCACTGCATCTCTCTCCAATTCGCTCTATCTCCCCCTACACTTTTTAAAAATAATTTAAGCTCTAATTCACATGCCATAAAATTAACCTTTTACAGTTGCCCAAACATCATTGCAATCCAATTCTAGAATAATTCCATCATCTCAAGAGGACAGCCTATAATCCCCATTTCCCACTCCCCAGGTTTGCATCCCGTTGTCCTTGGCAACCATGGATCTTTTTGTCCCTATAGATTTGGTCATCTGAGACCATTCACACATGAGGTAGCATTAGTTGTGTTTACAACTGGTTTCTTTTAGTTAGCAAAATGCTTTCAGAGTTCATCACCTTAGTATGAATCAATATTTCGTTACTTTTTATTGCAAAATAATATTTCATTTATGGAAACACTACATTTTGCTCACTTGGGTTGATTGGCACATAGATTGTTTCCATGTTTGGGTTACTATGAACATGCATATGTAGGTTTTGTGAGAATATATTTTCAGTTATCTTGTGTATTCACTTAGACCCATATGATAACACCATCATTCACTGTCTCTATGAACTGTCAAACTACAAGTAGTGGATGAGGACTACAACGTCTTTACTAGCTTTTTATTTTGTTTGACGTTGTACTGTCACCTTTTGAGACAGAGCGTCACCATACATCCCAGCCTGGCTGGTCCTCCTCCTTTCCCTCCCGTGTGTTGAGACCATACACTACTGTACTTGTTACTTATTTCTTTTCATTTTCCTCTGTATTTGTTCATATACATATGTGCATAGGTTTATGTGTACATGTGTACATGTGCAGACCAGAGATCGGCATCAAGTGTCTTCCTTGTTCATTCTTTACCTAATATTTGGAGTCAGGATCTCTTGCCGAGTCTATCAATCATCACTTCAGCTGACTGGCTAGCCAGTGAGCCGCAGGGATCCTGCCCCTCCCCAGAGTGGATCACTGTGTGCCTTATCACATTCAGCTTTAGATGGGTCTGGGATCAAATTTTAGATTTCATGCTTGTGTGCTTTGCTAACAGAGCCGTCTTCTCAATCCTTGAGACTTTTTTTTTTTTTTGAGAAAATTGTATAGCCATCCTAATGATGCTCCTCATTCTGGGTTTGATAACCCGCATTCCACAACATCCTAGTGACTATGAAGACGTGTCCCATTATGGTTTTGATTGGCATGTTACTAATACAGTATTGAGCATCTTTTCACACACTATTGACCATTTACAACTTTCAGATACTTTCTTGTCTCTTTATACCTGAGTTTTATAATTATTTTTATGACCTAGATTCTGGAGCTTCTCAGATAAATGAGATGAAAATATTTTCTCTCAGACTGCAGGTTGTCTTTTTACTTTTGAAATGATGTCTTATGACTTGCAAATGCTTTATTTCAATGAGGTTCAATTTGTCTATGTACTTGCATTTTGGGCTTCAAATCAAAGATGGGTCAAAGGGCATAAATATCCCCATGGGTTTTCCTCTAAGAATTTTATAATTTTGACTCTTACATTTAAGTATCATACCTATGCTGTATCTCACACATGGTGTGAGAAAGGGCTTCAGATTCTCTCACATGTGGGTGTCAAGTTACTGAAGCAGCATTCATTGATGTGACTGCTTCTTCCTCATCGGATGGTGCTACTCTCTTCTCCAGAGTATCTGACCACATGTTTATGATTTTCTCTTTCTAATATTGTTTTACAGAACACCGTCTGAATTGTTCTTCTGTAACTGTCACTTTGAAGAGCCCATGAGAGTTACTGTTCCTCTGAAGCAGAGCCTGAAATAGGAAAGTTCAATTCCTCAAACTCATTCGCTTTTTCAGGATTATTTTGACTACTCTGGGGCTTCTTGTAATTCCACATCAATTTTGGAACTACTGTCCATTTGCAGAGGAAAGAAAAAGGCAATTTTGTTTATATCTGTAATGACTTTTGATGGTATGTGTTGCTAACTTAACAACATCAATCTCTTACTCAGCCATGTCTTCCACTTTTCCGCATATAGGTCTTTCATATCCCTGGGTAATTTGTTCCAATGTATTTTATTCTTTTTATTCTATTGGAAGGTTGTTTCCTTGGCATTGTGATGAGATCCTGCACAGCTAGGATATGTCAACATCTTAGTTTTTATCTTGCCCTTGCAAATGTGCTAAATTTCTTAGTTTGAATTTTTCTTGGGCGTTCTTTCAGGTCTTCTGTGTAGAAGCCCATGCCATCTCTAGTTGTAGGCAGTTCATGTCTTCATTTCTTGTTGAACAGAAATGGTGATGACTGATACTCTTGAGTTTCTTAGGAGAGAGCTTTCAGGTGGTCATCATACATGTAATATTAGCTGTGAGTTTTTCATATATGCCCTTGCTCAGTTTGAGGCGGTTCTTATCTATCTCTACTGAGTATTTTTTCAAAAAAAAACCTGCTGCATGTGGTTAAATGATGCTTATGTGTCCATTGTTTGTTCTTGCATCCTCTAAAATGCTCTATAAAGACTCATTATTGTCTGCTGACCAACCTTGGATTCCTCAAATAAGTCTCTGCTATCATTGCATATAATCAATTAGAGATACACAGGGGTTCTGGTGAGCAGAATGCATTGAGGATTCATAAAGGCACTGATAACTACTTTTCTTGTGATGTTCCATCTGGATTTGTCAGGATGATAGAGGCTTTACAGGGTAAGTTAAGAAATGCTTGATTCTGATTTTTGGAAGAGTTTTTGAAAGCTTGGCACAAATTGCACCTTGGTTATTTGATAAAATTCACCAGGGAATCCTGGACTTTTCTTTCCTAGAAAATTTTTAGTTTCCGAGACAACTTTATTTGTTATAGGTGAGTCAGATTTTCTATTCCTTTTTGAAATAGAAGGCTTTTTTTATCTTTCTAAGAATCTATGAATTCTATCTAAATAGTCTAACTTACTGACAAACCATTATATGTTCTTTCATTGAAATCCTTGTGATCTCTGTAAAGTTGGTAGTAACACACACATGGTTCTTTCCCAGTTTTACTAATTTGTCTTCTCTCAATTATAGCTTATCTAACATTTTGTCAAATTTATTGTTATCTTTAGAAAACCAACTTTTTCTCTTATTGATTTTTCAGAATTACTCTTCTACTCTGGATTTTATTGTATCTTCTATAACTGTATTTCAGTTATAGCATTGTTTTTGTTTGCTTTGGATTCAGTTTGCTCTTAATTTGTCTTGTTTCCAAAACTGGAAGCTTTAGTTAATTATTGGAGCAATTTCTTCTTGAAAATGAAGATAAATTTATGTATAAGTTGTCCTCTGAATGTTCATTTCACTGGCTACCATATATGTTTAGCATATTGTGTTTTCACCTACATTCACCCTAAAGCATTTCTTAATTTCCCTTGTGGCTTTTCTTTGACTCATTGTCTCTTTTGATGTATGTTGCTTAATTTCTATAATGTGTAAATTTTGTGAATTTCCTTCTGTTTCTGATTTTCATTTTCATTTCATTGTGGCCGAAAGGACATAATTTATATGGTTTCAGTCTTTTGAAAGTTATACTTGTTTAATGGTCTAACATATGGTCTAGCTTTGTGAACTTTCACCAAGTGCTTGAGAAGAATATTTACACTGCTATTGTTGGAAGGAGTATTCTACAGATCTCTGTGTCATCTGGGTTGTATCCAGTCTTTCTCAAGTTCACTTTCCTGCTAACTTTTGTCTACTGACTATACAGATTTTAGTTCTCAAATTCCTACGTATTGTTGGACTGTCCGGGATTTTTTTTGCTGTGATTCTTGTTGTTGAATTTTGTCAGCTTTTGCTTCAAATATACTGAGCCTCTTTTGGTACATATGCGCATAGACATCTGTGTCTTTATTTGCTGTTGGTTCCTTGTAGACCGACCTTTGAAAATTATAAAGTTCTGGTTTTGTCTATAATAGCAGTTTTTGCTTTAAAGACTATCTTGACTACTCTTTGGATAACCACTGAAGATAAGTATTTCTCTCTCTTTCTCTCTCTCTCCCTACATCTCTCCTTTTTAGCCTTAGCATACAAAATATTAAGTCTCATGGCAGAATTTCCATGCACATATGTCATTAAGCTCTGTTTTTATCCATTCCCCTCCTCGTTGCCCTTTCTCCACCCCAAACCACTCTACCTGCCCTTTCCTCCTCTGCTTCCACATCACTTTTGTTCTTCTCTGTTCCCTTTCTTTTAAGCTCTTTCTCTCCCCTGGTCTCCATTCGATTTTCTTGAGTTATGGGCATACAGTGTACACGTGCAGACACACACACTTGCACACACACACATGCACGCACACACATACACTAAAACTGAGAGTATAAATTAAAGAAGTGATTTGTTTCCAGAGTCTGGCTTATTTTACTTAACATAATAACTTTCAATTTTAACACATTTTCCTACAAATGTCATGATTTTTTTCTTTTTCTTCGTGACTGAATACAACTTCATATGTACTGCATTTTGATCCATTCTTCTGTTGATGGACATCTATGTCAATTCCATCTCTTAAAAGTTGTGAATGGAGCAGCCGTCAAACATGGGTGGTATTTGAGGTAGCCCTTTTTCATTCTTTAATTTTAGACTTCGGTGTTGTTGGATCTAAAGAGACTCTTGTAAGCAATATATAATCAAATGAAAACTGAAAAAATAATGTTACCTGTCAGTCTCTGTCTTTTGAATGGAAAGCCTAAACAATCGGCACATTTAAGTATTGATAACATAAGACTTACATATGTTATTTTCTTTTTTTTATATACCGTGTCTTTGTTCCTTCAACTTGTTCACAACTGTCTTCCTTCATGTTGAGTAAATAATTTAGTATACAATTTGTTATCTTTTATCACTTATTATCTACTTTATATTTCTGAACCTTAGTTATTGCCATTAATATAGTTTCTTTTCTTTCTTTTTTTCTTTGTTCTTTAGAAAGAGTGTCACTATGCAGCCATGCTGGACTGGAATGTACTATCCTCCTGCCTCAGCCACCAGAGTGATGGTGTCACAGGTGTGTTCTACCACATCCAGCTATAATTGATATCTTAAGGTCAACTGATTAAGAACCTTAATTCTATCTATAACCTTAATTCTTCTTTGGAATAACCTATGCAAAATAAATTTATCTACAGACTCTAAAGATTGAATATGAGCATTGTAAAGGCCCCATTGTTCTGCTTTCCACAGGTAACTAGAAGCAATTATGTCTAAGACCCTTTTATTAGGTGTATGCAGCTAAACACACGAATAGACCCCTCAAAATAAACAAATGAATCATAAGGTTCTGGTGTATTTCCTGTGTTCCCCATCTGGCTGGATGTCATCAATATGTAGCAAGACCTAGGAGTCATGAACAACACATTTCTCTCTCTCCTTCCAAACTATTTATTACTCTTCCTAATAAATTCACAATCCACTCTGTGCTCTGCATGGCTGCTTCCAATACCTTAACCTATCTCTTCATTATCACTTCATATAAAGCCTTATGAACACCTTTCCCATAATTTCCTGTCCACAAAATATTAATGTTATAAATATACTACATATCTGGAATTTATGCATAAAGGAGTAAATATAAGATGTACTTGTTTATTCACTGTAGGAGTGGGAATAGCTAAGTACAAACCTAAATTATAAGGTAATTCAAGGACCTGTGAATGGTTGGTTTAGTGGGTAAAGGGGTTTGCAAGGCAAGCCTGATGGCACCTGTGATCCCCAATCATGCATGCATACAATAATAAGTAAATAAATATTTTTAATGTAAACTTAAAGCTACTGTTAGAGGTGTAGCTCAATGTTGGTTTACACCCAGCATGCGAAAGGCTCTGGATTCAATCTTTGGCATCACACTAATAATTACAATAATCATCATCATCATAATCATCATCATTTAACTTAACTTTAAACTATTATATTTTAGTTGAGTATGATGGTACACACCTACAATCCCAGCACTTGTGAAGTAGAGGCAAGAGGATCAGAAAACTAAGATCATCTTCAGTTACACATAGTTTTGAAGCGAACCTTAGCAACATACAACCTTATCTCAAGAAACCAAAATCAAACTAAAATAGAACCTTGTTATGTACTGACTTTTAAAACAATTTAAATGCTTAGAAAAATTGTGATGTATCAAATTAAACATGTGAGGAATTCACACTAACAGATTATTTTTTAAAAGTCATCCATGGTAATTTGAGTCATTCAAACTGTATTTTCCAGCAAAAGTATAAGTATTTTAAAAAATTAAGTTCTTGAACATTATTAGAATTACTTTTAGTGTGCTTAACTTTTTATTTTTGCTTGATATGAGAAAATCTAACATATTTAGAAGCTAGAAACCTATTCAGATATTTTTGACATTTTAAGCATCTGTCAAAACAATGAGTCAACTTTAACAAATTAAATATTATATATAAAACATATCATTTTAATTCTCAAAGCCCAGTGTAAAAGTGTGGGGATTGTGCTGGCTAGTGTCTTGTCAGCTTGACACACACAATAGATTTTTGGAAAGGGGGAAAAATGCTCCTCCCAGATTGGCCTGTGAACTCCCCTGTGGGGCAGTTTTTTTGGTTAATGATCAATGTGGGTGGACCCAGATCACTGAAGCAAGTGCCCCTTCTGGGCAGGTGGTACTGGATAATATAAGAAAGTAGGCTGAAAAAGTCAGGAGGACCAAGTCAGGAAGCAGCAGCCCTCCATGGCTTCTGCTTCAGGTTCTTGCCTCTAGGTTACAGCCCTGCTTGAGTTCCTGTCTGATTTCCCTCCAAGACAGAGTATAACCTGAGAGTTGTGAGATGAATAAATCCATTATTCCCCAAGTTGCTTTTGTTTCCCTAAGACAGGAATCATACAAAAGTATGCGGAGCAAAATTAAACCCTTGTAGCCCCATAGTGGCCACAGCCACGGCCAGCCCAGTAGAAGGATTTCACTGAAAGATTAGGTCAGAGCTCAAGTACCTTGTCTGACATGCATGCATCCCCGAGTTCAGTCCCCAGGACTAGAGGGAAAAGAGTTAAATACTAAGGAGTGACATATTATCAATTAGGACAGAGAGCATTGGATGACAACAAAATGCTGGAATCACTAAGTTTGTTGTTGTTTAGTTGGTTGGTGTTTTAGCCCTGTCTGGCATGGCATCATTTGCTGTGGGACAATGGTTTGTACCCTGTCACTTGTATTTTTTTTAAAAATGGGGGAGGTGGAGTGCTGTGGGACAATGGTTTTACCCTGTTTCTTGTACTTGTTTAATAAAATGTTGATTGGCCAGTAGCCAGGCAGAAGTATAGGTGGGATGACCAGACAGAAAGTAGAGGTGTGACAATGAGAATTTCGGGGAAGAGGAACTAGTCAGTCTGCAGTCATTAACCAGCAGCACTGCCTCACCAAAAAAGGTACCAAGCACGTGGCTAAGACAGATAAGAATTATGGGCTAATATAAGTTATAAGAGTAAATAAGAAGCCTGAGCTAATGTGCCAATCAGCGTCTATTTAAAATACAAGTGACGGGGTACAGACCATTGTCCACAAAATCATTCCTACTGAGAATTGATGGTTTACAACCATCTTAACTGTACATTTTCCCAAAATAGTTATCCTATAACTTTCCACACTTTCTTGCCCCTCTGGTTGGCTCACGATGCTGCTCAGGATTTCCCAGAACAAACCCACCAATCACTTGCCTTCTTCAGTGCTTTGAACTGCTCTCAAAATAAGAACAAATGCCACAGCACTGTTGAATCATACTCAGCCCGTTTTCCAGTCTTCTTTCCAGCTCAGAAGCACAGATCTCCCTTACATAGAACCAAGCTGAGCCACGGGGATGCTATACATGCTGTTCTGCCTGAATGCTTCTCTGCTTTCCTTGCTTACTTTAAAGCACTTTCTTTAGACTTTGACTTAATTAAATTTGCCTTTAATAGAATGATATAAACATAACCTCCTTTCAGGAGCACTCATCACCACTGGAATTTCATATTTATCCATGCTCTTTATTCATTCTCAAACAGGGTCTCATGATGCAGCCCTGACTGGTCTTGAATCTGCAATGTTCTTGCTCCTGCCTTTAAAGTTCTTAAGATCATAATATCCAACTGTACCACAAAAAGCTGTAAAGTCAATTCTTTTTCTCATCACTATCTCTTCATTGTCCATCAGAAATTGGCACATAGGTGTTGTCTGCTGCATTTGCTGAATAAAGACAAAGTTGACTCATTGCATTTTGAAGTGTTTGCTAATTAAAAGAAATACAATGTCAATTGCAGTCAGACCCTACCAACCAGAATAATAAACTATAATAATCATTAATACAACTAGATGTGGTGTTTTCCTCAAACTGCATTCCATTAATCTTAAAGGTCAATTTAACAAATTGCATTTGACTGAGAGCTACCCACACTGTCACCTCAGAATGTAGGCAATGACAAAGCTGTTCTATACACAAAATTTCTCTCTGATATTTCTTGTCACATCCTGGGAACTAGCAATCCCTTAGGGATACCACATGAATCATACTTACCATGGTACAATTCAGTGGTCTCAGACAACATGGGATTGCTTGGTGGGTAAGGGGGTCTGTAAAAAAATGCTGCACCAGCATGTTGCTTCCCAGGCTTCTGTTGTGCTGTAGGCTGTAGATAACACCCCAGCACACAAGCATGCAGACAGGAGAAGATCCCACAAGCCCAGGTGTGAAAGCATTCACTAGCCTCTATCCATAGTAAGTGCTCATCACACCCTTACAGTCCACCTGTTTCATGTTGCCCGTGCTGAGGGCTGCATAAAGTACTGAGGACTATTACAGGTTTTAGTCAGAAACTTGGGGCATAACCCTGCTTCCATCACTAACCAATTGCCTGACTTAGAAAATGCCAGGACCTTCCCTGGACATCATTATCTCCCTTCTGACCACAGGTAACTCAGTAACTCCTCTCTCTCTCTCTCTCTCTCTCTCTCTCTCTCTCTCTCTCTCTCTNCTGCAGCTCTACTCTAAACAACTACAGATTTGCCTTCTGTGCCATATGTTCAGCGCTGCTTTCTCTCTCCCTTCTGATCTCTCTCTACTCATTTCCCCCTCTCTCTCTCTCTCTCTCTCTCTCTCTCTCTCTCTCTCTCTCTCTCTTCTCTCTCTCTCTCCTCTCTTTTCCCAAGACTAGAATCTAGATTCTATTCTGTTCTCAGCCCGTGGGTCATGACCCCTTTGGTGTCACAGTTTTGCATATCAGATATTTACACTATGATTCATAACAATAGCAAAATTATAGTTGTGAAATAGAAACAACATAATTTTATACCTGGGGGTCACCACAACATGAGGGACTGTACTAAAGGGTCACAGCGTTAGGAAGTTGAGAACCACTCAATAGCACTGAGCTTGCTAGGCCAATATGTTATTATTGACCTACATCCCCAACCTTTAAGAATTTGTGCTATCAGTTGCACCCACATGCATAATCCAGGAAAATCCCCCATCTCAGATCCTTACTTTAACCACATCTGCATAGCCCTTGTTTTCCACATGGGAGTCCTAGAACTTACGGTGTCCACCATTGGAGATAATTGTTCTGCCAGCCATAGCTACTTGTATCGCAACATAATTTTCCTTTCCTTCATGTTATTAAAAACTCCATGTTATTAAGTTTCCTTTGATGAATTTGATGGAATGGAAGTAGAAATGGTAAGTTCAGCTTTCAGGAGTTTCCACAAAAGGCATTTCTGTCTCTTTTACACTTTCTGCTGTCCCAAATGCACATACATTAGATGAAGATGGATCTAGCACTCAGCCCATAACACAGAAGGCAATGTTGACGAGCATGGCCAGGCGATGAGAAAGCAGGCGATCTCCATGGGTGGTAGAACCAGCGTGTCAACAGTTTCAGTGCTAGGAGGAAATCCAGCTCTTCTTTTCTTAGTCCCAGTTATCTGAGGGTTTGATGCTTTCAGCCAAATGCAGTCCATATATATATATATATATACTGCAAAGGGGCCAACACACTGAAATACAAAGGCAAGGGGAAATGAGAAGAGACTTGGGATCTTCCCAAGCTTATACCAGTTAAAGGAGCTATGGGCATAGACCTTCAGAATTCCAGGATTCTCCCTTCGGCAAGGTTTTACTTAGTCCTTGCCTAAAATGGCCATTGAGACTCGAGATATGCCTGCCTAAAAGGTTGGACAACCTTCCCGACCTACTGTGTTGGGATGCTGAGTGTCATTTTAAGTCTCAGAAAACCATGGTCACATGTAGTCTAGATTGGAGCCTTCTAATGACGAAACTGTCCTACAAACTTATGTTTCCTCGACTCTCTACCTACTTTCTAGATACAGTTTTGTATTTTCCTGTCCCAGTGTCTGTCTTAGTCTGTTATGCTCCTTCCTCCTCAAACTCTCTCTCCTTTTATTGGCAATGGCACTTTTCTGGGCCATTTAAGTCATTTCAAGTCAGTTGGTCAACTGAATGGCATGACAGGACATCACAGCTCATGTGATCACTGATCTGATTTTTGTCAAATTTTATCAGCTTTTGTTTCTCAAGCAGTAATTTTCTTTTTCTTTACTTGGGGTAAGAAGCAGTTGACTCTTCTAACCTTATGAAGTCCCCCAATTTGCAGACTCTCTAGTCTCTTTCATTTATCCTTACAAACTAGTTTTTCTCTGAACATATATATCTTTTTTTCTTGCAATAGCTTATCAAGTCAAACTTGGAGCAACCAATAAACAATCGATAATCTTATCTCAACCTTTACCCTAAAGTCAGTTGTGCCATTTGACTTTCCAATTTGTTGCCGACAAAAAGTGTCACCAAATGTATCAACACTAGGAAATGTGGGTCTCTAAGCCTCTAGTTCTCAGTGATAGTTTCTGATTCCCTCTGAAGCATCATTAAAACAAAGCATCCTACTTTAAAGTCTACCAGTAAAGACATACACACCTCACTCTTCACTTCTAAGTTCTATGTCACTTCAGGGTGCAATCCAGTAGCAACAAATTTCCTAAAGTTCCAGAAGGCTAAATAAGATGTTTATGTTCTTAGATTTGCCCATCTGTGGTACTATCTGGTTTTATGTCTACTTGACACAAGTTAGAGTCACTTGGGAAGAGGAAACCTCAAATGAGAAAATGTCCCCATTAGATTGGCCTGTGGGCAAGCCTATGGTACACTTTCTTAATCTGTGATAGATAGGTAAGGGCCCAACCCATTGTGTGTGGTGCCACCCCCAGCAGTTGGTCCAAGGGTATAAAAGAAAGATGGCTGAGCAAGCCTTGGGAAGAAAGCCGGTAAGCAAAACTTCTCCATGGCCTCCACATCGGTTTCTTCCTAGAGGTTCTCCTGTCTTGACTTTCCTGGATGATGGACTGCAGCTGTAAAATGAAATAAACCCTCTCCTCCCCAAGGGTTTACTTCTTCCCCATTGCTTTTGGTCATGGTGTTTTATAAAAGCAATAGAAACCCTAACTCAAACAAGTGGTTTTAAAGGCTCTGTTTGCCACAGGCACTCAAGGACACACAAAGACAATACATGTCTCTATACCCTCTCCCCCAGTCACGGCTACAGTGGGAAGGAGTACAACTCATAGAGCTGGAAATACTCAATACGAAGTTCTGTAAGCTGTGATCTCTCTGCAAAGACACACTCTATCCAGTGAAAGGAGAGAGACTCGATGTTTCGTGGTTTGTAAAGTAGCTGGAGTAACTGAAGAATCAGACTCTAGGTCAGAAGGAAGCAAAATGAAAGAAACAGATTCTAAATAGCTGGTAAGTCTCCCAAAGTCATACCTCAGACCTGGTCATCAGAGGAAGCCACGCCTCTTCTGCTATCAAAACACACTACAAATCAAAACACTGTCTCAATCAAGAAGACACCATCTCTGGTATGTAAAAGGCCTGCTATGCCTGTTATGCCTGCAGAGAGCGGGGAGAGCCATGAGGCTAGTGCCTAGGGTCTTTACTGACACCGAAAAGCAAGAGGCAGCCCACATATAGACGGAGCAAGTGAAGCTGCCTTTAACCTCCATTTTCTATTTCTCATATAAGCCTGTCTGATTATCCATATGCGCATCACTCACAGAACCTAAGCTGCAACAGGGACCCCAGCATCTGGGTAGAACAAAGGTGACATAGAACAACTATCTAACACTTGTGTCTAACACAGGGCAACGGGCCATAACGTGGGGTGGCTGTTTGCCATTTTAATTACCCTCTTCTACTCCAGTTTTAAAAGAATCCTGTTCAATGTAAAAAAAAAAAAATAGGTTCTTGGAAATTCAGGAAAAGTTAAAAGTTTCTAGTGTTTTCTGTAGTCTAAGAAGAAATATACTTTTCTTCAAACAAAGTATGTAAAGTACTTTGTTCCAGGCAAATGTATATAACCGTAATTCAGCAGACAACCACTTTGCTTTTCCTGTGCAGTATAGTGTCCTCTGGGGATTGTTTTCAGATACGCTTCCCAGACACCATCTATGTGCGTCAACTTTGATCAAACAGGTGTTTAGTGTTCATATACAGGAAGTGGTGTGCTGTTGGGTAACCCAAAGCCAGGACGGAGACTCAGGAGCTCAGCTTTCGGAACTCACATCTTTCATTTGTTACCCTCATCTCTTTGGACATCAGATGGCTCTGATTCAGACACTGGTAACAGCATCCAGGACAGAAGGAGCCACGGAGCTAAGGTTAAAGACTAGCTAATGGCAGGTGGTGTTTACACTAAGGCCCTGTGGCTTTTTGCATGCATTTCATTACCACCAGCCTTGTCACTTAGCAACCTGTGTTTGCCATGGAGCTAGGGAACAAAAGTCTTTGTTTTGTTTTGGCTAGAACTATTCCCAAATCTAAATTCTGTTAGCGAAGAACTTTATGTTGGTACTCCCTCATGATAAACAATTTTCTTCATTTTGCAAGATAAATAGTTTTAAAAAAGCACCATGGAGAATGCCCAACCCAACTCTCACCTTGGTCTCTCCTGAATCTTCCACAACTTCCCCGTCCTATATGGACAACACTAACTCATATGTGGAACAGGCAGACTTCCCAAGACCCAGGAAGGTCCTTATGCCTACTGCAAGTTCAGACCTGGTTATAAAGGAAAGACTTTTCACTCTGTGGGATGTCTTTTTAAAAAGTCGTTTATATTAAGAGTTTGGACCCATTCTCCCTACTCGTGTGTGTGTGTGTGTGTGTGTGTGTGTGTGTGTGTGTGTGTGAGAGAGAGAGAGAGAGAGAGAGAGAGAGAGAGAGAGAGAAATGCATGCTGTTCAAACATCCACCTCTGCTTGAAAAAATTAATCCTTTAGTCTAATTTTTCACCTATCCTAATTGTATCAACATAATTTCAGTTGGCTTTTAGTTATGCACATCTTTGGCACATCCAGCCCAATATGCCTTGGCAATTTGTTTTGTTCAGGAAACTGGACCAATTGTTAAGATAGTGCCAAACACAATGTTCTTCATTGTCACTTGGAAGCTTAGCTTGGCTCCTCCAAGCTGCCTCTGTTTTGCCTTGATGCAAGGTCCACTTAGGTTCCAAGATGTTAACTACCGTGACCTTAGCTCAGTGAGCTGGTACTTGAGCCCACAGCTGTGACCACAACCACTAAGACTTTTGATAAAACATTTGCTAAAGTTGCAAGATTGTTCTTGTCGTGTAAAGAGGTAAATAACTGAGATAAAGCAGACTATGAAAAACCTTTTCCAAAATTGTGTGTGTATGCATACATGTGTGGCAGAGCATGAGTGTTGTGGTGAGAAGACAACTTTCAGGAGTCTCTTCTCCCCCTTTACTGTGGGTTCTGGAGATCAAACACAGGGTTTTCAGGCCCTGCAGCATGTCGGTAGTGTCAAACACTGGTTTTGTGGGGCTGCTCTGAAAGACATGTTTATTATGGGCACTAACAGGGATGGGTTGCTGGATGTATCTGTGAACTCCTAAGGATTCTCAGATGTTCTTTCTCCCTCCCTCCATCCCTTCCTCCCTATCTCCCTCCCTCCCCCTCTCTCTTTCTCTCTCTCTCTCTCTCTGCTGCTGCTGCAGTTTCTTGAGAGTAGAAGTAGGAGTAGAAATAACCATAGAAAATCAGAAATTTTTAGCAGAAGTTACATGACCTCATGTTTATAAAACAAAAATTTATCCAAACCCAAAGTCTGTATTTTGTTGTCTAGCGATCTGATTCATGGTCTCTCCCACTTAAAGAACTACAAGGCAGGAAAAAAAACTCAAGTGGGGGGGGGGAGAGTGGACATGCATCTCAGACACAACACACAGAATGAGTAAAGAAAGGCTTGTGTTAGGGGTGAGGAAACGCACATACACAGTTCAGGTTGCGAAGACACACAGAGAAAAGACCCTCTTCAAAGCAGAGGGGGCTGGGGGTTATGCCCAGATCACAGAGTCCCCCAAAAACCAACAAGGAGACCAAGTCCTGTAGGTAAAAACAAAGAGCCTTTATTCAAGTTCAAACTCAGATTCTTCATGTGTCCAATGCATAGACAGGATCAGAGAGCCTCGAGCTCAGTTGGGGTAGGGTTTTTAATCATAGCAGAAATTGGCGTGAGGGATTTCTAAGGTTCAGGACCCCTGATTGGCTGACATTTGTTTAGGAGTATCTTTGGGTGTGTGCTGGGCTAAGGGACATCAGGTGATCCCATCTATAATGGTTGGGACATTAGGAATTTCCTTTGGAACAGTAGGTACTTTCCCTTGGGAGAGTCCTTTCTGGGATGGTCTTTCCTGGAACCGGTTATTGCCTTAGGGCAATCTGAAACTCGAACTTCTATTGAGCATGTCACAGCTGGGCCCCACATTGGGAATCTGAAGCCCTGCCTGTTAAGGGAAGGAACAAGCCCTAAAAGACCCTTAACAGGGTGTGGTCCTGTTTGAGAGTGGGCTGGCCATGACAAAAGCCTCAAAGAATGTGTAACTCTGCCAGAGGGTTTAGCAGAAACTCTTACCTGGTCTTTGGTACCCTGTGTTCCTTCCCCTAGGGGAATGGGAGCTATCTTTACTTGGTTGGATCTTTATCATATTCCTTGGGCGCTTCCCTACACTCAGTTTCTCCTTTTTTAACCAATGGGCTCTTTGCATGGGACATGTAGAAAGAGATGACTAAAAGATTGTAGCCCAATCCCTGGACCTAACTACAAAGGGTGTCTCTTTTATCCTCACATAGTCATTTTGTAGTTACAAAGAGTGAATTAGTTACACGCCTGTGGGTTCCAGCACCATCAGAACCAAGAAAAGATAAATGCACAGAGACTGGATTTAAAGGGACTTGGAGATGGAAGGAATGAATAAAACATGCTTGAGGCAAGTTACCTGCACACAGGTTCAATTGGATGAAGTTGGAAAAGAGAAAAGATGGTTTCCTGTCAGAGGGTCCAGAGGACCTTTGCCTCTCTTGCAGCTAAGAGCTACAAGTGTTGGTCTAACTGTTAGCGTGACAACACTATGGAAAGCTATTGCTTGCAGGAATTTTGGGTTAGGTACCCTTTGAGGGTCCACAAGCTGCCTTGAATGGTTTAGGGAAAGACATGGGGTGCTTTGAATCTGGGGGTGTACTTGGTTAATTCCTCTTTGGGTGTCTTGAAGCTAAGGAAGAGGAAGAGTGAGGGGAAAAAAATCAGTACCGAGCCAAGCTGGAAAACAGAACAGAAGGTGAGGTCTACAGGTCCAGCTTCACTCAGAGGACTGCGTTCCCACTTTGGGAAAGATACTGAAGAGGGAAGAGAAGTTGACGTGCACTCCTTTACTACCGATGATATCCTAAACCATGGCCCAGAACAACTATCCTCAGAGTGTCCACACTGTATTAGCCCCAAGAACTGCTCTGGAGGTGACTTAGCATATACCAGACAAGACACCACTTCATAATGACATTCGCGGATGTCTGCATGGAAGGTCCTGGAATGAGGAACAAATGTTCCAGTATTTGGTACACGTTTAAAGAGCGTAGACCTAGCCTAGACTTCTCAAATTCTAGAGCTAGCACACAGGAACCTTAGCTGAAACACAGACTCCCGGGCCCAGTTTTGAGATTCTGGGTTAGCATACTGGAGTTGGAGTCGAGGGATAGGTAGTGTTAGGCAGTTACGCATTTCATTTGGATCAGTGGTTCTTAGACTACCCTGGCTGTTTTAGTCTCTCTCAAAGTTAGCATGTCAACAAATGAGAGGCTTTACCTGTAACACAAACAACACAGAATGTTCTTGTTTGTCACGTCATAGGCATATTTATATATGAGCGCCTTCTATGGGAAAGAATACATATTTGTCTCGTTGTTATTGCTCTCTCATCAGTTCCTTTCTCATCTTCTGCCCGTTTGCTGTTGTTGTTGTTGTTGCATTAGGATTTGCCTTGGCATTCTTTGACCCTTAATGTGACCCAGAATTAGAGCTATTGGAAGCAACAATACTACAAACTGCAGACCGACTTCTCCAGCAAAAGCTGGAGAGATGCTGCCTGAGCTTTACATAGGTGGGGAGGGACAGGTGGGAGGGGATTTGCAAAATAGTCTTTTCCTTCCACACTTCCTTTTGACTTTTCCTTCTAGATTTGAAGATGCTACAAATTTCTTCCAGAGGCAAATTACTGGAGCCCCAAAGACCCACAACGTTGATTAGAAATATGTACCACTGTTAAATATATTTTATATTACAGTACACACACATATACCAATTCACATGCATGTGCATGTGTGTCTTTATGTGCAAATAAATGGGAAATGGAATTAATCTCATTTTCTTTCTCGTTACTTAAAATTCTATTGTGTCTACTAGTACATGGTGCTGTTACATTCTCTTTCCATCCAAGAATCTATTGTACATTGAGCACATCCCCTTCATGCTTCTCACCTGCCCATTTCTCCTTCTCTTTCCATCCCTCTGGTCCTCTCTGCTTCTCTAGACAGTTTCTCTTCTATCTGTTTCCTAATTTTTCCTTCTTTCTTCTTCAGACAGCAACTCCCTTGATCCATCCATTGTCTGAGCTCATGAAGTATCTGCACCTTGTTGAGAAGCTTTCACTGTCTCAAAGGTTGGTCATTCAGAAAAATACTAAAAATGTTCTTTGGGATACACCCAACGGCAGAGCCGTGCTTGCTTCCTAACAGCCTGATCTCTGCGGTCCCACACTTGGCAAGTTTAGGCCTCTTTATCTCTTAACCTGAAATTCTAGCTGCCATCCAGTCATTCTCTTTGCCTCCTCCTCTTACCCTCAGCACTGATTTCCCCTGTCTTGAAGGGTAATAAAGGCATAGCTGTGGTGGGGGGAGGGTACACAGTTCCCTTGCCCTGCTTAGGCAGGTGTAACCCATATCAAAGGAAAGACAGACACTGTTGTACGCAACTGAAGTTGTGATTTTCAGTATTTGGAAATGAACTAAGAGACTTAAACACTCAAGGTTTCTCATAAGCAGCTTTTTAAAAAATTATTTATTAATTTTATGTTATGTGTGAGTGTTTTGCCTGCAGGTGTGTCTCTCACTTCCCTGGATCTGGAGTTATGGATGGTTGTGGACTGCCCACAATAGGGTGGCTGGGAATCAAACCTGGGCCCTCTGTGAGAGCAGCCAGTGCTCTTATCCACTGAGTCATCTCTCCAGTCCCACAATCAGCTTTGTTTATCCAGCTAACACGTTTCAACTTCATTGCAACTGTTTTATTCTGTGCACTAAACTATGATTGTAATTTTGTTTGCTACTCTTAACTAAGTATTTGATCTTTAAAACTAGCAATGAAAGAAACCAACTTTCTGGATCACATTTTATTACCAGAGGGAAAAAGTCATTTTATCCCTAATTCTGACACCTTTAAATCTCCATAAAGAAAACCAACAGGCTTGGGGATGTAGCTCAGTGGCAAAGTTTTTTTGCCAAAAGCAAAAAGCACAATTTAACCCAGATTACATTCTTAACACTACCCAGCCTCTTCCCCACACATGTTACTAAAAATATCTTCCCTGGCATTTTTTTCTTCTTCTTCAACCATCAAGCACTTGGCAAATTAACTTTCCTCCAAGACATAGTCATTATATTTGTTTAATGGTAAAAATATGAAACTCTAGGTTTTTGTGCAGCTCTAAAGCAAAGAATTGGCCTTACCTTCGTTATTTTGAATATGTCATCTACTGAATTTCAGAGAGAAAAGATCCATCAAAGACAACTGGGACCGTGTCCCAAGGAAGACTCGCTCTGACTGAAGGGGGGAAACTATGAGCACTAAGAACATAAAAGCAGCAGGACGCCGAGGCACAGCAGGCAGGTGACAGAAAGACAGAACTACACCAGAGTTTGTACAGATGCACCAGAAAAGAAAGCCATTCGTTACCTCTCGAGCTTGCAGGGATTCCAACTTATTTGTTCTGAAAATTAACAAGGAAAAGGTGAAGTAGGCGTTCAAATGAATTGCCTGATGACATGGTTGATACTTCCATGCAGGCTCTGCGTGGCCAAAGTAGATCTCATCTTATGCATTGTAAGGCTTCAGCAATTTCCTATGATGAGACTTTTGCCTTGGGAACGATTCTGAGGCTAACCCTGCTTAGTTTAGTCTGCTTTTCCTGTAATTTTGTACAAATGAAATCACCCACCACCGTGTCTTGTATTGACTTTCATTTTGCTTTTGCTACTTTATCTGAGCAGGGATAGCTCGTTTCTTTGATGCAGAGTAATACACCATTGTACGGATTTATCACGACTTGCTCGCCCATTCACTAGCATTTTTCCTGCAGCTGTTAAGATGACCTCACTCCTTGTTATAGTCACATGCTGATGACACGGATTGATTTTCAGATGTTAGACAAACTCTGTGTTCCCAGGGCCAACTCCCCGGTTATGTATTATCTTCTTAATGTTGTTGAATTTGATTTGCTAAATTTTTGTACGTGTCTTTGTGCCTATGTTTATAAAGGGTGTTGATCTAAAATTCTCCCTCAACCCCACCACTGAGGTCCTTCACCAGGATGAAACTGACCCTTATAAAACAAATTCAGAAATGTATATTTTGAAATTCTTTATAGAACTTTGAGCAACATTACACTATACATGAAAGGTGTTGTTTAAATGTACATACTTAAAATATAAATTTGTTCTTCCTTTTTCGATTTCTCCCTAATCCCCACAACAAACACACTATATCCATTTTCACACAGAATTGGCCAAATTTGTATGTGACTTGTAATCGTAGATTAAAATAAATAATAATAACAATAATAATAATAATAAATCACAATTAGACCGAGGCATTTTTCTATTTGTTAGAGGTGAGACTGAGAGCCCTAGAAACTGTAAGACTTCCTTAGCAAAGGTCCTTCCTATCCTGTACAGATCTGCACCATGAACACCCATTACAAGTTTTTATGAGTAACCAGTGTACAAGATACCCTGTGTTCCTATTTACATTATAAAGTCAACATGTCAGTACTTTTCTTTTCTACAAAGGTGCGTTCTGCTCTAACCCAAAGAAGGCGCGTGAAGCAATGAAACTCTAAGCCTGAAGCCTACTAGTTCAACTGGGCATGCTCAGTCGCCAGGCAGATTATTTTTTTTCTTTTCTTTTTTTCCCAGTGAAGTAGAAACTACAACTGCGCGTACTGGGTGAGCGGGGGTGGGCGTGCCCTCGTGGAATTTAGAACGTTCCCTCAGCCAATGGGGCCTCGCGACCGGCTGGCGGGGCTCGCCATTGGGGGACGGGGATGCGAGCGAGTGGAGCGCCGGGGGAGGAAGCGGAGGTGCAGGTCGGAGAGGCCGGGCTAGCCGAGCCCATTGCAGGAGCAGCTGCAGCAGCTAGGCAACATCCAGCGGCGTGCCAGGCGGCCCAGCCCGTTGCTTTACTTTTTGCTGCACCAACGTAGTCATTATGCCGAAGAGAAAGGTAAGTCCTGCTGAAAAAAATTGCCCGCAGGCCCTCGAGTGTGCTCGGAGCAAGCCCCCCGGCGTTGCGATGGACGTAGCGATGCGCCTAGTAACTCAGGCACCGGGCACCGCTGCTGCCCGCTCCTTTTGCAGATGCCTGTTGCAGACCTCGCTGTTCCCGCACCGAGCTCCGAGTGTTACTTTCCCTCCAGGGTCGTGTCCTCCCCTCTCCATCAACTCCTGGCTGGAATGGTTTCCACCTCTTGTCAGCAGCAGCCAGGGCGAGTGTCCATCCCCCTCGCAGGAGTTTCCTCTTGGCAAACTCCAGGTTGTTCTCAGGGTGGAGGGAAAACAACTGGAAGAGGCTCCTAGGTCAGGGAAATCAAAAACGGTGGGAAGAGTCTGAGGAGCCAGGCGGGGTCAGGAGTGTCCCCCGGGCCATGCCCAGTGCGAGCGATGCGGGCGGAAGGCCGGGAGAGGGAAAGCCATGTTTCTCTACGCCAGCCCTGCTGCGCCGTGGACCCGTATGTTCCCACTCCGGTGTCGGTGTCAATCACCGGCCGCGAGGGCGGGCGGGGCAGTGCGCAGCGCGGGGTAGGCGGCGAGGAAGGGGGCTGGTGCCAAGCACAACCGACCCTGGCCAAGGTCAGGGGCCACCAAGCCCTGACCGCTATCCCATCCACCACACCACGCTTGGACAGGCCGGGAACCGGGGTCATTTTAGTGTCTTTTCTGCCCCTTGTGGGTTGTGTCCCCTTCCGCGAAGGGACATCACAAGCCACACGTGGGGTCACACAGCTTCTCAGGGTGGGGCTTCGACTTGTCATTGGACTGGTAAAGGAAGGGCAGATTTTTTTTTAACCCCTCCCTGAGAGAACCGGTGTGTGAGAACTGATTCCAAAAAAAAAAAAAAAAAAAAAAAAAAAAAAAAAAAAAAGGAAAGAAAGAAAACAAACAAAAAACCTGCCCCAAAGGATCTAAGTCAACCAGTGTGGCCATTAAAGTTGGAACTTGATAATGCCCTGCTTTCCCCCAAGACTGCAATGATTTGTGTGTGTGTGTGGCTGCATTATTTAAAACTATCGAAGCCTTAAATTTTAGAAGGTTTTGCTTTCTTATATATTGTCACTGGAACTTGATTGTAAACGCTTCCACTCCTTTCAAATTTATTTTTATTACATTCATTTATTTTGTGTGTGCTGGGGACGCACTGGCACCCACATGACAGTAGTAGATTCTCTTCTGCCATGTGGCTTGTGGGTTGTGGGAATCGACAGCAAGAGTCTTTACTCCTTGAGCCATCTCCCCAAGCCCAGGCATCTCCATTCTTTAAAAGAAAACCAATCATATTAATTAGAAGGTCTTTCTTCGAGTTTAATGAGAACCTACCCTGTGTCTCATGCTGGGTGGAGTCCGGTGTGCATTATCTCATTGAGTCCTCCTAACCACACAACTATTTTCGACTCATTGAGCAGGGTCTGAAGCCGGATTGCCCAACATTTCATTAGCCATTGGTTTATAGTGGAGCTGCCATCCATGCAAAGGTATTATTGGCCACCATGGACAACTCTTCTCTTCATTTAGAGATGGGTAGGGGCCAGGAGAATTTAGGAAATCTAGAGCCTGTAGTTGAAGAAGCTTGTGGCATGCTAAGAGTAGGAGCTCTTGAGTCTCGTTGTTCAAGCTTCATTTGATGGCAGCATTGTTTTTCCAGCACTGTTGTACTAGAATGATGTCACTGTTTGCAGCCTTTTATCTGAGGTTAGTGACGAGCTGGGAATTCTAGCGGAATCAGAGGAACTAATTATCGAGACATGAGTTACAGAGGGAGTTGAGGCTAACTCTTTTCCTGGGGATGACTAACAGGTTTGGTAAGCAGCAGGTCACATACACCCTTTATGAATAATGGCTCCTGGCTTGGGGGAACTTTTCCTTGATCAGGGGCCACTGCTGGTGAAACCGTCACTCATATTTTCTGACACTATCCATCTCTAAAGGAAAAGGGAAGAAAAGAATGCAGAAGAAACTGGCTTTGTGTTTTACATCTTTGAAAGGCAGGGACCCTTTATGGAGTTAGCTAGTACTCAGTTCTTCAACTAGGGGCAAACGGGGTCCTTGATTAACAAGTCTTTTTAATGCTATCTGGAGGCCAAACACCTGATTTGCTATCTGAGCAGGAGCAGCCACAGATCACATGGCTGTGATAACCATCCCACCTAGTCATCAAGCCTTAGTGGAGTCTTGGAGTTCCTTGGAACTGACATTAGAAACCATTGTCCCCAGGTGAAGTCTGCACAGCTGTGCAAGAAAGGGACTAGAGACAATCCATGCATAGGCCTTAGAGGTCTATAAAGCCAGGTGATTGCCGAAGGATTTGCATACTATAATCACCATATTTCCTTGTCTAAAGAACTACCTATTCTGCTTTGTAAATTAAATTGTGTCTGCATACACATGCAGATGTGCACACACACACATACATACATACACACACACACGTCACATGGGTGGGAGTCAGAGCCCAAAGTTGGCTACCTACCTCTATTCCTTTCAGTCTTTGACTGAGCCTCGACCTCATTGATTTGGCTAGACTGACTCTCACTACCTCTCCAGCACTAGAATTATGCACATGCAGGCATCTGACTTTTATGTGTGTGCTGGGAATAAAACCCATGCTTGAGGGGCAGGCAATTGGCTCACTGAGCCATCTCCCCAATGTGGTGATCAGGTTTAGAAGTCCCACATCATATTTTCCTTGCCATCTCTGCCCCATGTTTCACTGTTTCATAGAGATGTTACTTAGCAGACTTCTACATCCTGCAGATCAAAAAGTAGTACTAAAGTCAGTGAAAACATCTGAAGACCTAGCACTGTCTAAATATTGTAGGGACACAGTTTGTTCTCCAAGAGCTTATATTTAATTCAATGAAGTGATAAGATTAGCAGACAGAAAAGGAGTTAACTGACATTTGGGCTTATAGAGGTTACAGAATGTGCTGTTCAGATTGAAAGACCAAGGATAGATAAGAAGAAAGGTTGAATTTGGGCTGGTTGGTCTTGAAAGTGTAGGTAGGACTCAAGGTAAAATTCAGCGTCATTTTCTGTTAGCAGGCATTTGGCTGCCTCTTCTTATTATACCCTAACACAATTAGGCCTCAGCTACACAACTTCAAGGCCACAATAGCATCTTTATTATTATAAACTATTCTTAAGATACTTCTTTGTAAGTTTTACACACACACACTTTTCTTTATTAGTGGCATTAAACCAATTTTTAAATGACCGCAATTTATTTTGATTTAAGCAGTGCAACCCTTAACACTGTAATGTCTTTCTAATATTTAAATGAAGTTAAATATTTCTAAGATTTAAATTTAATAATTTAAATTATTAAATTATAATTGTATATTAAATTATACAATTATATTATTGTATAATAATATTGTATTATACAATGGATGGTGAGTGAGCAAACTCTCATGGACTCAGGTGGTGGTGGGACAATGACTGACTGAGTTCTAGACTGTTCTGCCCTGACAGCCACAAATGCCAGCAGAGGTCATGTTGTGATCTCATGTTCTATACAGAAGCGTTACCAGCAAGGCCTGGATTCAGTCCTGGCCTGGTCAACAAGCCCATTTTCACATCCTTTTTGTTTCCGATTCTTTAACCCTACATTTGCTGTGTCTGGCACATCATGCCAGAAGTTGTCTAGTACAATATTGTCCACAAAGTGGGCCTGGTGTGCACAGTGATCTCTTTCCAGAAAGGAAAGTCTGTCTATTCCTCACCATATCAGCTGTAGGAGTTCCCCGGTGGCATTTTTCAGGTCACTTATGTGTATTATCATATCATCTGCAAATAATGGCACTTTGACTTCTTTCTTTTCAATTTGTAGCTCCTTGATCTCTTTCGATTGTCTTATTGCTCTAGCTAGGACTTCATGTACTATATTGAATAGTTATAGAGAGAGTGAACAACTTTGTTTTGTTCCTGATTTTGGTGAAATTGCTTTGAGTTTCTCCCCATTTATTTTGATGTTAGCTATAGGCTTGCTGTAGATTACCTTTATTATGTTCATGTTTGTCTATTGTATCCCTACTCTCTCCGAGACTTTTGTCATGAATAGGTGCTGGATTTTGTCAAAGACCTTTTCTGCATCTAATGAGATGATCTTGTGGTTTGTGTATTTCAGTTTGTTTATATGGTAGATTGCATTTACTGATTTTTTTGTATGTTGTATGCATATCCCTGTATTTCTGAGATAAAGCCTACTTGATCATGAATGGTCTTTTTGATATGTTCTTGGATTTGGTTTGCAAGTATTTTGTTGAGTATTATTGCATCTATGTTCATAGTGGAAACTGGTCTGCAATTCTCTTTGTTGAGTCTTTTTGTGGTTTGGACATCAGAGTGACTGTGGCCTCATAAAATGAATTGGGTAATCTTCCTTCTGTTTCTATTTTGTGGAATAATTTGAGGAGTATTGATGTTAACTCTTCTTTAAAAGTCTGATAAAACTCTGTGCTAAAACCATCTGGTACTAGACTTTTTTGATTGGGAGAGTTGTATGTAATGACTGTTTCTGTTTCACTGGGGGTTATATTTCTGTTTAAATTGTTCATCTGATCTTGATTTGACTTTGGTAAAATTGAGAAAATTATTAATTTCTTTTAAATTTCCAATTTTGTGGAGTACTGGTTTTTAAATTATGTCTTTATGATTCTCTGTATTTCCTCGGTGTCTGTTGTTATGTCCTCCTTTTTGTTTCTGATTTTATTAATTTGGATATTTTGTTAGTTTAGAAAAGGATTTGTCTCTTTTGTTGATTTTTCTCAAAGAACCACTCTTTGTTTCATTGATTCTTTGTAGTGTCCTCTTTGTTTCTATTTTATTGGTTTCAGCCCTCTGTTTGGTTATTTCTTGCCATCTACTTCTCCTCTTGGGTGAGCTTGCTTCTTTTGGTTCTAGAGCTTTTAGGTGTCCTAGTATGAGATCTCTCCAAATGTGTGTGTGTGTGTGTGTGTGTGTGTGTGTGTGTGTGTGTGTGTGAGCATTTAGCTCTATTAATGACTTTCATTGTGTCCCCTAAGTTTGGGTATGCAGTATATTCATTTTCATTGAATTCTAGAAAGTCTTTAATTTGTTTCTTATTTCTGTCTTGACCCATTTTTCAGTAGACAGTTGTTCCTTTACAATGCATTTGTAAGCTTTCTGTTGTTTCTGTTGTTGTTTATATCCTGGTTTTTGTTTTAGTTTTGTTTTTGAGACAGGGTTTCTCTGTGTAGCTTTATAGCCTGTTCTGGAACTTGCTCTGTAGACCAGACTAGCCTTGAACTCACAGAGAGCCGACGGTCTCTGCCTCCCAAATGATGGGACCAAAGGTGTGTGTGCCACCACTACCCAACGATTTCCACTTTAATTATTGGTGGTCTGATAGAATAAAGGGGGTTATTTCAATTTTCTTGTATCTATTGAGATTTTCTTTGTATCCAAGTATGTGGTCAGTTTTGGAGAAAATGCTAAAAAGAATGTATAGTGTTCTGTGTTTGGGTGAAAAGCTCGATAAATTTAAGTTCATTTGTTTTATGATGTCTGTAGGCTCCAGTATTTCTCTGTTTAGTTTTTGTCAGGAAGACATGTTGGTTGGTGAAACTGGGGTATTGTAGTCTCCCACTGTCAGTGTGTAAGGGTCAATATGCTCTTTTCTCTATTTCTTTCACAAAAGTGGGTGCCCTTGTAATTGGGGCATATAGGTTAAGAATTGTAATGTCATCTTGGTGGATTTTTTCTTTGATCCGTATGAAGTGTCCTTCCTCATCTCTTTTGATTAGTTTTGGTTTGAAGTCTATTTTACTAGATATTAAAATGGCTATACCAGCTTGCCTCTTAGGTTCATTTACTTGGAATACCTTTTTTTTTTTAAGAGTCTATTCATGCTCTTCTGGCTTTTAGAGTCTCCATTGAGAAGGGAGGTGTAATTCTGATTAGTCTGCCTTTATATGTTCCTTGCACTTTTTCCTTTGCAGCTCTTGGTATTCTTTCTCTGTTTTGTATGTTTAGTGTTTTGATTGTTATGTGCTAGAGAACTTTCTTTTCTGGTCCAATTTGTTTGTTATTCTGTATGCTTCTTATACCTTATAAGCATGTCCTTCTTTAGGTTAGGAAAATTTTCTTATGATTTTGTTGAAAATATTTTCTAGGCCTTTGAACTGGGATTTTCCTCTATTCCTAATACTCTTAGGTTTGGTCTTTTCATTAGTGTTCCAGATTTCCTGGATGTTTTGTGTCAGGAATTCTTTAGATTTAACATTTTCTTTAACTAATGGTATCCATTTCTTCTATTGTATCTTCAGTGCCTGAGATTCTCTCTTCCATCTCTTGTATTCTCTTGGTGATGCTTACATCTGTAGTTCCGATTTGCTTACCTAGGTTTTCCGTTTCCAGAATTCCCCCAGTTTGTGTTTTGTTTATTGCTTCTATTTCCATTTTCAGGTCTTGAATAGTTTTATTCATTTTCTTTAACTGTTTGTTTGTTTCTTGACTTTCTTTAAGGGATTTATTCCTTTCCTCCCATTGTTTGTGTTTTCTTGGCTTTCTTCAAGGGATTTATTCATTTTATCAAGTTATTCATTGATGGTTTCCTGTATTTCTTTAAGGGATTTATTCATTTCCTCTTTATGTACCTCCATCCTCTTCATATAGTTGATTTTAAGGTCTTTTTCTTGCGCTTCAGCTATGTTGGACTATTCAGGGCCTGCTCTGATAGGATAGGTGGGCTCTAGTGGAGACATCTTGCCTTGGCTGTTACTGATTGTATTCTGAGGCTGGCATCAAGGCATCTGGTCTTGGGGTGATTCTAGGTCTCAGTGCTGATTTCTGGATTTTTCTCTGTTGGGTGGGTGGATTTCCAGAGAATGTGGTGGTTGTATGTTGCGATTTTCCTGGCCTGCTAGACTGGTGTGTTCACAAGGAATGCCTGCTGGTGTTTGGGGCTAGGATGCAAGAATGAGTGGGGTAAGGAGGTCAGGAGGCGATGGTTTATGGGACCACATGAGGTGTAGACAAGGAGGAGGGGAGGCTGCAGCTGCTATTCTGTTGTGGAGCTATGGATGACGCTAAGGACTGAGTCTGGGTGAAGAAAGAAAAGTGGAGAAGATCTGCCCATCCATCGTTAGGGCAGCTTACCTGGTCTTTTGGAAGGCACAGCTTGTGGTTGAGCAGTGGGTGTCCACCCAGTTTGAGGACTGGGATGAAGTCCAGGAGGATCAGTAGGGTGTGGTTTGTGGAATCCACAAAAGGTGTGTGGTGAGGGCTGCAGCTGGCATTCTGTTGAAATACTAGGGTTGACCCTGAGAGGACTGGGTCTGAGGGAACAGAGAGCTATTAAAATTTGAGGTTTTAATTTGAGGGGTTTTTTTGTTTGTTTGTTTTGTTTTTTGAGTTTTTTTTTTTTTTCCTTTAATGGAAGGGCCCAATAGCATTGGACCTGGAATGAGAGAGGCATAATTAACAGTACTCAAGGTTTCAAAGTGTGTATTTCAAAAGACTGTTCCTTATTATAACAACAAAGATGGAGACTATAGATGAAATGTTTGAAATGTTGATAAATTTGTCTACATATGGATAAATATTTCAATGTGGGAAAATTACTAAAAATTTAAAATTTGTGAATTAAAAAAAAGGAAAAATATCTGTACCAAGTAGCACTGAAAGGAAGAGGTTTGCTATCTTGAAGAGAGTGTCTCACATGTCTTTATAGAGATGATAGGTATTATTATAGGAAAAACATGCTCAAATAAAAGTAGTCACTCTGAGGGCTGTAACTGCTCTTGCAGAGAACCTGAGTTCAGTTCCTAGCACCAATGTCTGGCAGCTCACAACCACCTGTAATTCCAGCTCCGGGGAATCTGCTGCCTTCTTCTGGCCTCTATGGGCATCTGCATGTAACATGCACACACACACGCACACACACACACAGTTTAAAAAATAAGTAAGTCTTTAAAAATATTTACATGTACTAGAAATCAGAGGTATGTATATGTTTGTAATTGACAAGATGTGGTTTTCTTTAAATGATCAGACTAAAAGAAGCAAGATTCCCTCCTGATGAAGCATTGCAGATCCCTTATACAAAGATTTATTGAAATTGGCTCCCTTCCCATTCTTCTGGAGGGCACAACTCAGTGACTTTTCAGTGAATTGCACAGCCATGCAACCATTCCCACTATCCAGCTCAAAAAGATACCCTACAAAAAAGCATGCTAACTCCCACCGTCACTGGGCTGCTCTTTTTTCTTACTACAGTTGACTTTTCTGGAAATTTCATATAAAAGAAACTTACAGTTTATAGTGTTTTGTTTCTGACTTGTGTCATATTTTTGAGGTTGCTATGTGTGGTAGTATATGCCATGACTCCATTGTTTTATTGTCTATTCGTACTCTATTGTATGGTTCCACTGCCTTCTTGCTCATCTCTTCAAAGGGTGAAAAGCATTCAGATTGTCTCAACTTTTTCTGCTATAGATAATTCTGCATATATTTGTGTATAAGTCATTGTGTGGATACATAATTTTTAGTCATAATTTTTATCTTGGTAATATTTCAGAGAGTGGAATTGGAGTGTTCCTTTGCACACATGCTTTGTACTGTGCAGGTGTTTGCTTATGAATTTTAACTTAAAGCCTCATGAGCTTTAACTTACATTTCTATAGCCAGCAATGATGACCATCTTTTCGTGTGTGTGTGTGTGTGTGTGTTTTCATGGAGTGCCGCAGATCAAAACCAGAGTCTTGTATATGCTCATGTTCTGCTTCTGAGCAGCAACGCCTGTTCAGATGTTTTCGTCCATTCTTAAATTGGGTTGTGTCTCAGTTTGCTTTTTATTTCTATGCTAAAACCCCATGACCAAAAGCAGCTTGGGGGGTGTTATTTGGTTTTTAGGTCACAGTCCTTCATCAGGAGAAGCCAAGACAGGAGCTCATGGCAGGACTGAAGAAGTGACCACTGAGGAATTACTGGTGTTCTTCCCACAGCTTGCTTGCTTTTTTATACCCACATCAGTCATTAGTCAGTGCAGACTTGCCCCACAGAATTGTCTAGAAGCTAGTCTATGGAAGCGTCTCTAACTTCAGGGTTCCTCTTCCCATACGGCTCAGGTTGACACATACACAAGCTCAGGTTGTTTGTCATCATATAGACTTGTAAGAATTTTTATGTATTCAAGTTCAATTTTTGGTTTGGTTTGGTTTGGTTTTTTTTCCAGACAGGGATTCTCTGTGTAGTGTAGTGTAAGAGGACCTGCTTTTGGTCCCAGCTGCCCTGGTCCCAGCCGCCCTGCTAGCTTACACCCAAAATAATCACACAGAAATTGTATTAATTAAATTACTGTAGTAATGTGGAGAGAGCGGCAGGGCTGCATCCCCAGCACCCAGCCGCCCGCATGGCTAGCTTATGCCCCGAAATAATTACACAGAAACTGTATTCATTTAAACACTGCTTGGTCCATTAGCTCTAGCCTCTTATTGGCTAGCTCTTACATATTGATCTAACACATTTCTAATATCCCTGTAACACCACGAGGTGTCTTACCAGGGAAGATCTTAACTTGCGTCTGTGTCCAGTGGGAGAATCATGGCTACTCTGACTCAGCTTCTTTCTCCCAGCATTCTGTTCTGTTTACTCCTCCTACCCAATTTGCTGTCCTATTAAAGGGCCAAGGCAGTCTCTTTATTTAACCAATGAAATTAACACAAAACAGAAGACTCTCCCCCATCAAATTACTGCCTGGTCCATTACCTCTAGCCTCTTATTGGCTAACTCTCACATCTTGATTTAACCCATTTCTAATCATCTGTATTGCCATTTGACTGTGGCTTACCAGCATGAGTCAACCAGCATCCGTCTCAGGCAGGAGAACCATGACATCTGTCACACTGTCTTTCCCAGAATTCTATTCTGTCTTCCCTGCCTACCTGAGTTCCACCCTATCAACTAGGCCAAGGCAGTTTCTTTAATAACCAATGAAAGCAACACAAATACAGAAGGACCTCCTACAGTGTAGCCCTGGCTATCCTGCAACTCTGTCCATAGACCAGGCTGACCTCAAACTCACAGGGAGCCTCCTGCATCTGCCTCTGAGTATTGGAATTAAAGGCATGTGCCCCCACTGCATGGCTAGGAATTTTTATATATTCAAAATATAAGGTCTTTATCAGGTATGTGGTTCTTAGATATTTGCTACCACCTTAGGTTGTAAGCCTTGAGAGTAGACGCCTTTACCAGGGAGCTGTCTGGCTAACCCTGCCCTGACAAACACCTTTCCCCTAGAGTTGTCTGGCGAACCCTGTCCTCTTTACTTTTTCAAGGTTGTTGTCTAGCACCTTGTATCTAAATCAACGTTGTTATTTGATTATGTTTACAAATTAACTTTGTTTTGAAATCCTTCTAATTTTATAGAGCCATGAAATCCCCTATTCCCCCAGAGCACCGGACAGAGGTACTATACATGTTTCGTGAACAAGTGGATCAATTAATTGTTTTTAAGGGAGGAAAATAGATAAATTTAATTATTTCAGACGGGGGGGGGTGCCTAATGTGATCCTGTATTCATTGTTTACTGGTAGTGTGGTTTGGTGCAGTTTACCTAGCCCCTCCTTCCTTAGCATCTTTATCGTTTTCTAGGGCTTGGTTTCCTAGTGTGGAAGGCCAGGATAATAATATATTTTGCCTCACTGGGAATTAATTGAGCTGGTGAGAGTACTTAGCTGGCATGGGGGGGTAGTCATCACTGAGATGGTGGTAGTACTTAGTACAGTGTCAGGATGGGGGGACAGTCATCACTGAAATGCTGATAGTACTTTAGTACAGTGTCATGATGGGGGACAGTCATCACTGAGATGCTGAGAGTACTTAGTACAGTGTCAGGAGGGGGGACAGTCATCACTGAGATGCTGATAGTACTTAGTACAGTGTCAGGATGGGGGG
>NW_026067900.1:15882374-15942539 GCF_014885135.2 Alexandromys fortis | reverse complement strand
ATCACTGAGATGGTGGTAGTACTTAGTACAGTGTCAGGATGGGGGGACAGTTATCACTGAGATGGTGGTAGTACTTAGTACAGTGTCAGGATGGGGGGACAGTCATCACTGAGATGGTGGTAGTACTTAGTACAGTGTCAGGATGGGGGACAGTCATCACTGAGATGCTGAGAGTACTTAACACAGTGCTGGCATAGCCAGAAGAGTCAAACGTGGGTACCATCAAAATGATGAAAATTTAATTATTAATAAAACCGTAATGAGATAATGGACATGTCGTCAACCCTAGGCTTCCATTTGGGGGCTGGAGGGCCAAATGGCAGCTGGAGTAGATAGGGAGCAAGCAGTTCTCTCATAGATGGCTGATTAACTGTAGTTAGTGGTGGATGGCCGATAACCAAATCACAAATGCCTGGGTCTAAGAACATACGCTTTAATCTTGGACATTCTCCTATGGTTGCCTTGTCTCACAGAAGAAAATTTCCAAAATATTTTTATATACTTAAGTTTATATTTAAGTTTTTAATTTATAATTAAAAATCCCTTAGCATTCAGTTAAATAACCCTCTCCCCTCTATATTTCTCTCTTAAAATGCTGTGTTTGTTGACACAAAAGTTAAATAGGTTCTGCTTTCCTGTAGGATGCAGTTTGGCAATGGTGACTGAAATAAATGCCATCTAGGCTGTCTGCTTTCACAGTACCTAGTATGTTCAAATGTGCCGTTGGTCTCCTGAGTAATTTAAAAATCAGTGTTGAGCATAAACCAAATCAAAATATTGAGTTCTTTGTTTTTCACCAGCTACTTATTTATTGCGCATTTCACTGTCTGGGAAGAGTTCAGTCCAATCTTTCTGTAGTTGATACTGAAGGTGTTTATTGAGTCCCGGCTTCTTACATCTTATGGGCATGCTCAGGAGCCTTGTAGGTGCATGCTTGGCCTCACATGCAGCAAGTGATGCATCCATTCAGAAATGGGGAAACCAGAGAAAACGATTTCTATCTTCAAAATGGGTTCCAACATTTAATATCATTGTTAAGATTTAAATAACTAACTAGCATCATTTGAGCTATGTGTTTTGTGCTCTTTGGGCTCTTCAGTTGTGAAGCTGTGTTATTAGAATAAATACATAGAAGAGGTGCTGTACTGCAATTTCATCAACAACACAAATGTTTACTGTGGCTGTGACATTCTGAGGACTTCTGTGAGTCAGGTCCTTTCCCTTCACATTGCTTTTGTAAACATAAACCCCTCAACCACTCAGTCAGTCCTTTCATCTCCATTGTACACAGTAAAGCACCAGAGGCTGACATTTCCCCCAGGTCCTTGTGAACTGTGACTTCATTCCTACAGGTCTGGCTCCAGAGACTGCAGCCTCAGCCACAGAAAGAAAGTATCAGGATTCAATGAAGTGAGGGTCTCATCTGGGTCACACAGCTAGACAATGTGAGGACCAACATTTTAACCCAGAAATTGGAAATTTCTCACATCTGTTTATTTCCAATAACTTCAGCTTTTAAAATGAAAATGTACACGAAGGGGCCTAAAAATGAAATGAGAATAAATTGCATAAATAATTTATTGCTTATTTGTTTGAAATATTATACTTACTAAATCCAGGCTGTTGCCGTCACTTCTAGGCACCAGTCATAGGAAGTTACTAGCCAAGTTGTGATTATCTCTGCCTGAGCGGAAGGCTTGCTCCAGAGTCCAGGCCTGAGCCTAGGGGAGAAAACACATCATCACCAAACCGAGATATTTCAGTAACTAATGGTCCATAAGTAGAGGTATACACAAGATACACACACACACACACACACACACACACACACTTTCCCACCAGTGTATTGGTTTCTTTGAATATGGAAAAATATCTTTATTTTCTCATATTCTAAAGTAAACTGATTTTGTATGTCCAAGATACATTGCTTGTGCCTTAGTTTGTTATATGTAGCTAGAGAGGTTTTTCTCTGTGGCTAGGAACATGAAAATACACTTGATTACTTTACACTGGAGTCAGAGATTGCGGTATGAAGTAAAGCACCATTGCGTAGATGTTGGATTTAGAAAATGGAAAGGTATTTTTAGTTTTAGAATGCACCAAATAATAGTGAAATAGATTAGTCCCTATGAAAATCTGTTAGACCTAAATAGAACTGGATGGATTTTTGTTCTGATTTTTCTGGATTACCATTGCAGTAATAACAAACATAAATTTAAAAAATAGACAAAGTAATATTGCCTTTGAATTATGTAATTACTTGACCACACATACACAAAGAAATACAAACTTTATACTGAAATGTGTTTATTTTTTATCTTTTTTTATTTCCTTTTTAAGTGTAAGTTATACTTTAAAAAAACACTTTATTTTATTACTAATATTATTATGGGGAAATGCCACATCCTGTGTGTGGACCTCAGAGAACAATTTTATGTTGGTTCTCTCCACCTTTACATGGGCTCCGGAAATCAAATTTACATTCTCAGACTGGCCAGTTAAGCATCTTTACCCATTGAGCCCATCTTGCAGGTCCCAGCCCCTTGCTGCTGCTGCTGCTGCTGCTGCTGCTGCTGCTGCTGCTGCTGATGATGATGATGATGATGATGATGGTGGTGGTGGTGGTGGTGGTGATGATGCCTCTGTTTCTGCTTCTGCTTTTGTTGCTTTTTCTTCCTCCTCCTTTTCTTTTCTTTCTCCTCCCCACCCCCATCTTCCTCCTCCCACTCCTTCTTCTTCTTTGAAATCTTCATTTTTCACAATTATTTAAATTCTGTAGGGAGCCATGAATACTAGACCTTGTTTCTCATTCATGTACTAATGGGGTTTAATTAAGATCACAACGGGAATCGTGTGTCCACGTGTCTTTAGTCTTCTCTGTATCCTTATTCTTCCTTGTTCTCCTGTTCTACATTGTTCTTAGTTCTACGTCGTTCTACACTGCTCATAGTTCTACAAACATTCCCACTCATATATACCCTTAAAACCAGCAATTCCCCACCCTAGCAGGTTCCAGGACCGGAATTCTTTCGCCCCATAGGAAATCCGATAAGGGTTTTCACACTCACACACATGTAGACCCGTGGAAGTGGCTAGTACACATCCGGTGAACTTCTTAATGGAGAAAGTTAAGAAAGGAATTAAATCATCGGGGGACTTTTGAGGGGTAAAATTAGTGCACTGCATTATTAGGTGATAGATAAAAAAAAAGCTAAAAGATTTATTTTCAGTAGAATTATGAATAGGGAACGGATTGTTTTTTTTTAAATCAGCACGCCACTACTTTTCTCCCAGCAAGCATAGCGGCTACCAGGTAACCAGGCAACCTACATAGTCAGGGAGAAGCTGATGGTTCTTGATCAGATAGCACACCAGATGCTGCAGATTCTATGGGTCTAGATCTGGAGTTAGACTTACTGCTCTAAGCTAAGATCCAGGCCTCTAAATTATCAGCTCGAGGCTAAGCTCTTATCAGCCATTCTGATCACGGGTGTTGTGGGTCTTTCTCTGGGTTGTATTAATTATCCCTTCTGCTGCCCTTGAGAGTCCTGACTAAAGTCACCAGTGAAATGAGGTGAAAGGGAGCATCAGGAGTTAAAAATCTTTGAAGTGGGGTAAAACCAGAGCAGCAGCTGGGCAGTAATTCTATGTCCTTGGAGATCTGTGAGTATCTTAAATGGGATGTTCTTTACCTAAGCACTGACCAAATGCCTGCTGATAAAGATAATTGTAGGAAGGCAGATCTCTGCACTTACCTAGGAGAGAGGAACAAGGCCTGGAAGTGGGGAACTGTTCTAAACTAGGGAATTAATTCCCAAATATGTAACAGGAAGGAGTTCAGCTACAGCGAAAAATCTACAGCTACTTTATTCACAAAGCAGTAACACCAAAAAGCCTTGCCTTTTGGCTTAGCCTTTACCAGATCCCTCGGTTCTGAGGAGCTGCTCCTGAAAAGATGGCTGAGCAATTACTGTGTAATGTTGCAGTCTGTAGCAATGTCCTAAATACTTGAGTTGATCAGAATGTTTTAGAAGTGGCTTCTGGAGGAGCAGGGCAACATCCCCATGTAATGCCAGGCAGCAGATGCCTGAGAATACCAAGCTCAAGACCTGTAGGGTGTCATTGAAACAATAGCTCACAAAACAACAAAGCTCCCAACAAAACCCCTCCTTTCTTCTCCAGTTCTGTGTGTGTGCAATATATAGAGTTTTAAAACCATATGTTGCAGTCTTGTTTTGCTTTATTACCTCCCAATAGCACATTTAATTTTTTAATTCTCCTTTAGCAATCATGTACAGATTTCATCATAGTTAACTGATATTTAAAAAAAATAAATGGGAGATCATAATTGCTTACTATTTTCTAGGAGTTGGTTCATGTCTGGGCAAAGAAGAAAACAGAGTTGATTATCTAGTAACGTCTCTGAGGGCCCTGGTGTACGCGTTGAAAGATTGCCACTCTACCTGGACAAGGCTGCTTGACCTCTTTGAATCTCCTGTCAGCTTTCAAATGGAAATAGTGAGGCTGCCCTTGTTTGGTTGGCAATGCTGCAACAACAGAGCAAAAGCGTGTCAAAGCTGTAAAGATAGAGCAGTGCTGAGGGTGTGGCTCAGTCATCAGAGCGCTTGCCTGGTATGCAGGAAGCCCTGTGTTCAATCCCCAGCACTGCATAAACTAGACGTAGTGACACACATCTCTAATCCCAGCACTCTGGAAGTGGGGGTAGAAGGATTAAAAGTTCAATGTCATCCTCAGCTACATAGGAGTTCAAGGCCAGCTTGCAACACAGGAGAGCCTACCTCAAAAACAACCAAACAAACCAAAAAAAAAAAAAAAAAACAAAAAGGGATGATTTTTACTGCCTTTTCTTTAGCTAGCATATTGAGGTTTTAAAAAAGAAAAAGTTATTATCTATATATATGATCATCAAATCTGAGCATTTGGAAGGTGGACCTAAGAGCATCAGTAGTTCAAGGCCACCGTGAGTTCAAGGCCAGCCTGAGAGTCTCAAACAAAAACACCACCTCAACAGCTATGCTTTGTTGGGGTACTGTTTGTTGTTATCTCAGGAAGCTGTGCCTGGAGGGCAGATGGAAATGTCTGTGATATTTCACGTGTTCCTTGGTTAGGCTGTATTTGAATTGTTTCCCTGAGAGCTCTTTGCTATCTGCATCCCAGGCCGGCAGCCATTTTGAATGCCACTTCTTTGAACAATAAATATACTGTAGAGAATATGAGACCTGAGTCAGTCCACCTGCATTTTGGTCCCAAACAGAATCATCTTGAACAAGTCACCACTTAGCCTCTGGCATCAAAGTCTCATCTGTAACACGGCTGTAATACTGTTTTACCAGCCTCGTGAGATTGTGGTGAAAGCCAGATCATTGCTTTGGGCTGCACCATCATCCTCGGCACTGCCGTCCTCAATCTTTCCCGTGTGCTCAGTACCCCTGTAGTGTGTAGGACTTGTCTGCAGTGTCGCCAGCAAGTGAGCCGCTAAGTCAGGTCTCTCTTTGTTGTACTAGTGAATAAATGTATGTGCAGCATGCATGTGAGCCAGCCTAGAATCCAGACTTCTAATTTAGGCAAGGCCTTTCTCCATCATCCCGGACGCACAAAACTAGAAATATCAGAAAGGGTAACCTTGGACAAAGAGACCACGGATGAAAAAGGTGTAGAATATTCTAAGTTATTTCTTTTGTATCGAGTTATAGATCTTTAAACTCATGAAATTGACTATGCATACCTGGAAAAGGTATTTGTTTCTGTTTGGTTATCATTCATGTTTTGTAATTTATAAAATGTTTTTACCTTTCAAGAGAGCTTAGAAGATGGGTGTGTACTTTAGTTCATCCAGGCTTCTGAACAGATAAACAGAGTTCTTTCTCAGCTACTTTGATCTTAACAGAACTTTTGAGGAAGACATGCTATCCTGCTGTGACCTTAATCACTGTGGGTAGCTGAAGCACAGGCAGGGGAAGAGGTGGTTTTGATCATTAATGATGTGAATGTGGTCCCTCAGTTCCGAGTGTAGAGTATCTCATGGTGACTGTACAAAGCAGCCCAGTGCAGGCTGGGAAGATAGCTCCGTTATAAACTGCTTGCCCTGCAAGCACAAGACAGATTCCCCAGGACCCACGAAAATCCAGGCACACCACTGTGTGTCTGCAGTCCTGGCGTTCCTATGGGGAGATGGAGGCAGAAGCCAGGCACAAGCAGACCATCTCAGACCAGGCAGAAGGCAAGGGCCAACCCCTGAGGTTGTCCCTTTGACTTTGATGTGTACCATGGCACATGTGCCCACATGCCCACACATATGACAGGTGCACATGCGCACACATGTGCACTCGCGTGAACACGAGCGTGCACACACACATACACACACGTGAAGATTACAAATAAAATAAAAAGGAGTAAGGCTTGGGAGTGTCTCAAACTTGGAGCTACAGAATGAACAAAAACAACCACAACAACGTTAAACATAAAGTCTTGTGGCTTTGAACAAAACTTCAGTGTATTTCATGTCATAGAAAATTATTTCAGTTTCAGGAATTTTCTTGTTACTTAAGAAATTTTTGTGCCAGTTTTATTGCTAGTACCCTCATTTGCGGGGGGGAAATGATCTGGTGTCAGTTAGTCTATGTAAGTGTTTGCTGAGGCGGACAGGGTGAGAGAGAGGCACCTGTCGGCCTTTCTCTTCGTCGCTTATTTCCATTTTAAAGCTCCGGAATGGCTTGCCACTGCATTCCAGTTCTATTGGCCCGATTTTCTCCCCGCGGTGAATTTAAGACAAAGAAAAGTGCAGGTTAATCTATAAAGAAAATTGGAATAATGAAATATTCTTTAAAGTATCGACCAGTACATTGGAGGAGCCACCCAGTCTACTCAGTGGGTGAGGAGACGTGATTAGTAGCCTATTTCTATTCCGTGTCTCCTCTCAGCTTTAACCCATGGGTACAGACAGCCTAGGCGGAAATGGCTTGGCGCATGAAGTGCTTGCTGCGCAAGCGTGAGGACCTGGGTGCTGGTCTTCAGCAGTCATGTAGAAAGCCAGTGCATGAGCGCGGACTTGTAATCTCATAGCTGGGAGAAGCAGGGGGTGGTGTGGAGACCTCTCTAGCCATTTGATGAGTTCCAGGTTCAGTGAGAGAACTGGTCTCAAAAAATGAGGTGAGAGCAATACAGAAAGACACCTGACATCTATCTCCAGCTCTGTCGGTGCCTGTATGCATGCACGCGCGCGCCACAGATCCGGCAATCCCTAATGAGAATTTCTAGCCTTCCTCTTCTGTGTAGCTCATGACCCTGCACCAGGAAACAGACCTTATTCTCTGTGGCTTCTCGCCACAGCCTCCGGAGCTTTCTCTGAATCACAGATCCTCAGTCTGATGCCATCTGAAACAGTTCCAAACACATGACGAAAGGGGAAAGGATTTCCTCATCTCCTCGGACCTCCTGACTTTGGTGGGCAAAAGTGGTTCACTAACAGGGTGGTCGCCACCATTTATGCTCCGTGAAGGTCAGCGTTGCCTGTTGGGTGGGTGGTCTGTGGACTAGAAGCAGCAAGTTTCTTGGCTTTTCTGCTGGAAAGAGTTACGGAGTGCGCAATGTATTCCCTGCATTGTACTTGCGTGACTGCACGTCAGACCCCAGACTCCTTTTGAGAACCCTTGGTCAGTGGCTAATGGTGACCACGCTCCCTCCGCCAGCTCCTCGTACCCCAGCTGGAGAAGAATTCCTAATCCAGTTCCTTCCTTTACGACAAGTGAAGAAATGATATATGTTGAACAGGAAAGCCGACACTGTTTGAACCAGACTGATAGCATGCATTAGAAAAACAAAAATGCTAGCTGTCACCAGGGATTTGTGTCAGGGGAGAAGCATGGCGTTATTAAATGGGACCTAATACAACAAAATGGTTTTAATTTTTCTTCCCAATATGATTAGCATTTTTTTATTTAGAGACATTTTTAAATTCAGGAATTTAGGAAACAATAGAACATATTGTTTCTACTATTTATCCACTGCCCAGATTTCACAAATTATTTTGTCTGTTTGCTTCAGGTCCTCGCCCTTGAAAAGTAAGCCCATATGGAGAAACTTTCCGTGTCCCCTGGCTCTGTGGCCCTCCCTGGAGGTGACCACTACCATGGTTTGTGTACATTCTTCCTGTACATGTGTTATGCTTTTACAGTTCATTCATATCTACATTCCCAGTATTAACCTGTACATGGTGTGAAATTTACAATTAAGTGGGTGTCCTCTGTTTAACCTCATCAGAGTTAGTGATAAACTGAGCTTTTCCTAATGACATAGCGTATGTTTTCTGTTCATCGTGTGATTTTGAGGTTTTTCTCTTCTCTTCTGCCTTACCAGCCAGAATTGCCTCATTCACCTTTCTGATTCGGGTATTCACAGGCTGAGACTTTTAATAACAATCATTACATCTTATTATAAAAGAGTCAGGCATATTTTGGGGTCTGTTACCTTCCAAATCAATGCCAGCCCCCTAGTTGATTGAATTCTTATCCTTCACCCCCTTTCTCATCTCCTGAGGTTGTTACTGCCCAGAGACACCCCCAACTCCTCCCCATTCCCTCCCCCCCCCCCGCCTTGTTTGGTGGTTACAGGCTGAAGGAGGTTATTGAACATGTAAAAAAGAAAAGAACCTGAATTTCCCATTTGGGTTATATTTAATCAATGTATACTTACAAACTGAAAAAAATCCTAGTATTGGAAAATTTTAAGTGGTTTTTTTTTGGAATAATCCAGGTAAAAGTGTGATTTTTTTTTTGAATTCTAAATGCACATCAGGTATTTGCAATGAAAGTTTAGTGTTTGGTAGAGCTGGTCCGTTAAGTGTAAAATATACAACAGATTTACAGGATTTAATACAAAAATGTGCAATACCACATTAATAATTCGTATATGGGCTACAAAGTAAAATGGCACAATGTTATATATCCGGTCGACTAAGGCATCACGCATGGTCCTGTTTCTTTTTGCTTTGTTAATGCAGCCCTCAGAAAATCTAAAATTACAGATGCTGTTTGTAACGTGATATAGGTTGGCGCTGGTCCCAGATTTCTGGTAAGACATTTAAAAACAAAACAAATAGTGGGTATCATCTGTGCACAATAATCACATTTACCGGGATACTTCTTTTAATCTTTTTTTCTTACCTGCCTGCCTTCCATGTAGATTCATTTTTCCCGTTTCTGAATCTGACCCTTCAGTAACAGAGCCACGCTGAAAGAAAGGCTTTGTTGGTGGTGAACTCTGTGTTTGTAATCTGAACAGTTCTGGAATGGCAGCAAGGTGGATTCTAGGTTGACGGTGCCTAGACGCTGTGGACAGTCCTGGCTGATATGTATAATTGCTGGTGAGCAGTCTCTCTTTGCAGATAGCCTGCCTTTTAACTCAGTTCTTCTCCAGATTTTCTCGTTTCACTGTCCTTTTGTTACAGTGTGCCTTGTACTCAGCCCGTGCGACTTTGCTCTCTTCTCTGTACCACGTTTTTCTACCTCTGAGCTGTCTTAGAGAGAGTTCAAGTCTCTTTCTTTCCCCCCCCCCCGTCCGTCTTTATTGTTCTTTTTTGCATTCTGGGATATTTGCTCCATGGCAATCAATCATTTCTCTTGTTGACTTCACTTAGAGTTTATGTATGGTTTGATTTTTTTTATTTCAGAATCTGTGAGCTGTTTTTCTTTTTCAAAATTTGTAAATGAAAGAAAATAAAATTTGTTTTCCCACCAGCCTGGTCTACAGAGCTAGTTACAGGACAGGCTCCAAAGCCACAGAGAAACCTTGTCTCGAAAAAAAAAATTGTTTTCCCTTCTTGCCTGTTTGGTTCAGAACTTATTATAGTTCTACAAACATAGTTTAATATAGAATATGTACATTATCAGTATCTATCTATTATCATTTATTTATCATCTATCCATATACCCACCTACCCATCATCCATCTCTCTATCCTTTATCTAACTATCTATCTATCTATCTATCTATATCTATCTATCATCTATCTATCTATCTACCTATCATCTATCATTTATCCATCCACCTACCCACCCATCTATCCATCACCTATCATATATCTGTCTATCTATCTTCTATCCTTCCACCCAACTATCTATCTATCTATCATCTATCCATCCAACCACCCATCCATCTTTAAGTAAAAATAGTAAGCCAATGTGGTTCTCATCCATCTATGAAGTACAACCTTTGCCAGTGAATTTGTTTTTCCCACTTTTCTCCCAAAAGTAATGTGGTTTGATTTGGTGGTTTTCCTTTGCTCTTCTTACAGGCTAAGCACTTACATGTAGTTTTAAATTTTATTTCAAATCATTTGATACCTTTTTTTAGTTCACCACTGTTGTGAGATTTATGCATAATGACATGCCTACCCGTAGTTTGTTTTCACTACTGCATATTGTTTTATTGTGTACTAGTGTGTATTTTAGTGCCTTCCTGATGCAGATTGGCTCTAGTTTTTAATTAAACACAGCAATGTGTGTGATGATTTGTTTATTCCTTCATTGTTGATGCTGAAACTCAAATCTGTTCATGGACATGGAGTTAGGTTCGTAGCCCTCAAATATATTTTTACATCCCTTATTTTCATGCTTTCTCTATTCTTGGATTTTTTTTTAGTGTTTATCTTTTTTGGAGGGATGGTGGTATGCAAGTCTAAATACATGTTAACTACATCTAAACTGTTTATTTTATTATTTCTAAGCCTTTAAATCTGACCGAGCAAGCAAGCACTCCTCCCTTAGCCCTACCCCATTTGTTTTCCTCTTTGAGAAATGATAGAGGTTCCTGGAAACTGCCGAGGGCTAGCCTAGGGTGAAATCACAGAGGCATAGAGACACTTTACATAAGCAGTTACTAAAACACACAAGAAGCCAACACCCTTTGCAGAGATGAAAGCACATGCGTAGGCACGCACACATACACACAAATGGATTGCCCATGTTGGCCTTACCACTGAGTATTGAGGGAAAAAGATGTTTTATCCCTGATATGTGGCCATGTAGTATACCATTCCTGTCCTGACAAATTGTAACCCTAAGCTCTAATAGTAGCAAAAGGGTACAATAATTTATCTTGGCATAATATCAGTTATTGAGGAAGCCGGTCTTCAGTTGAGAAGTCAACCCTCCCACTGTAAGAGGGTCTCCTGTGACATTTGTTCTTTAGATGCCTTAGAACTTCTGGGTCATGGAACAAATGTATAAATCCAAGCCTGGGATTAGCACAGCTCTGAGGCACATGGCGGTGCCTATCAGATTCCTACCCAGATCATCCTGCAGAGGGCGATGTTGTTCAGCTCCAGTAATACAGCACAGTATCTGGCTTATCTCCCACCAAGGGCACCTGCTCTTTTGAGATTGCTTTAGGTGAGCCGCGCTCCCGCAAAATAATTTTCCCGTGCCAGTGGCTGAGTCATCCTGATCTAGTCACTGGGGATTCAGTGAGTGATCCCTCTGCCTCTGACTGGACACAAGATCAATTTGCATTGATGCCTTGACCTGTGAGACCCTCTGTTGTGCCCACCTCCTGAATATCTCCAACCTTCCTTGCTAGTTCTTGCTCACTGGGAGTTGAAGGAGCCTTGAAGATGTGCATAAGACCTTTGTTTGACCACGGTTCTCATGCTCTTGGATGTTCTTGGTTCTCACTGGATTCACATACGTACGTCTGATGCCCACCAGACAGTGAAGCAGGAACTTATTTGCCTGGCATTCCTTGCAGCTTGTGAAATGCTCCTCGCCTTGCACCTCTGTCCCTAGAAGTCACCCGAATATGCCTCTAACCCTTTGTCTCCTCCTTTCTTTGTCCTTATTTCACACAATCCCCTGGTGCAATCTGCTTCAGTTCCTTCACAGTTACAGTGCTGAGGCGTGCAGTAAGACAACCGTAATGAAGGTCTTCCTAAAGCTGAACACCCGGTCATTGCAAGCAACAGGATGATGGCCATTCGCAGAGAATCTGCATCTAAGGAAATGTGCGCATCTTTAAGGCTCCCCTGGATGGACCTTTACATTTTGTAATTCAAAAGATTCTTTAACGTCACCTCCACCTTCTATCGTACAACATCTGCATAGCAGTCGCCTTTCTGAGCAGCTTTCTCTAACCTCTGGCTAAGGGATAATAAGCATGACCCTTCTTTACTTTAGATGGCATTGTTAAATCATTGATGTAGAGACTGAGCCTCTGACCGCGTTGCTGGACCCAGGATACAAGGCAGAGTTTTGAGCCCACAGTTTGTAATCAGGCTGCTGAAGCATGTTGACCCCAGAGAAAACATCAGGTGCTCCTAACTGGAAATGTGTCTGAGCTTGATAATAAAAACCCCTGTGGAGAGACTGCCAAGCAGCCAGCCTTGTCTGGAGCTGTACTTTGCCGCATCTGTAATCAGTTTGCTCATCGGAAAGCATTAGCATGTTCATTCTTCATGCCTTTTTAACGCAGTGTCTTTTGTTGCATCTAATAGAAACATCATTAGTGGTATATCCAGATCTGCAGAGTCCCCCCAAAACCAACAAGGAGACCGAGTCCCGTATGTAAAAGCAAAGAGCCTTTATTTTATGCAAGTTTGCAAACTCGGTCTCTCCGCATGTCCAATGTTTTGGAATAAATGGAGAGCCCCGAGCTCAGTTAGAGTTGAGTTTTTATAGTAGTAAAGGTGGGAGTGAGGGGTTTCTAAGGTTCAAGACCCTTGATTGGCTGACATTTGTCTAAGAATGTCTTGGTGAGTGTGTGCTGGCAGGTGATCCTATCTACAATGGTTGGAACGTTAGGCATTTCCTTCTGATGGTCTGTTCTTGGGTGGTGCTCAGGTAATCTCAGTTTGTGTTCTTCCTGCAACCAGGTATTGCTTCAGGGTAAACTACTGAGACTCAGGCCTCCATTAAACTTAGCGATGGCTGAGTCCTACTCTGGCAGGTGATAATGGTTGGAAGTTAAGAACTTCCTTTGGGTGATCTGTTTCTATTTAGCTTATCATGGCTGGCTCCTACAATTAGATCTATGTTTAGAGATTGATGTCTTGATAATATTGCCTGCTAATGCGTGGCATATAACATTGAAGGCAATGTTATGAATTTTGAGTTTATATAATGTTAATCTTTTCATGGTGTGTGTGTCTCCTTGGTTAGGGTTTCCGCTGCTATGATAAAGACCATGACCAAGAGTAAGCTGGGGAGAGCAGGGTGTGTTTCACCTTACAACTCTCACGTCATCTCATCACTGAGAGAACTTGGGGCCAGGGTGGGAACCTGAAGGTAGAAACCATGGAAGAACGCTGCTTTCTGGCTTCCTCCACAGGGCTTGCTCAGCTTGCTTTCTTACACAGTTTCTTACCAGTGGTCTCAGGTTGGCACCGCCCGCAGTGAGATGGGCCTGCCCACATCAATCATTAATCATATTAATTGAGAAAATAATCCATAGGCTTGCACATAGGACAGCGGGGGCATTTTCTCAACTGAGATTTCCCTTTTTCTGCGACAAGCTGAAAAACTAAGCAGGATATGTTTATATGTTATAGACATTTATATAATACCAGCATACTTCTTTCTTAGCCATTTATCAGTTACAAGTAGAGGCATCCCTGATTGACAGCTACTGACTGGCCTGACCATCAGAAAATCTGGATGGATGGAAGCACTGAGTTTGTATAAGCTAGGGAGTTGGGAAAACCAATGTCTTCTGTCGAAGCTGTCATACACTCGGACTTGCTGAGATGTTGGTGTCTAGAACTCAGCTAACAGATACAAAACATGGGCTGTGAATCTGGCTTCCCTGTACAAGGGTAGAGGACAGAAAAGAGAATGTTATGTTTCCCTTCAGTACAGGGGAGGTTCTGTTTGGAGGAGAAAACAATTAGTCAAGTGTGGAAAAAGGGTTCTAACCTTGTAGGCAAGGGAGCTGCTAGAAGATGGTAAGCCACATGTGACCTAGATCAGGGGACAGAGAGTATTCCCTGTGACCTTTGCCTTGAAATGTTTCATTTTCCCCAAAGACTATTTACTTTTTACATTTTACTCATTATTTTATTACCTAATTTTTATAAATTTATCAATAATTTATGTAGATCTCTAGTCTCTTATTTTATGCCTATTCTAATCTCACTATATTAATAGTTATAGTTTGGTTTTGAGATTTATTTTAATATTTATGTATATGCTTTGGGTATTTATGCACATGTGTGCATGTACCTGTGGAGGTCAGAAGAGGGCACTGGATCCCCTGAAACTGGAGTTACAGGTGGTTCTGAGTCACCCCAACATTGATGCCAGAAACTGAACTTGGGTCCTTTGAAATAGCAGCAAGTGCTCTTAGTCACCAAGTCATCTCCTTAGATGTAGTTTAAATAGCTCCTAACTATTTATTGAGCATGCATATTATTTCCAACTATGCCATATTAGGTATAATAGAAATACAACAATCTTTTTCTTTTTTTTAAATATTTATTTATTTATTATGTATACAATATTCTGTCTGTGTGTATGTCTGCAGGCCAGAAGAGGGTACCAGACCTCATTCCAGATGGTTGTGAGCCACCATGTGGTTGCCGGGAATTGAACTCAGGACCTTTGGAAGAGCAGGCAATGCTCTTAACCACTGAGCCATCTCTCCAGCCCCAATCTTTTTCTTTTTTACAAAGAATTACTGGGTTATCACTCTGAGCCTTTTCCAGGTTGTTCTTTAAGAAGCTTCTATTAATCTACACAGTGTTACCAGCCCTATTAAGCAACAGTTTTATGATATACTTAATTTTGTTATCAGATGAGGCATGAATACAGCCGTTTTATTGTGCTAACCCAAATACGGTGATGAATGTGAGTTTGCTATTTTTGTGGGTTTTTTTCTTTATTTTTCTTTTATTTATTATTCGTGTGTACATGTGCACATATGTTTGCCATGGTGCTTACATGAAGATGAGAAGGTGACATTCAGGAATTGATTCTCTTTTCTTTTTCCTTTTTTTTTTTTTTTTTGATTTTTATTGAGCTCTACATTTTTCTCTACTCCCCTCCCTGACTTTCCCCTCCCCTTCAACCCTCCCCCCAAGGTCCCCATACTACCAATTTACTCAGGAGATCTTGTCTTTTTCTACTTCCTATGTAGATTAGATCTATGTATGTCTGCCTTAGGGTTCTCATTGTTGTCTAGTTTCTCTGGGATTGTGATTTGTGGGCTGGTTTTCTTTGCATTATGTTTAAAAACCACTTATGAGTGAGAGTACATGTGATAATTGTCTTTCTGTGTCTGGGTTACCTCACTCAAAATGAGGTTTTCTAGCTCCGTCTATTTGCCTGCAAAATTCAAGATGTCATTATTTTTTTCTGCTGTGTAACATTCTGTTGTGTAAATGTACCACATTTTCCTTATTCATTCTTCAGTCAAGGGGCATTTAGGTTTTTTCCAGGTTCTGACTATGACAAACAATGCTGCTATGAACATAGTTGAGCACATGTCCTTTGTGGCATGATTGAGCATCCTTTGGATACATACCCAAAAGTGGTATTACTGGGTCTTGAGGAAGGTTGTTTCATAATTTTCTGAGAAATCGCCACACTAACATCCAAAGGAGCTGTGCTAGTTTGCATTCCCACCAGCAATGCAGGAGTGTTCCCTTTTCCCCACACCCTCTTCAGCATAAGTTGTCATCAGTGTTTTTGATCTTGGCCATTCTTACAGGTGTAGGATGGAATCTCAGAGTTGTTTTGATTTGCATTTCTCTGATGACTAAGGATGTTGAATATTTCCTCAGGTGTCTTTTAGCCATTTTAGATTCTGTTTAGGTCTCAACTTTATTTTTTAAATTGTATTATTTGTTCTTTTTGGCGACCAATTTCTTGAGTTCTTTGTGTATTTTGGAGATCAGCCCTCTGTCTGATGTGGGGTTAATGAAGATCTTTTCCCATTCTGTAGGCTGTCATTTTGTCTTGTTGACCATAACCTTTGCTTTACAGAAGCTTTTCAGTTTCAGGAGGTCCATTTATTAATTGTTTCTCTCAGTGTCTGTGCTACTGGGGTTATATTTAGGAGGTGGTCTCCTGTGCCAAATGTTCAAGTGTATTTCCCACTTTCTCTTTTATAAGGTTCAGCGTGACTGGCTTTATGTTGAGGTCTTTGATCCATTTGGACTTGAGTTTTGTGCATGGTGAGTTTTTTTCACTATAGGTTCAGGCTTGAATGACAAGTGTTCCTCACACACTCAGCCATCGCACTAACCCTATTTGTGTATTTTCTAAGGGTGAGCCAATCCTCTTGGCCACCACTCATGCCATAGTTCTTACCTTCTAGTTTTATGTAGTCTTAAAATATATTCATTTGTTCAATTTTCTAATGAGCCTTTTTTTGTAAGATTTATATTGTTTTTATTAATGTCTCCCTGTGTGTATGTCTCTCTGAAATTCTGTAAAGATGAGCCCAGGTGCCCACGGAGGTCAGAAAAGGGCTTTGGATCCTCTGGGACTGGAATTAAAGGCAGTTGTGAGCCACTGATGTGGGTGCCCACGTTCAAACTGTCACAGGCGTGTGCGGTGCTGCCTCAAGAAATGGATCAAAATTTGTGAGCACCAGGGCACCTGACTGTCATGCTCAGGGTAGGACTGTAATAAAGACACTGGAACTGATGATGGAAAAATAACAAATAAGTTTATCAAAACATATCAAAGCACGGTCTAGATATCAAAGTGAAGCAAATGCAGGCCGAGATATGCTTCTGTGGTGACTGGGGCATTGTTGAGCACCCTGTCTCTCTTTTTCTATTATTATTATTTTCTTTGATAATTTCATATATAACTACTGTATTTACATAATTTCTATCCCTTTCTTCCCCCTCCAACTTCTGTGTCCTCCCCATTCACTCTCATATTTATGGTATATATATATGACACATATATAACCTATGTATATATAATGTATGTATATACACACATATATACATATATATATCCTGCTAAGTTCAGTTCGTGTTGCTCGTATGTATTTGATAACCTCCCAAGGAGTTCAGCCCTGGGGAAGTCTGAATCTCCGATTCTTGGCAGTCATTAATTGCCTGTAGCTTTTCATCTAGGGGTGTACAGGGCGTTGTGTGAGCTCTTCCATCCATGTTGACTGGTGTTGTCATTGTGCTGGCTTTTTATGATGGCTTCTGTCTGCTGCAAAACCCACTGCTTTGATGGGGGTTGAGACCAACACTTAACTGGTTAAAAGAGTAAGTATTTAGAATACGGTTATTAGTGATACTGATGCATGAAAGTGGCAGTAGGTTCTCCCACACAGTCCATAATCTTGCTAACCTAGGAAGATGGCATGGTTTCCCTCCTGCTGAGTAAGGCTTAAGTCTGCTTAGGCAGCTTTTGGTTGCTGCCAAGATATGTACGTATGCCACTATTGCACCTTTGCGAATAACTTGCCGTGCTGGCCATTGCCATGTTGTCATAGCTAGGTAGGACCATAATTATTTGTCCCCCTTGGCAGGTTAACACCATCAGGGAGTTTCCAGGTCTGTTCCAGAAGGATTCCTTCCAATCCTGTGTCTGAACTATGTTGTATCTTCAGCAATAAGATCTTGCCTTCGAGTTCTGGAATGTAACCAAGGTCATTGGCAATAGCCTATATTGTTTTGGTAGTCTCTCGGACTCTCCTAATAACTCAAAGGGAGGTTTTGCATGCCTGGAACTGGGACTTTTGTTTTGTCTGTGGCTCTTTATGGAAGTATTATTGCCTCAAGTGATGTCACGTTAGTGGTGTGTGTGTATTTGTATACATATGCTTTTATAATATACGCGGTTTTTAAGTACACATTAAATATGTTTCCCTATAGCTTTTAAAAACATCCTTAGTGTGATTTAACTTCCTCCCTCTCTTTATACTGTTATCTGTCAACTCCCCGGTTAATTTCCACCCCTCATTTCCCCCTCCAACCCCTCATGGCACTTTCATCCTCTGTCCTACTTTGTAAAGCAGCAAAGTAACTTGAACATGGAGGTAAACAAGATGGTGGATTTCAGGTACCCCCCTCAACTCTCAAGGACAGATGAAAATTGCTTCAGGTGCATTCATTCACATTGCAAAGAAGGCTGCATAGCAATTCTTTCCCCTTCCCCATAGGGTACAGGGTAGAGAGAGATGGCTCAATGGTTACAAGCACTTCCTATTCTTCCAGAGGACCAGAGTTTGTGTTGGGGAGTGGGGTGGCTAGGTAGGTAGATACAGTGTTTGTTGTGAAAATACGAAGACTTGAAATTGGATAACCAGCACCTCCATGAAAGCCAGGGACTGCTGCACATATCTGTATTCCCAGCTCTGCGGGCAGAGATAGGCAATTCCAGAGCTTTGCTGGGTGGCCACCCTGGCCAAACTGAGTTCAGTGAGGGACCCTGTTTCAAAAAATAATGCGGACGGCCAGTAGAGGAAGACATCTACTGTCGACCTCTGACTTCTATATGTGCACACAGAGCTGAGTACAAACACACACACACACACACACACACACACTTAAAATACATATTTAATAAATGACTTTTTCCCTGGTCCTAGGCGTCATCATATTACCATATACGTTTTAATCATTGTTTGCATGATTACAAATTTAAATACAGTTCACTAAAATGTTTTCTTTCTAGTCTCCAGAGAATGCCGAGGGCAAAGATGGACCCAAACTAACTAAACAGGAGGTAAGCATACCTTTGCATACTGACATAGCCTTGCTATTAAAATGTTTCATGTTCTCTGCATGTGAAAGAAGCCATTGCAAACAAATCCACTGAGGTTAAAAGCCAAAGATTACATGTAGTTCCGCTTGGCCTGGGCGTATTTCATTGAGTACGTTGATGAGGTATTTTCCGATGTTGTTTGTGTTTCTACCTGTTGGTCCTGCTGTCTGTCAAAGTGGGTACCGAGAATTCCTTCTGGGCAGAGAGTAAGATAATAGGTAAATCCATCAAGGAAATCAGAGCCGGCTTTTTATAACAAGAAAATGAAAGGTTGTTGATTTCATAAATTTTCTGCTCCAACGAGTGAATTATGAATTCCTTTTTTTGATTCTGAGTATTTACCTAAGAGGATTCATCTCTAAAGACAAGACTATGGAAAGATTCATAATACATCAAAATATTAAAGCTTTTGTTTTAATTAGGAAAATTCTTTAGTTATTCAGATAACAAATTAGTCCATGACTCAAAGATGCTTTGTATTAAAAAACAGAAACCTGGAAAGGCGTTAAGAACTTGGAAGACATGCTTATGTCCGACCCTTGATGAGGATACTGAAAAGGATGTCTTAAGAAGTCAGAAGCAAGCAGTATCTATGATGACAGCTATTCCCTTGTGCATAGAGCTTTCCAGAGAGTGGAAAACTTCAGCTCTTACACTCGAACTTATAACCCTAGTGGGGTCACAAGAGAGCAAAAACAATATCCAGTTACAGGTTCTTTGATGGGGTGATTCATATTATGGTTAATAATTCAGAGGAATTCGTTGTAATATCCAAACCCCCACATAAGCTTTGTACATGGAAATTCATTCTGCCAAGGACGAAATCTTTACCAGAAGCTGTAAAGATGTAATGTAAACCAAAGCCTCCTGCCTGCCCTGATCAGCCCTGTACCAACAGTGAGCCTCTGGAGATAATCATCAAGTCAGAAAGCACAACCAAGCCACCACACACATGCTAGCGTTAAACAAAAACATGAGGAACATCTAGAAAATGGGTAAACATAATTTCAAAACAGTTGGTGAAGTGTAACCTCAATGTTTTTGGGTCTAGGTACCCCATGCACACAAAGCATTTGGGTTTCTCTCTGAGGGTTGACATTTAACTTGATCAGTCAGAAAGCCTTAAAACCATTGCTCAGAAGAGATGCTGGACTACAGAAAGCCTTCCCAGTCAGTCCCTCTACGCCAGAAGCAAATCCTGCTGCCTGGGATACATGTAAAAGATAAGCATGAGTTTTATGTATATAACTTAGGTATGTTAGCCCAAGAATTTTCATGCTTTATGCTTTTCTGGTTAGTTATTTTCCAGTATATATTATATATTTTTATATCATTCCTAACAAAAGTATTTTGTAGACAATGCTTTAAAAAAAAAAACTTATCACGTGTCTTCAAGACATCGACACAGTCGTTTGAAAGTAAAAGGTCATCGGTTAGCTTGAGTGTTGACTAGTGCTAAAAAACTGCCAGAAGTGCCCTGATGGATCTCCTCCACCACCCCCCAAAGTGAATTGAAATTCAGTTCAAACTGAACTTTCCAGTTATGTCCCTTCGTATGTCACCCAGGATGAACAGCTGCCGGCTACAAAGGGGCTCTTCTTTTGTAGATTTCCCACTATGGCTGTGATATTTGGAAGGCATTGTACAGAGCCCTGAGCTTCAGGAGACTGGACAATAAATGACCTAAACAGTGTGTCGTGGCTATTACTCTCTGCCGTTTGCAAAACCTTTTCATTTCCATTCTTGTATCTGAGCTGTTCGATAACCTAAGAAGCATCCCCCTACCCCCCTTCGCTCCCTCCTTGCCGTGGTGGAGATGGGACCCAGCACCTTGTATATACCTGCTCAGCTTTACCACCATGCTACACCCCTGCCTCACAGCGTTCCTTATCAAAAATGTATGATCACCTATAAATTCTCCCAGCACTGTGCCAGGCCCTGTGGGTCCCACAGTGATATACAAGCATGACTTTGCTTTCCTAAAGCCTCTGTCTTAGTATGGAAAAGAGAGTAAAGTAATAGGACATTTGCTATTTAAAACAAACAATTAGAAAGTCAGGAGAAGAAATAGCGACTGGCAGGGGAGTATTGGTTCTGATAGCAATGATCCCTATTTTATCTCAAGGAGAAAAGTTCTTAGAGAAATAATAGAGTTTTCTCCAAATGCCACAACTTGTAATTAGCAGAGTCAGGGAAAACACCTGGTCCCCAATCCTTGTTGGCCCCCCACCTTTTGTACAGGACTTCAGTTGAGTGACCCAGTTCCTACGTCTTCATCTTCTCCACTGCCCAGCCAAGGCTCTCGTTCTTTCTCTGTCTCCCAGTTTTGAAAAGAAGGCTGTTGCTACTGAACTTCTCGTTTGTTTGTTTTTGAGTCTCAAAAGCAACTTGACTTTCAAGTTTTGCTTTAAAAGAACATGCTGAGGCTCAGAAGCAGAGGGGCGTCTTATAAAAAATAGGTTTGAAGCAATAATCAGCAAAGTCCAGTGATTCTTCTTGGGCCTCTCTCTCTCTCTCTCTCTCTCTCTCTCTCTCTCTCTCTCTCTCTCTCTCTCTCTCTCTCTCTCTCCTTTGTGAGAGTAGGTGTGTATGCTGCATGTGCAGCTAGAATGTTGTCATAGACCCCATGTCGTTCAGATGGGGGCGATCAGTCAGTCAGTAATGCTTACTGGATAACTCTAACGTCTCCAGTAGCTATAAACCGTGGTAATCTGGCATCCTAAACCTCTTTATTCCCTGTCTGAGAGCCGACCACTTTTCCTATGATTTCTCAATCAACAAATTAAGAAAAATTCCTTAACAGCTCCCCTACCCAGTTCTACCAAGTAAGGCTGAGCTTTAAATGAATATTTCAAATGCTTGAAATGTCTCACAGAGGAATAAATAGCAGTCTAGTCTGTTTCGTATCCAATAAATTTAGTCCCATCATTTATAGATGTTAAGGCTGTGGAAGCCGATGGAACTTTCCAGGAAGGCAGCCACACTTGCATTCGTAAGTGGTACTGCTGACTGAATGAAAGGTTAGTCTCAGCCTTCACTGCAGTGAAAGAAAAAAAAGAATCCCTTATGGTGATTGCTGGAAAGGAAGTTAGAAAAGGCTTTTCTTTTATGGCACAGACAAGCTGGTAAATTTTAGGTAGGAAGTCATAAAATAATTTTATGGTAAAGCATCTACATTTTAGAGTCTGGCTGGGTAAGATAGCCTATAGAGACGGATGTAGCATCAATTTCCCAAGCCTTTCTTTTGGAACACTTATTCTGAACCTAAATTAAGACTGTGGATCAGTCAGCTGGAGGCCCGCCCTGTAGAACAACCTCTGAAGAGACCATCCCCCCGGAAGGCCTATTCTGGGTGTGCAGATGTTGGTGCGGAGAGGCAGGGTTGAGCAACTGGGACCTCCTTCAACGTGATTTTTACCTCTCTTTAATAAGATTCTGCCAACAGCAGCTGGTTGGGAAATGGACAGTTCTGTATCATGGCTAACGTGTTTGGCTCCTTTCCATAAGTAGATTATATATGGTTTTTTGGCATTTGCCTCAACACTTACTCAGGGTCCCTGCTAGGCATCGACAATACTGAAATAGAAAAAGATGGCGCTTTGGGGTAGGAGATACAGATGGGAGATGAATGAAGTCACCGGTGAAGTGAAGCCAACAGGATGCTTGTAGGTTGACAGCCAAGCAGGAAGGGATTTGGGTAAGGGTCCATTTGCTTCCCTTCAGCAAGGAAGCCGCCACTCTTCTCCATGGAGAAGGTTGTTTTGCTGCTGGACTTGTTGGATGGTGGGAATGTGTTTTGAGGCTACACAGAAACTTCGGAGCTGATCTCCCCAGTAACGGGGAGGGAGAGGGCAAGGGGGGTGCCTTTCTGTCCTTCCACATTCAGAAACCGTGGTGAAGCATACACATGTTTTGCACAGCCGTGGGGGGGAATGTTGTCATGTCTTCAGCAATCCTCAATCCGGTTGACCATTCTGAGAAAGGCATGGTGGGATTTGATCCTGACTCCTAGGGACTTGTGGGTGTGATTTCACAAGGCTCCCGAGAGAACCCTAACAGGCATCTTGGTGCTTCCAGTGGGGAATGCTTCCTGCATCTGACCACAGTTGTGCCTCAGGCTGGGTGCTCCTGCCGACCTGGGTAGTGACTGTGTCCCAGTCAGCAGCTTAACCGGCTTCCTATTCTGTGTAGACCCGGTTAGCCGGACTTAAGTCCAACTCCGATGGTTCCTTAAGACCCCAAGGTTAAAACTATTCATGGAGGCCCTGGCCCTTCATTTCTGTCTGCGGATGAAAGAAAGATGAGTTGGGCTCCGCTTCACCTTTCAGCAAGGAGGTTTTCTGATGTGGTGATGTCAAGAACTATGTCTTCCAGTCTGACCTGACCCACTGACCTAGACTGACTTCAGCAAGGATTCAAGAATTTCTGCAATCCTTCTCAATCATGACACAAGTTCCCACTGACCGTTTTTGCTGACCCACTTAAGAAAAACGATTTGGAAGCATTTAAACTATCAGTGTGAGTCAGAGTCTTGTAAAGCAGTGTGAGTCAGGGAGAAGCTTGAGTTCATCTGCTCAGCCAATGTTCTGGATGTGGCAGGCAGTGTCTGCTCTTCTCCTGGAGATGGAACCTAAGTGAAATGAGCAGGACGTACAGAGTAAAGCCTGCAGAGAATACCAAGTTTGGTTTTAGGAAACTAAATCCCTTTATCCAGGAGAAATAGGTTCTCCTGGATTAGTAAAGAGGGTCCATTTTTTTGTGTGTTGCATGCTTGTGTTATTTTGTGTTTTCTTTAGGGTATGATTGGCTTTTAACTGGGGTGATCCTCAAAAGATTTCCTAAAAAACTGAATTCAATCAGTATCTAGCTAATCAATTTCCTAAACTTTTGGGATTAAGAGATTAGTGAGACCTGTTTTGGGTAGATAATTGTGTTGATCTTGTTCTGGGTTTGAAAAAAAAAATCTTTCTTGCCTGTGTAAGATTTGCAGTCATTGTTTTTTTCAGTGTTGCAAAGATAGGCAAGTCCTGTGTTGGTTTCTGTGTAATTACTAAGTCTCTCTTACTAGCTTAAAGATTTTGATTCTGTTGTAACGAGACCATTTCTTAAGGTAACTCCGTGTTCTGATGTCAGTTTATCACAAAGGGAGCGATTGTGGGTTAGAGCGGAGTCAGGATTCCTCTCTTCCCCCCTTCCCCAGTGCTCTTAGCTGGGAGGAACCGCTTGATGGAAGCCGAGCCTGTATCTTGCAGCAGCACTTTCTCTGGAGCACCCAGGGGTCTTGGTGTGTTCCACTGCGCTAATCTGAGAGGATGATGGGTAGCAAACATTTCACCATTTCCACAAAGTAAAATATATCAAGAAAGAATTTTAAGAACCAGCCTGGATGTTTATAATTGCCAAAACAATTTTTTTCCCATTCTTTTGTAGCCCACAAGACGGTCAGCCAGATTATCAGCGGTAAGTACCCCTGAGCCCCTCGATATAGCTTCTTAGGAATGTGTACTCCCTTTGTCCCGAGCAAAAGGATGATTTGCTGGCATTTTCCTTGAGTTTATTTTCCTTTGGGGTCTCGGTTTCTAGCAAATCAGGCCTATGTTGCCAAGCAGTTTACTTGATTATCTGTGTCAGTGAAAAACAATGGCCAAGTCCGCTATCGAGTATATAAAGCCCATGCTCATTGAAACTGCTAAATCCCTGAGCAAGAGCATTAGGCAAGTCCTGGTCCCCAAATTCTCCACCTGTTAATATTGAAATGGATCCAGAATGTAGATTCTCTGCCCACAACCCATACTTTTGAGCATTTTATTCCTGGATCAGAATGTTCCTAAATTAATTCATAGGCGTTAGCCGCATTCCAGCCCTGGGACATCTTTGAAAGAGTGGCACTTTCCTTTGTCTCTTTGAGTCTCCTTCAGCCATGTCCAGGAAGAGGATGACTAGAGCTAGGATGTATGGTGGGACTGAGCCTATCCTGACCAGATGTGTGAGCCTGTGCTCCAGCTCCTGGCCATTCCAGATGTGGGAGCCTGTGCTCCAGCCTGGATGTGTGAGCCTGTGCTCCCACTCCTGGCCAGACCAGATGTGAGAGCCTGTGCTCCAGCTTCCGGCCAGTCCAGATGTGTGAGCCTGTGCTCCAGCTCCCAGTCAGACCAGATGTATGAGCCTGTGCTCCAGACCAGATGTGTGAGCCTCTGTTCCAGCCAGGAGGTGCTTCTCTCTGGTTCTTGTGCTCTACCTTGGTAGTCTGCTCGTCTGTTCTTCCTCATTCTACCACCTAACAAACCCACCTGACTCTGGTAGAGGATTTTGTCCCACCCCCACTCTGAATGTCACAGACGCTGCTGGGATGTATGTGGAAGTGGATGTTGACTAGGAGTCCATAGACAGTAGCGTCAGTCACCAGAAAGACTCAAGAGCGCCTGCAGAGCTCAAGCCAGTTAAGAGAATAGCCCTTGGCAGTCAAAAGAAAACGGCAATTTAGAAACCTTTTCGTGAGCACTAGAAGCCAGCACTGTAAGAGCCCTTTGCGAGGCACGAGGGTTCCTGGAGCAAGCTTTCCAGTCAGCCATGCCCATCAGTGAACGCCAGCTCAGTGTGAGTCGCTGACTCAAAATATAAGATGGGGAGTTGTCAGGAGCCATTTCCCCCAAAAAGTATTGCAGGGACCATTGTCCTGGGGAAGTTTGCAGAGAGCCCCACATGCCAACTGTATTGAAAACTGTTTGTTGGCGGAGCCCATTCCACACCCAACTATCCTGAGAGCTATCTGTTAGCAGAACCTGCCCCACATTCCAACTATCTAGAGAACTGTTTGTGGTTGGAATCACAAAAGGAACGATTCCGCTTGCATAGAGAACACTAGGTGTGTCGACTTGTGACCAAGTGTCGACTCATGACCAAGTGTCAACTCGTGACCATTGCTGCCCTGGCAAGATCCCATGCCCCTGCCTTCTGCCCCCATCCCAAGCCAAATTCCTCATCCAAGGGCTATATAAGCTGCTGCCATTACGCTAATAAACGGAGGCTTTGACAAGAGAATTTTGCTTGGCCTCGTTCCTCTCTCCAGCCCATGTCTTTTCAGATAGCACCTCTTCGGGACCCTGGAATAACTGACCTGCCAGGCAGGTTACAACCCTGGACTAACTGACCTGCTGGGCGGTTACAGGGAGTGGTTGAGGAACACACATGACATGGACTGTGTGCCTCGTCAGGACATGACACCCCCCACTCCCCCAACACACACACACACACAAGCACACGTGCATACACGCACACAAAATCTTAGTTTCTTAGGACTATGAAAACACTTCTGAGCCAAGGTGAACGTCTGTCTCAAAAAAATGATAAAAGTAGAAACAGTTTGCTAAAAATCAATCAAGAAGACGTCTACACTAGTTTATCAAAACTCACAATAACAAGTTTTAAAGTTACGAGACTTCTGAGCCATGAAATCTGTGTGTGGGGTAAGCAGAATGGAGGTTTAGAGGAGCAAGAACACTGGAAAAGACTGTCTTGCTTTTTAAGCGCCACCCTTTTTTAAATTTGATTGTTTTTAAGGGTCATCTTTTTCTTCTCCTTTGTTGAGAAGATAGGGTTATTACATTTATTTACTTGTGTGTTGGGGAGTCAGAGAATAACTTACAGGAATATCAGTTCTCTCTTTCCATCCCGTGTGTGCCCCAGGGTTAGAACCCGGGTTATCGGGTTTGGCAGCTCCTTTACCCTCCTTTTTGTAGCTGAGACCGCCCTCCAACTGAGAGCCATCTCCTGCCTCGGTGTCCAGAGTGGGTCAGTATGTCTAGCCTCCCCCTCCTCCCCTTTTTAAAAAATTTTTTTTTTGTTCTAACAGCTTGTCTTTTGGAACTGAAATGCCTTCAATTAAATTTTACACATAAAGACTATATTCAGTATGAACTCTAGATCTTTTACAGACCCTAGAGGGAAACATCTTTCTTCACGGGGGACACCCTGGACAGTGCTATTTTTAAAACATTCTTTTAGTGCTCAGAGAAATGTACACATTTATTAGAGAAATATTTGACCTGAAATCCCTACAGGAAAAAAAAATCTTAACTTTTAATAGACAGACAGGGCACCATAGTTATATACTTAATACAAAGCTCCAGAGACAAAGGGACCCAGTGTCTTGGTGTTAAGCACTGTACTTTAAGCTGACATTGGAGAGGATGAAACAGGAAGAGGCTTGGCTACAGAACCTGAAATCTGTGTCAGGGGAGGGAGCTGGATCTGGCTTTGAAGGACTTCACAGGCCTCAGCTTTGGTGACCAATGGACAGTGAACTTTGCTTGTGATATGCTGTGATTTCTGGTCTGCTGGGAAGGCGGCTGAGAGTGAATTCATCAAGCCATTTAGCCAGGGTCTCTCCTCTCACTGTGGTGTTGTGTAAAAAGGAAGTACAGGGATATCAGAAAGAGAAACCTAACCCTGCCCCAGAGAGCTCTATTGGACCAATGCCTAATGAGTTAGCTTCTTCTTCTTATCTGCCCATCACTTGCTAACCCAGGATGAACATAGCGCCTGCTACTGAAAGGGCCAGTTCGAGATGCCCAGAGCTGCAGTCAGAACCAGTGTCTTTTTGGTCCGTTTGTCTTCTTTTTGATGCTAATGGTGTCAGTTTCAGTTTTTGTATGATTTAAATTATTTCCACAGAAACCTGTTCCACCAAAACCCGAGCCTAAACCAAGAAAAACAGCTGCTAAGGTAAGAGGCATTCCCCTCTTCCCTCCCGTGGCTTTCTAAACAATGAATAATTTATTCATTATAATCCCATGCCGAAAAATCATCTGAGGAGAGAGAGAGCCTGTTTAATGACTCCAGCTAAAATGTGCAGACCAGAGAGTTGTCCCCACCATACGGGCTTTCTTTAAAGATGCGAAGCGCCAGTTTTGTGCATTAGCAGGGATGTGTTTTCCTTTTGGTCAGTGAGGTGCAGGGAGCACATAGCAAGTGGCCCTAGACAGCCTTGTGTGGGGAAGGGCCTGCCAGTGGGCTCAGCACGTGTTCTCAGTCACACGGTGGTCCAGTGGGGTTAGACCTGGCCCTGGACCCCACTGCTGCCACCAGCACCAGAGGTCAGAGAGGGGCTCACAGCCTCATATGACTCACTACTAGTAGACGGCCATTCCCAGACTAGCAATAACAATGTGATCATTTACTCTAGCAAGTAGTGAGCTCTAGCCTGACACTGTGTGAGACCTGTTCTGGGTGCTTTACTCAGTCACCCCCAGCTCGGTCTGCGCTACTGAAATAGATCGGAGTGTCCTGTTTGGCAGCTGAGAAAACTCGAAGTCCACAGATGCCAGTGAACTTGGCCACAGTGACTCTCCTGTATCGCACCTACCAAAGCACCCACACTCTCTGAAACTGTGTGTGGTAGTGAATACAGATTTTCAAAGCGGAGCTCAGCTCCGTGACTCAGTCATAAAATTAGCAGCATTTCTTCATCCGGGCCTTTATTTTCAGTGCTTTTCTGGTTGTGTAAGCTGTGTGGCTCCACATGACTTGTCGCATCGGGGCACAACAGGAAAAGCCACAGCCCCTGGTGGGTGGGTTTTCCCCCCAGGCTTTTCCCCTTTCACCAGGTCCTGTGGCTGCCCTCTCCACAGCAAAACCACTCACGGTAGAAATGGCCCAGGAGTCACCATTGTCCCACAGACTAGAAGAGCTGGTGGGCTCAGCAAGCAACCTATTACAGTTTTATGGAGGTACAGTGTAGTTCAGGTGACACAGCAAATTCGGGCCCCCACTTTCCCCTAAGGCCACCACGGGCAGCTGTCATTGCATCTGGCTGGGTTCCAGCAGGGGCTTCTTAACATCACTCAGCACCTAACGCGTTCTGTCTCCCTGTGCTTCGATCATTAGAAAGAACCTGGAACCAAGATTAGCAGAGGTGCTAAAGGGAAGAAGGAAGAAAAGCAGGAAGCTGGAAAGGAAGGTACTGCACCATCTGCAAACGGTGACACTAAGGCTGAAGAGGTACTTTCCACGACCACCTCCCGCTCACCGGCTCGGTGTCGTAAAAGAAACTGCTCGATCCTTCAGCTCTGGATAGCACATTCATGACGTCTCTCTTTATTGCCTGTAATGTTATTGCAGATCCACATCTCTCGCTCAACTGTTAATGTCTCAGCCTGCAGAAGTCCCCCACCCAGCACACTGTCAGTAAAGGGGCAGATTGAAACAGTCAGAGTTAAGGGTACAGTAGACACTCTGCATGTTTGCAGTGACTAGAATCAGGTAGTAGCTTGCTGTTTCTTATTGTGCCCACTGGAGCCCACAGGTAAGGCTGCTGTGGTTGTTTAAATGGCAGAAAGAATCAACGCTGCGAGTCTTGCCGTGATGCCTTCGGGCCTTGTGTGTTTTCCACCCAGGGTCGAAGCGTGTTTCGAAGTAGACCTGGAAGGAAAACGAGGCCACATGCTCAAAAGTGTGTTTCTTGGTGGGTGGACTTACCTTCAGTTATACTTATTTTAGTGGTAACTATATATTGTTTTCTTTCTTTTTTATTCGCAGGCACGGAGAACTGAATCTCTAGATAACGAGGGAGAATGAATTGTGGAAAACTGGGGTTGACTTCATGTACCTCTTGGGACAACTTTTAAAAGCTATTTTTACCGAGTATTTTGTAAATGCTAATTTTTTAGGACTCTATTAGTTGGCATAAAATATATAAAGATGGACGTTTTATCCTCTTATGGTGGTGTTTTTTGGAAATTTCCATCATCCTCAAGTAAAACAAATACCAATTTAATATCGGAAGCTGCGTGTAAATGGATTCGGCATTCCATACCCTTGCTTTAAACATTTAGTCCTGTGCATACTGCGGTGTTTTTACTGTGCATATTTGAATTTTTCATGCAATTTTTCTAGAGCAATAATCAGTGGTGCTTTTGTGCCTAGGTTTTATGTGATTTTAATGAAATATGGATAGTTGTGGCCACCTGCTGACTATTTGTGGTTTCAAATAAAAAGGTTTTCTTGTCTGCAAAATGCCTACCTGTTTGTGCCTTTACTAAACTTAAGCAGTGATTCGTTTGATTAATGAAGATGACATAAAGAATGTCTACAGTTGCTACCACGGTGTTATCACAAGGAAGTCAGACGGCACTGTTTCATAATTTTGGGGGCCTTTAGCATTATTATTTTAATTAAACATGTATGACTGCTAGAGTAGAAGAATCACATATACCTCACTTTGTAACAGGCATGGCCAATAATGATTGTCGTGTATAATAAAGCTTAATATAATATTGACGTTCATAAAGTTCTTAAAAACAAGTAGAGTTCCACTAAACTGTAACTAGAAATAAATAAATAAAAACAAGCTGGATAGGGTGGCATGTGGGAGGGAGAAACGAGAGAGAGAGAGAGAGAGAGAGAGAGAGAGAGAGAGAGAGAGAGAGAGAGGGGAGAGAGAGAGAGAGAGAGAAGCAGGAGGAGGCGGAAAGGGGAGGGGAGGACAGTCTCATAAGAGAAAAACAAAATAAATCTGAGCTCATCTTTTAATGACTCCCACTTTCAGAATAGCACCACATCAGATTTGTATAGGAGTTCTTTCCCATGTGTGAGACCATCTCTTGGTCCCATACGGCCACGCTGCAGCCTGTGTCAGCCCAAGAGGAACACTGGCCAGCGTGTTATTAGAGCTCCTTTGTAGGTGAGGAAATGGGAGTGCCTGACATAAAGGAACAGGAGAATCCAGGCTTGACTTACTGATTCTCAAATAATGCCTTTCTGTCCGTGGAAGGGCATAGCAATGTCAGGGACAAAGGAGCTATTCTAAATGTAACTTATTGTTTATGGTCCCCAAATGTGAGCCCCACCCCCGGAAAGCTGAATGCTCAGGATTCTGCTTAGCTGGAAACATCTTGTAAGATGGAAAATAGTGGCTACATAGCTCAGGGACTTGTGGAAAGATACTCTTGGTCCTCAAGACCTTACACGTCCACAAAACAGAGACCCCTCCTGCCACGTGCATTTTGGGCTAAGCACTTAAACTTGTATCATTGTCCAAAATCCATCATTAGTTAATTACAAGTATCAACCCCATCGTGTTAACAATGATCTCATGACTAGTATTCCTTGACTTCTTTCTGTGAAATGCGCCTGAATGCATGAGTTTGGGTTGTGCTGAAAGCGGCTTTCCCCTTAGAGAGAAGCGCCTGCTACCCCGTGGGTACTTTACAACATATGTGTTCAGCATTCTGGTAATGCTCAACTGAAGCCCTTTGCTGGCTGGTGTCCAGTTCAGGACTGGACTAGCATGCCCATAAATTGACTTTTGAAGAATTATAGGGTGGTAGAGATGATTTTAAAAATACTAGGCATTACAGTAATACACGGAGAAGTGATTGTGTGTGACTCTTTCCTCACGTCTGTGTCTCAGAGGCAATCACTGTGCATTTGTAATGCACACGTGTTGTGTTTAAAAGAGGGAACCTTACTAGGCTTCAATTTATTCAGCTAGTAAAGTATAATTGAAGATAGATCTCTCTGGCTCCATTTCTAAGGTTGGGCAATAACACCCTAGACACAGAACGTCTAAATCAAAGAAAAAATATATTTGACATCTTTTGGCTGTTGCCCAAAAATGACACTAATTTCCACTCCTGCCAGTGGTATATGAATGGCACCACTCTCGGCTTTGCCAACCTCTCACTTTGTCCAATCTAGTAAGTGAAAATTATCCTCTGGTGTTTCAATTTTAACTCTTTGATGTTTAGTAGCCATTTAAATCACTTCTGGAAATCCTGTTTTTGTCTTTCTGTTGAGAGGTCGCTCTATTCTAAGTCATCCCTCATAATAACCATCCATGGTATGTGTCTAAGTGTGGGTACGCTCATCCCTCACCTCATCCACAACTTCTGGGAGTGCTGTGGAGCTAATGGCTACCAGAGTAACCTCAGAGCCACGGGTGAGTTTCCTAGCACCTGACGACTCGTATCCACTGTGGTACAGTAAGGACACACTGCCCGAGGCCACAGGCCGAGTGTAGGAGTGTCCACTGCTACCCTTTAGGCTAGTTGTTACACTTAAGAAAAGAGTTCTCCTCCCGGATGCCTGTGGGTTGATTTGCTTGAAATGGCATCCATTCTGTGAATCTTGGAAGACTGAATCAAACTGTGCCCGGTGTAGGTGAGTTACATTATGTAAACAATCATAAGCACACACTTAGAAATCTCCCTTGAGGCTGCCCAGTGGGACTCTAATGGAGTTAGAGTGAGCTTTAGAGGCACACGGCCCTGAAATTCCCTATTACTTGCTCTGTGATGAGGCAACGCATGTATCAGGGTCTAACAATAGATAAACACTCTTTAGTGCACATTAACATAGATAATACGTTTGTAAAATGATTTATTTATTTTTTCTCAAGTGTTGCAAGACTTTGCTGTCCTGTCTGCAGATTTAAATGTTCTTTAGTTTGTTAGCCGAACAGCAATAGGGAAGCCAGCTCAGCTAAGCTACTCACATGGTAATGTCTTTGAATGTTTTTCTTTTAAGCATGAATTCCAAATTTTTATTATGTTCTGTTAGTTTATTTAGAACATAGACGTTTAAATCTCTTAATAATTATAGTGATTAAGATAATAGATAGAATGTATTCAATGTCCTGTAATAAACACGACATATAAATTATTAATTTGGGAGATAATTTATGTCCTGTAATACCATGATCTACCCTCTAGTAAGAAATAAGCCCAGTTTTCCAGCATGAAATGGAGGGTCTGGCTCACTTTAAGCTGCATAATGCGTCTCGTGGGAGAAGGGGAAGTTTAAAAATGATCTTTTTACGTCACATTTCCTGACCTTTAAATGGGCAAGATCTCTTGAATATGAAACTAAGAGCACAAGAAATCAAATCAAAGAAATGGATGACATCTAAATTTAAAACTCTCAGGACAATGGATACAACCCACAGGATGGGAGAGAAACATTTCAAGTTATCAATCTCATATGGGTTTTGGAATACAGTAATGTATTCCAAGATACATTAAAAAAAGCCACTTTAGAAAGTGGGGAGGTGATCTGAATAGACATTTTTTAGCACATACTCATGGTCATAGGCTGTGAAGGGATGGTCAGTATCCTAGTCAGGGTTCCAATTGCTGTGATGAAACGTCATGCCCATTGCAACTTGGGGAAGAAAGGACTGTTCATCACTGAAGGAAGTCAGGACAGGAATTCAAACAGTGCAGGGACCTGGAGCCAGAAGCTGAAACACAGGCCATGGGGGAGTGCTGCTTACTGGCTTGCTCCTCATCGCTTGTTCAGTATCCTCTTATTTAGAGCCTATGACCACCCAGCCCAGGACTGACCCCACCCACAATGAGATGAGCCCGCCCACATCAATCACTAATTAAGAACATGCCCTACAGGTTTGCCTACAGCCTACTCTTTCGGAGGCATTTTCTCAATTGAGGTTCCCTCCTCTCAGATGACTCTAGCTTGGGTCAAGTTGACATAAAACTAGCCAGGACAGTCAGCACTGCTCCCCACCTTTCTGAACCTCAATGCCATCAGGGAAGGAAAGAAACAAGTTCAGCAGAGAGTATGGAGAAATGTGAGCATTCGCAGATGTGTGAAATGGGAAAATGGTGTAGGGTTTTGGGGGGAGAAAGTTTGGTTTGTCCTCAGAAAGTTCAACAAGGAGCTCTCACCCATCAGTGCCACTCCTAGGTCTAAACGGAAAAAGACTGAACACATGTTCAGACAAAAGCTTGTGTCTGAGTTTTCATAGAAGTATATTTCCTACTAGCTCCCAAGTGGAACATTCCACATGTCTGTCAATTTATGAAAAGGTAAAAATTAAGACTATGAAATATAATGGGATCCAGCTATAGAGAGGGACATACTATCACACAATGAACCCTGGAAACATGATGCCATGTTAAAGAAGACGCACATGATCTGGATGGTGGTGGCACACACCTTTAATCTTAGCTCTTGGGAGGCAGAGGCAGGTGAATCTGTGAGTTCGAAGCCAGCCTGGTCTACAAGAGCTAGTTCCAGGATAGGTTACAAAGCTACAGAAAAACCCTGTCTCAGAAAACGAAAAAAAAAAAAAAAAAAGAAGAAAAGAAAAGAAAGAAAAAGACAGAAAGGCTACACGTTGTTCCCATTTATGTGACATACTGAGAGTAGATGCATCTATAGGAACACAGATTAGACTAGCTGCCAGAAGCTGGGGGAGAACGGGATGGGTAGTGGCTGCTAATGGGTACAAGGATCTATGGGGAATGATGAAATTCAAAACTCACGTTAGCACAACCTTTCAGTTTATCAATAGCCACCAGCTTACAGTTTACAGAGAAATACAGTTTACAAGGCTATTGAAAGCTCATGATTTTGGAATCGGAAGATATGGGTTTAAAACATTTTAGATGAATTTGTTTATTTTTTTATGTGTGTGACTGAGTCTTGCCTGCATGTAGGTATGTGTACCATATGCATGCCTTGTGTCTACTGACATCAGAAGAGGATGTCAGATCCCCTAGAATTGGAGTTACAGATTGTTGTGAGCTGTATATGGATGCTGGGAACAGAACTTGGGTCTTTTGCAAGAGCAAATGCTCTTAGCCTCTGAACCATTTCTCCAGCATCTAAGATCTGCATTTTCAATCCCAAAGCGACCCCTCAGGAATTGTATGAACTCAGACAGGTGATTTCACATCTACTTATCAATTTACTCATTTCTACAACAGAGATGATATCAGCTTGACAAAGCTATTACGATTGAATGAAAGACCATGAAATCAGCTAGTATAAGTGCCTAAAATGCAATCGATCATAAATATCAGTTGAACTACACAGCCTTTGGAGGTAGGCTCAGGTAGAAAGAAGACTCAGGCTTCACCTGAAAGACAGTATGCTGCAATAGTCAGGCCATGAACTCTGCAGCCATGCTGCTACTAATTCAATCTTTTGTATTACTCACTGCCTACATGTCAATGAGCAATTCAATCAGTCCTTCTCTACCTTAGTGTTTCTATCGATAAATCGGCATAAAAGTATTTTTTCTCGATAGGGCATTAAAATCAGTGACTAGGCCATATCGATCCTGTTAATTGAAATGAGAAGTAAGTGAGCCATCATTTCCTAGATGATGGGAAGGCAGAGTTGTTCCATTCTCCCCGTATCTCTTGAGCTTAAAATGTTACAGAGTAAATGCATGCTGTACTGAACTGAATGTCCTCCTCAATGGACAGGGAAGCGACATTCTTGTAACCACTGCTGTGTCCATTTCATTTGGTTACTGTTCATATAGACTTTTAAAACATTAATGCCATAACCTTAAGAACATCTTTCTGTTGGTTGTGGTCCTATTCTTGTGACATATTTATTTAGCCTCTGTACTTACAGATTTATTTTAGATCTAGCCCCAACTTTTTCTATAAATATAAACTGTGATTTGTGATACCTTTCATTTTAGGTCATAAAGTACTTTACTAGTAAACAGAGAATATTCCCTTAGAGATACTATACCTGAACCTAGATTAATGGGTCTCATGAGTTCTTTAAGCCTGGCCATAAACTTAAAAGTTAGGAAGAATCCCTGAGATCATCTGCTCCCTCTCTGATATGCCTCAACATGCCCCCTCCCTCTTAAAATAAGGCTAAGCTAGAGCTTCTCAGATTCACAAAAGGATTTGTCTACCAAAAGTCAGCTATGGTGGTCCATGATGAGAATCCCAATTTGAAGGTAGAGGCAGGAGGATAAGAAGTTAAAGACCATCCTGGATGACATGAGATCCCATTCTATGTATGCATACACACACATATGCAATTATCACCAGAACAACAATAGCAGTTATAAAGTACTTTGAAAAATACATTTATCTCAATCTTAACATTTTAAAAGATGTATTTGTTTTATTTGTGTGTAAGTATGTCTCTTTGTTTGTACACATGAGTATTTATACTCATGAAGGCTAGGAGAGGGCATCAGATTCTCTAGAGCTGGAGTTATAAGCAGGTATGAGCCCCCCCGGTTAGGTGCTGGGAACTGAAGTGGGGCCCTCTGTTACGAGCAGTATGAGCATTTAATCACTGAACCATCTCTCCAGATTCATAAAGGACTTTTTAATTCCTGAGTTACTTCTGGTTATTAATCCCAGTTCTGTTAGGATTCAAGCATATGACCTAAGTCAACTCTGCCTTCTTGAGCATCTGAAGACACTACCAACCTATCCAAAGGACTGTCATTCACCCACCCTCAGGGATTACAGTAATAAAACAGGTGTCTCTTTTTAAATGTGCTGTATTTAAACAAGCCTTTCAAATTCAGATATTTGAGCAATGAGAAAAGGTTTTCAAAAACAATCATATTCTGGTTAAACAGAGGAATTGCTTATTTATTTATTCTGAGCCTACAAAACTGGCTCTAAGGGCCTATACCTACATTCTCCTCCCATTTCCTCCCTGCCTTCCTAATTTTATCATATTTTATGTGAGTTCATTCCAAACTCTAGCTGAAAGATATTTTTCCTGGGCAGAGCACTCCAGGATTGCATCAGAGTCATATTGTTAATAAAAATATAATGTCTGTATATCAAGCATTTTGCAAGATAACATAGAAATGTGCAATAATGAGGTCAGTCTCTCTACGCTTATGGGCTTAGATTCTAGTGGAGAAGCCAACATTCATTATGTAGTAACACAAATAATGCACATTGCAGGAGCCATTACAGAATCCTAACCTCTCCACACTAACTCTGTCAGCCCTCTAATGGATTTTATTTCGAGGATCTCATGGCCCTAACAGATGTTAACCATAAACAAACCTGCAGACACTCAATAAGTTAACTTTCTGGATAACATTTTTAAAGTATTATTCATTGGGTTACCATAAAGTTCCTGCCAAAAAAAAAATGACAATTTGGGTTTGGCATGATAAAGGTTTATTTGCACTTCTAAGAAATAATTAGCCATATTTCTTATGGCTAGTCCCCCAATGACCCTGAGAGTTGGAACAGCTGAACAGGTAAAATAGAGCTTTCTGGTTCGTAGAGACAGCAGAGAGGTGGCTTCATGTATAGAACCCACAGAGCTCGGACTGTCCGTGGAGATGACAGGATGTATTTTTGTTTTTAGAGATGAGGCTCCTTTAGATTCCTAAAGGATTATTTCCTTTTCCTGAGACACTTGTGAGCTCTTCTAGAGTAGGAACTAAATCAGAATAAGGTGATTTTTAAAATGATCTTTCAGCTAGGCATGGTGGCATACTCTCTCTATATTCCCAGAATGTGGAACGATAGAACTAGGAAGAGAAGGAGCCAAGAACACCATCAGCTACAGAGAGAATCCCAAGCCAGGCTAGGCTATGAGAGACTGTTGGGGACCAACTTCGACAAGTATACCACTTACCAGGATAGAAAATGGGGATTAGAAAAATAAGTAAAGAGAACAAACACAAGCCAGTGTATCTCAATAAAAAATGTGAACACTGAAGATCAGGAGAGCATTCCAGGTTGCCACACCACACCTATTACCACACATTGATATTCAGAGAAGAGAAATTTTGAGGACAAAAGAAAGATCAGAAAAAAAAATTGAAAAAAAAAAAAAGATTGGAATCCCCCTCAGTTCTGCCCTGTGTCTCCATCTTTAGGGAGTTCTTACTGTAGTGGCATCCTTTTACACAACAAACAGTAGCCAGGGAAGAAACGAAATAAAGGGCTTTAACTGCATTCACTAACCGTTTGGAAGTGGTTTGGAAAATCTTTAGCTTGCAGAAGCTGTCAAAGATTGCCCCCAGGACAATCTTGGGGATTGTGCCTTCAAGGCCTTGCACTTTGACTAACTCCAGGTATTCTCCTTGATGCCTTTGTATGAATAATGAATATATACCATGGACATTAATGGTCATGCTAAATCTTACTAGTTTACCTGCATTACAAATCAGAAGAGACCTGGAAACAGAGAACCAAATTATTGCCCAATATTATTCAGTGGAACTAGGATTTAAACAGGCGGAGTGGAAACGTATTTGGGGAATGAGAAGTGAATAGAATTCCTTAGTAGGTAGATTCAGAGAGAGCTGGGGGTTTGACCCTGTCCCTTCTGCCCTGTAACTAGTGTTCCCTGTAATAATGCACGTACAGAATGAGACACAGAGCACAGCTCTCTGGAAGAGACCCTCGGTAGTTTTAGCAGTACACTCATTGTTTTCCAAGGCCATTAAGTGGACTGATTAATTTTACAAAGAAACCTAAGAGCTCGAAGAGAATGGGCGTCTTCATTAACTCTTCCCTTTCCCGACTAGCCAGAGCTCCACACTGTCTGAACCTGCTAGTTCTTAGCAAGCTTGCTGTAGAATTCCAGTGGCCTGGGAAAATGTTTGAAAGGGGAGAACAGCCTTGCACCCTCTCCGCTAATTGATAGTTGACAATAGTCCAAACCTAAATGGCATGGGCTTCAGAATTTCAAAACAGCGTGGTAAAATTGTCTTGCCTGAAAGAAATTATATGAGGTAAGACCCATCCAATTATCACAGTTTCTGTTTTTGCCCCTTGGTGAAATACCAAGTGTTTCAGCCAGAGCGCTCTCAATTTAACAGACAGCGGGTTCCAAGGTTGCAAGCAAGCAGTTTGGTAATCTTTCTAAACCGACTCGCCGGATCTAGACTGCGTTTTGACAAAATTCACACAAAAGCTTACAGATGCAGGGTACTAACTACACAGGTGCAAGCAGGGACTGTGGATGGCCCCAGACAGTAGCCACCAGGGCTGGGCGTTGCTCTCTGAAGTGTACCTCCATGTGTTAACAAGACCTTTACCCAGGTTAAGGGTACCACTCTTCTACCGTGACCAAACCCTGGAGGTAAGCAATTTACCAGAAAGAAGAAATTTGCCCATGTCAGGAGTCTGTGAAAAATTTGCCCATGTCAGGAGTCTGTGAAAACAAGAGTAATGTAAGGCCCCAAACCCATGATGTCACCTTATTCTGCTAAATTGGGCCTAATGACTAAATAAATCCTTAAACAGGTTTAGTCTATGCCCTTCTGTGAGAGGCTTTAAGTAGCTCTTATCTCACCTACAACAACAATATCAAAAAAAAAAAAAAGATAATTCCAAACCCTGTGCTTTGAAATATGCTTTGGTCTGGTCACTACCACGGTGTTTTCAATCATTAAAGAACTTGATTGTAAAACACAATTGTGTATTGTTCCAAAAACCTGTTTTCGGGGGGGGGGGGATGAAACAACATACAAGACCCATGGGCGGGGGGGGGGGGGGGGGGGGTCAATCGGCACCAGCAAACCTGTTCGGTGTCCCCAACAAGCCAGTGCTAGAGGCCATGCTGGAGACAGAGTGGGCGAAATGTGTTTCCAGCAAGTCCCAGCTAAGTGTGGCATCCTTCCGTTATTTTCATCCTATGAGGTTTTGATATCTGCATTCTTTGAAGTTTGCCTCAAGGGAAAAAGTTGAATTGGGGCTCTGTGACTAGAATCTTTGGCCTGGAAGGTTGGCGCCTTCAGCTGTTTCTCATGCCAAGCTTTTGAGATTCCATTCCCATTCCAAAAGCTGACAGGAGCTTCCTTGCAAGTTCCCCTGAAAGAAATGAATGAGACAAAAGTCCAACAGATTTCTGCCTTTATTGGCCCTTAACTAGCTTAATTAGCCTGGTGAGTTAGCAGCGCTGACGGCAGATTGCGGGCTGCACGGAGTCCCACTCAGAGGTGAAGGCACAGGGTCCCACAGCTCGCACACCAGACAGGATGGATCATCCAGCCGCTGGAGCAGTCACAGGAAGAGACTGCAGAAAAGCTGCTGTCGTCCTTGCCTAGTTCCACAGGAAATGAGGAGTTTTTGAACTTTGAGACAGGCAAAATTACATTGATTCCCAGAAAAGACTTAATGATGCCAAAACCAGTGGGCAAAGGATGTTGCATCATGGACACCTTTGGATCCAAAGGAGGGAAAACTTTAAGGTGGTTCTAAGTAACTCCTTTCCAAAGAGAGGTAAGAAAAAAATGATTGAAAACTTCAAATGGTATTAAATAACACAGGAGAGATCCAGGTCAACCTGGGGGATCTCCAGCTCTTCCGACCGGAGGTATAGCCGTTGGCAGCATGCCTTTTCAGAAAGGGTGCACAGTGCATGCTAAAGTTCCAAACTAAACAGAGTTTAAAACCAAAAAAATATCAGAATACTCAATATGTATATCCTTTTTAAAAGTTGGGCTCTAGACTCAAATACTATAAATGGGATATATTTTTAAATCTATCAGGCCTACAATCTAATGTGGCAAATATATGTTCACCCCATCTTTATTATCTAGGTATACATCTCATAGATATACACTGACTTTCATACATAATTTTAAAACCCCAGTGCTCTGCGTTAAATGTAAATGAGAATTAAGAGAAAAATAATGTATAATAACCTATGTACATACATATATGGCTTCGCTGGAGGATACACTGGAGCAGGTAGGTGCACAGAATAGATCAGGAGTTAAGAAAAAGAATATTCTATGAGTTATTAATGTTTTCCCATTCTAGTTGAAGTTCTGAAATAGCAGTGCAAATACTTGGCCACTGTTGGACCAGAAACCCAAACACTACAAGGCAGTGTGATTTTGCAGAAAGGGGAACAGTGCACGTTAGGGTTCCGAACTAAACCAAGTTTAAAGCTGGAGGAAAACAATCAGAATACTCAATATGTATACTATTTTAAAGTATCCTCTAGGCTTAGATACTATAAATGGGCTGTGTCTTTAAATCTACACGAGTGTTCAGTGGGATATGAAGTCACGAGAAGTGCAGGACAGTTGCATATTTCCATAGAGAGGTCTGAACATGGCTGCGTGGGATGCTGACGTGTGCCTAGGAAACGCCAGCGCCTCATCCCAGACTCTCCTCTACTCACTTCTGTGCCGCGTCATTGTGACAGCTAGCGGTGACTTCTCAGAGAACCCTAACACCCTTGAAGACAGGAGATCCACTCAGAATTAGCAATCTAGACTCCAGGTTCCCTCCCATTCCAAAGGAATTCGACATCAGCCCCAAGGCACAGAATCTGTGCCTTTTGTTGGCTATACTACAACAGTGAACTCAAGGTGACAAGGAAACATCCTTCTCTGCTCTTCTTACTTTTGATTGAGTTTTACTTGTTTTAAAGTAAAATTTTAAAAGGACACGCAGAAATGCATACACATACACATACCCTGCACACTAAGACAAACGCAACCACTTCGAAAGGAATAAGCCTTTTGTGGCTATGAGATGAGCAAGGAGAGGGATTTAGAAAGAACCCAATGGGAGCTCATGAACATAAGAAGATGAAGAGCAGCTGAGCCATCGCGGAGGAGGAGAAAGGGGATGGGCTGGAGGTGGGGAGCCGTTCTTCCATTAGCAGCTGAGAAGCAATGGAAATGAACGCACAGCAGGCACTGCCGTGTGTGACACACAGGCTGTGTCCACGAATGCCACCGAAAGGTATTGGAACTGCCAGCCACGCACCTGTTTTATTTTCTATCTTGGAAGTAGGGGGAGGGCTCTCACTGACGGTCATGACTAACAGCAGTTGTAAAGAAATACGCATAAACCTGCAGATCCAGGGTATAATTCTAACCACAGATATAACTTAACAAATAACTATGAAGAGCCAACCTGTTTCTGAAACCAAGGAACAAATTCCTGGTTCTTATTGCTTCCACACGGACAGCCGGATGGGCGATACGCACTAAGACCTGAGTCTTCTCATAAAGGGAACAGATTTGATTCTGTTGTTGAATGGAAAGTTGCCAAAAGACAAATCTCTCTTTGCCCTCAGACAACAAGGTCCTATTTATAGAAAACCTTAAGATGTAGACACCCAAGAAGAAAAGCTTTTAATAACTACCATTTTTAAAGTGCAGTAAGATCTCAGCGTCTGATATATTGAAGATCAACTACATCTCAATATGCTAGCAGCGTGCACTACAAAATGTTCTAAGACTCTACTTGGTAGTAACGTAACTTGGCAAATTTACCCACAAAACAGCTGAATTTTATGCTGAAGAGATACTAGTGTTATGTAATATTTTTTTCTCCATAAAGTCTTTCTAATGTCTATGTGTGTGTGTGAATATATGCGTGTTCATATTCATATGAATGCCTGTGTAGGCCAGAAGAGGGTGTTGGATCTCCTGGAGCTGAGATTGGAGGCAGCTGTGAGCTGCCTGGAATGGGTGCTCAGAACTGAACTCAGGTCCTCTACAAGAGCAGTACGTTCCCTTACCAGCTGGGCCATCACAAAGTCTTAAAAATGGAGAGACTTGGCTTTTGAGGGCTTTTTTTGGGGGGGGGAGGGGAGTATTTTGATCATTAGTAAAATGATGAAGAACATCTTTTCCACAGAAGAGGGATTTTACTCAGCGCACATGCCCATGTCTGTGTTGTAATCTCTGGTGTCAAACACTTTGACCTTAAGAATTTTCAGGAAGAGATGACCCAGTTCGGGTATTTCCAGACCTTTAGACCTCTGCAGACAGAAGAGAAATGCTCCATTGTTATGCCTAGCCCCATTATACACACACACACACACACACACACACGCACGTGCACACACACACGCACACACACACACACAACTTTGACAGTTACACTTAATACTGTTTAAGCAGCAGAGCATCAAGCACAGTGGGGTCTGCTTTCAGCCACCAGGTGAAGTGAAAGGTCCTGGCCCATCACAGCTAGGAGCTGTCAAAGTCCTTATTTCCTGGACTGGGGACTTCTCAGCTCCTGAGACCTAGTCAGTACCTCCAACCATGGTAGAGATGCTGCCTTTGAGAACTTGAACCGACAGAACGCTCAGAACTCTCCCTCCTCCAGTCACCTCTCAGTATCTCTGCAGACACAGATGAAAACACATTCCTGAGGCTCTGTAAATGACCACTGTAGAAAATTCTAGAGTCTAATTCCTACCTCAGCCCTCTTTGGCTTTCTAAGACTCCCCTAACCCCATTATAATTTAAGTTCCATAAACATAAAATGCTTTCAGTAACAATTATAAAATATTTAATACTTGGGTGACTAAAATAAATAGGTGTTCAACAGAAATGAAATCTTTATTATTATTATCATTATTATTTTCAATGACCATGCCATCTCAAATGTTCTGGATGTTGGTAGATCTCCGAAACCCCAGGTGAGCATCTGCCTGGGAAGACAGAGTGCAATAAACTTAAAATGCTTGCCCCCCCGTCACGCCCCATTTTAAGGCACAGTAAAACTTACTAGATGATTCTGTGGAGTTAGGTCTATAGCCATTTTCACTTACATTTTGGTATTTTGAATCTATTGATTTTCAGAAAATATTTAAAGACTTATGAGAAGAGAATAGTCTTTTGTCATTTCAGGAACACTGAGCCAAGAACTCTAGCTTAAGAGAACTGACTGCTCGCAAAGACAAGTCGATGCAAAATGCAGCTTCTTCCTCGAAGGGAGGACGACTTGGTTTATTCTAAACCAAACATGTGTGGCCATGACCCAGGAACAGGGGTCCAGGTCACCCAGACGATGAGTGTCACTATGGAAGAAGTCATGGACATCAGCTGGATGAGTACACCAGAGGGGACATCGGTCTAGGCGGATGGCAGAAGAGCATGCACATGGCTTCTACAGCTTTCTGGTGGCGCGAATTCCATGCCATCACATAACAACGGTGGAACTCCAACCCGCCCATGGCTCTGCCCTTGAGTCTCCAGCACAGGTGAGGCCTTTTTAGGGACCTTCTTTCGCGATAGTAAAGATCATGGGCGTAATAGTAGCCTTGGCTGTACTAGATCTTGACAGGAACTCATCTTATTGCTAAAACATCTCAGAGAGAAAACAGAAGAAACTTGCTATGGCAACAGGTAGCAGCTCCCTGGATTCCTAGTGTGATGGCACAGGGCTGTGCATTCTAATCTACGATCCTCTAGCCCTCGTAAATGTCAGGGGAGAAACTTTCGTCGCTCTTATTTTGCAGAAGAAAACAAGGACCTAGGAATCACGCTTGCCAAGAGATACTCATAAAAGCTGCAGCGTCAACATCTCAACAGCGTCAACCTGTGGTCAAGTAGACCACGGCCTCTCCTCTACGTGGTACCTAGTGCCTTGAGAAAGATGCAACCCAAGGGATGCAGGAGCAGTCATATAAAATGGTTTTCACAGTGTTTTTAAAAAGGCTATTTCCATTGTCTGGTGTGTAAAGGCACCACCCTTATCATCCTTGATAACAAACCTCTGCCTTCCCCGGAAAAGCCCCCCAATCTCATCAATACTATTTTAGGGTTGGGAATTCCTATTGTGTGACAAGTGAGTGATCACTCCAGATTCAGAACATTAGCGCAGGAGGAGGAGCAGTGAAAGGAAACAATTCCATGTCTACAGTGCAAGGCAGGCGCAGCGAAAAGGCAACTGGTTACTAAAAGGCAGACTGAACGGATTTCAAGGTGAAGTAACGACTCTTAAATTAGGCTTTTTATATCTTGAATAAAGTGACCATATACAGTTTTGTTCAAATTTTCTTCTTTTATTTTGGCATTTGTTTCAGAATAGCCAGTTATTTATCTTTTAGTTGGCTCCTGAAATTAAATAGATTTTCAAAGAGAAGGTTTTATTAATTTTTTAAAAATCAAAATACAACTACACTGTTTCTCCCTTTTCTTTCTTCCCTACTACTCCTTCCATGCATACACCCCACCTCTCAAATTCACAACCTAAAAGAGAAGGTTTTAATAAGATTATTTCTGACATTACCCACAGTGTGTGTCCTCGTGGACTCCAAGACGTAAAGAGTATTTAGGGGCTGTGTGTCTTTAGGCAGTCGTCAAAGCAATAGGGTCAGCAGAGAGCCAAATAGCCTTTTCTGAATTAGCACAAGAGAAAAGGAATGTGGGCTCGTTACCCTGTGACTTAGAGGCCACATTTTGCTGCTGAGCAGACACGCCTCTCTGGAGCCAGATTCATCTTTAACAGTGGAACTCTTTAGGGGGTTCCTTCGGAAATTCCCACCACATTCCTGGTCATCATGGGCACCACAGTGAAGTTCATGAACACTGAGCATCTTCCAAACACCATGCTTTCGGGCATCTTGTGTCATCCCCAGGAAACCTCGCGGGACATGATTTCCTTAGAATTCATTGTAGGGAAAAAGGAGCAATTTTAGCCTGGCCAGGAAATAATATAAGGAATTAACATTTGTTAAATTGTTAGAAGGACAAGAGAAATTGCTTTTAGAGAGAAACTGAAATTCATTTTTATGTTGATGTTCATGCATAACTTGTGGTAACATCTTTTCTCATCAAAGAGTCAGTAGGTACCAAATGAGACCTGACAAAGCTGCCACTTTCAAGGTTAACTGTCATGCAAAAACACAACTTCCGCCCCAAAGGGAATAATGAAGAGTTTATTCTGAGCCAAACATAGTTAGCCAGGACCCAGGAACATGGCTTGAGGCTACTGCAGATACCGTATTCCAAGTGATAACAGTGTCGTGACGTTTTTTTACAGTTACTAAATAGAAAAAAAAATCATAAATTAAAGCACTTCTCAAACAGTCATGAGCATGTCGTGTCATTCTTAAAGCAATCTGGAGAGTCCTTGCTACAGGTCTCGGATGGGTTCACCAACCTTTGGGTTGGTGAAAGTTATGATCTGTTAGTAACATCCCACAAGTTTGCATGTCATAATTCCAAAATGTTAGGTCAGCTGTAGAGATGGACAATAACTGGCTGCTAAGGATGCCACAGAGAATTCATAATTTGGCTGTCATCTGTACCATTGCATCTCTCCACAATCAAGTTCTAATCGGTCAGTCCGCTTGCAGACTCTGGTCACAGGTGAAGCTTTTTTTTTTTTTTTTTCCTTTCTGGGAACTTCATTTCATAGTCATGCAAGCTATTAAATTAAACAAACAAACAAACACATCACAAGGCAGGAATCCAGATTCAAGAATCTGTGCAGATGTTGCGGATTCTGCCTTTGGCGCTCAGGAAGCTAACAAAGGATGCCGGAACCCAACTGCAGTTTAAACCTCACCCCACAGCCTCTGGTTTGCCGGCAGAAAAACAGCCCAGTGAAGCAAGACGATGGCTTCTTCATATCTGCTTCCAGATTTCAAACAAATTCATCAAAATGACAGAATCAAAATCTAACCAATTCCAGCTGCCTTTGAGAAAGGCATCTTTTTGTTCGCCCTTCACTGCTGGAGAGGTCCCCTGAAGCGTGGGAGAATGCAGGCTAAGTTAGGAAAGCCACACGAGTTAGCGAGTATAATTTTGGCCCTCAAGCATCCCCCAATGGCTGAGGAAACTAAGGCATGAAGTAAACAGTCAAGGTCATACAATGTCATCTGCTCCTGAGTCTGGGCTCTCCCCAAGATGGTCAGATGCCTCACAAGGAGTCTAGGGACTAGATGGCAATCCCAGTAGGATGGTTTGCCAAGTGAGAAAATTTCCCATGCTGATGATGGCGATGATTTTGATGATGATGTGGATGGTACTGATTTCTCAACAAGGTTTGGAATGTAGGTCAGTGGTAGAGTACTTGCCTAACATGCTCAAGTCCCTACGACTGAGAGAGGAAGGCATCAGGGAAGCCGCTAAGCCTTGATACTTGATGGGACTTCAATGACTTACAGAACACCAAGCAAAAAATCCAAGGGAACTAGTGAAGCTCTTGAACTTCACTGTTTGTAAATCTCTGGGCCATTAATTCAGATATGCCTATATGTTGTTGAGGTAGAATATTCAGGGGTCAAGCACCAAACAAATCCTCATTAATCTCTAAATAATTCAACACCCAAATCTCAGAATGCATTGCTAAGATGTCACAAGGAAACTCTTTCAGAGACAGTGTAACCAAACCCCCAGAAACAATGAGAAAACATTTTTTTTTCCTACCTGTTAGGCTACAAGCTCATTTTATCACCTCCTAGATGTCGCTTGTACAGCTTTGGTCATGTGAGTTTTGCCAATGGCATTTGCAGGCAGTGATCCACACTATCTATAGACCAAGCCTCTCCTGTGGTGACTGGGCGATTTGTTGGCAATTATGGAGTCACTGTGTGACAGAAGTCCTGGTTTCTCCTGAACAACAGACAACCACACTGGGCTTTCACCTTTTCCCCAGCCTAAGGCACTGTGGCCAGGGGCTATTTGGTCACAGAAGTTAGTTGACTGGGCCTTAGGCTACAGATTTCTCTAAGGGTGAGAACTAGCATAAGGAGTAGAGGCAGACCAAGAGGGTTTACACAGCAGTGTGGAAAGGGTGTCACTCCCAGAAGCCCCTATTTCACGGCTTCCTGCCCACCTTTGCTCAGCAGCAGTCGAGTTCTCAGAAGTTCCTTTGCCTTGCTGCTCCCTACACTTGGCTTCTGCCTCTCAGGTCAGAGCTTCTGCTCTGACCACTGCATTAGAGGCGGGGAAGACCTGGAGTGGAAGAAAAGGGAGTTGCCCGTGATCCCTGCCTTTAAACTCCCTAGAAAGTCCCAACCACCACGGCCTGGGAAAGGGCTCAGTGAATACAAGCGCTTGTCATGAAAGTATGACAGACACCTCAAGTTCAATGCCCAGATCTCACTTAAACAGCTAGATGTAACGGTACACACTTCTTCATTGAGACAGAAGGTGAAGACAGAGTTTCCTGGAAGCTCATAGCCAGCCAGCTTGGGAGACATAACACAGCAGAGAAACCACAAGATTGGCCCTGCCTCTCTTGTGGAAGGTAGGTACAAACTTCATACACACAGCTCCCCAGACTCCCCACACAAATAGATAAATATTAAAGGAAATTTCCCCATCTGGGAGAAATTCCCCTTGTAAATACTGAAGTAGGATCTGTTTTCCAGCAGGGAGTGGGGGTGAGAACCAGCCCTGGGGGGAAGAGGGACCCAGAAAGAAATAAGGACTTTGTCTTCTAGGATATTGGTGATCAAGGGACAGGGCTCGGAGTCCATGATCTCCCTTTTTCCACCATGAACAGATGAACTAGATAAGCCAGATTTTAGCTGCTTAAGAAGAATATGTGGGACTGGAGAGATGGTTCAGAGAAGCACTGTCTGTCTTCCAGAGGGCCCAGGTCTGATTCCCAGCACCCACATTACCTGACTCCCAACCTCGTTCCCGGGCCTCTGACTCCCTTTTCTGAACCTGGTGAACACTGCATTCATATCGTGCACAAACAGACAAACAGACTCACATAAGCAAAGATTAATTTCATTTTTTTTAAAAATTTGTTTTATGTGCACGAGTGTTTTGCCTACATTTGTGTCTGTGCACCATAAGAGTGCCTGGTGCCTTCAGAGGCCAAAGGAGACTTTCAGATTCCCTGGGACTGGAATGACAAATGGCCTTGAGATGCTAGCAGCTGGGAATCAAACCCGGGTCCTCTGGTAGAGTCGGTTGTGCTCTTTACCACTGCGGCATCTCTCTAGTCCCAAAGAAAAGTCCATTTAAAAGTCACAAAAAGAAGAGCATTTAAGTGCCTTAAAAGCTCCATTCCTATATTACAGTGGGTGTGCTCGTTTGTAAATCCCTCAGCTCTTCATTAAACTGAATTTTCCTAGGAACACTGTGTTCCAATGCTTTGGAAATTAGTCTTTGGTACATTATGTAATTGGAAACAATAAAACTAAGTGCCAGCTTTACTCTCGTGTAATTTATAAACAGGACACCTAACCTCACATCTCATCTCGGGTTCCTCAATGACCTCCACAGTAATGACAGGAAACTTTGCATTTATTTTCTTATTATTCTACGCCATTATTATGATTTATGTATCTATCATGTATTCTGTAAAATATCTATTCTATTATTATTTGTATCTATTTTATTATTGTTGTTGTTGTTATTATTTTATTTATTATTCACAAGACCTTGCAGAAATGGAGCTTTTAACTTGAAGCTATCTATATGAACTAACTAAATTGATACATCTGTTTTTATAGAAATTAAATCTGTTATGTACAATAATGATTATCTCAAACGATAATTGGTGTTATTCCATGCCATTTGGAAATTCTGAGTAACCGTCATTTAACGTCTTTGGCTACATTAAGTAAGATAGATTAATCACCCTGTAAGACTTTCATGAAGAGGGAAGTTTTAAGAAATAGGCTCACCGAGGGCTAGAGAGGCTCAAAGAGCACTGGCAGTTCTTCCAGAGGACCCAGGGTCAGTTCCCAACACCCACATGGCAGCTGACAACCTTCTGTGACTCCAGTTCCAGGAGATCTGATGAACTGTCACACATTACATGCAGGTAAAACATCATTCAATGTTCATAAAATAAAAATAAAAAGTTTTTTTTTAAAAAAAGAAATGTTCTTATTGTTGAAAAGTTATTAACGACAGCTTAACAAGTTAACCAATAAAGGAAGCAGGGCTCCATCCAAGGCCAGGTGACCCCTGAGGACTAGGCCCTCAACTAGCCTTACTAGAAATAAAGAAAATGGTCATTATGGCCACCTACATGATCTTAAGCATCCACAGGAAAGTATAACCAAAGATGACAGTGATTGGCATATTTCGTTAACAGTTCACAGGATTGCAACTCTACACCGTAGGCTTAAAACCATGTGACATGTTATTTAGACAACCATTTTTCATTAATTTACACCTTGATAGGGAATATGCTTCTCAGGTATAGGACATTGGCTCAGTTTGACATTGCACCACATACCTGCAGCCACAAGAGGATCACTACTGTTTTGGCCTAAGAAAAAATCAAATGATGGTTAACTCTCTTCTCTGGCTCTCTAGAAGCCATCTGGGAGGGACCTCACACTGAGATTCTAGACACGTGAACACCATCAAAGTGCCTGAAAGCAGATCCTGGGTTCATCATGTTTGAGTCCAGTCTTGGAAGACAAAGGAAAGAGCAAGGAGGAATCCAACAGATGGATTATCTTGTGAGCCCATCAAAGGATGCCAATAGACTTTGACTTGACATTTTAAAGTATTCTGTTGTGGCTTCTGGTTCTCTGCCTAGGACTTGCAATCCCAATAATGCCTGTCTTTTTACTTCTTTCCCACCTCTGTCTAGGCACCAGGCACCAGCCGAGGATTTCCATGTCTCCCTACACTTTGCTATTATACAAATGGAACAACTGATACACTTTCAGGGTCTCCCGGATAGCCCTGCTAAAGGGGTGCCCCAACCGTTAGACCTGTTGACCCCACTCAGCTCAAGGAAACCAAGTAGACTGCTGTACCAATGCCCTAAAGAGCAGTTAGAATCACCTGGGCCAGGGGCGAAGAAAGGACAGAGAGAGGAGACAGACACTTTCAGACAGACTTAGAGAAGGGGTCCCCGAGAGCAACAGTTGCAGAAATGCCCTTGGTTTTCTAACGAGAAATGCCAGAAGGGCACTATGGCTCCTTACCGCTTCCTAAATGACCATCCAACCTGGAAGCTGTACATGAGGTTAGGAACGTAAAACTCTAGTCCAGACATTAATCTGTTCTGGGGAATAGCTTTGGAGCTGAGGCTCTAGAAAACTGATTGTATGCACTCCCCAATTTCAGCCCATCCCCTAAACGATGTTACAGTTAGCTCTTCAAGGGGGAATGGTACAGTAGCCTTAATTAGGCTCTAGGAGGCCCATTTTTAAAAAGAAAACAAAAAACCAGGTTTTTTTTTATTATTTGGGAGTTTTTATTTTGTCTCTTCTTTTTCTCCTTCTTCTTCTTCTTCTTCTTCTTCTTCTTCTTCTTCTTCTTCTTCTTCTTCTTCTTCTTCTTCTTCTTCTTCTTCTTCTTCTTCTTCTTTTTCTTTTTTGACAGGGGTGGCAGACATAACATCCCAAACTACCCAAAAACGTAAGAGTTAATCCATTTGGTCTACTAGACCAAATGGTCAAGGAACCTGGTCAAGGAACCACCTCTCAGGAAGGTGGGTCCACCTTAAAACATCCTAAAGAGAAAGGTTAGATAATTTGAGATAACGTACTTTTCCTCATAGGGATCCCCACCTCGGCTCTGTTTTGTACAGCTTCGTGAGTTTGCACACTTTAATGAAGTACTCAGAAAAGCGCTAACTTTTTCTCTTCTTCTTCCTCTCCCCATCCCAAGCATTATTTACCCAACACTTGGAACTTCCTTTATCTTTCCCTAAAGTGCCTCTCTCTCTGCCTTGTCTGCCCTGTGGCTGACTTCCATGGCTGAACTTAACTAAATCCACATGGTTTTCTCTGTCTTGACCCCAGGCAGCTGGGGAGATTTATAGCTTGCCTGCTTTCGAAGTTTCTCTTTTAAACTCCAATAAAACTGTCCTTGAACGAAAATAAATAAATTAATTAATTAAAAAAATCTAACCAGAAATCAGAAACATTTACAACATCTTTCAACTACTCAGTGAATAAATAAAATGTAGTATATCTGTGCAACGGAATGTTACTCAGCCATTTATTTTAAAAAGAGCCAAAAGAGCTGGAAAGGTGGCTCAGCAGCTGAGAGCCCTTCTTGTTCTTACAGAGGACTTGGGTTTGGTCCCCAGCACCCACGCAGTGGCTCATACGCATCAGTAGCTCTGGTTTCGGGGGATCCAACATCCTCTTCAGGCCTCCTTAGACACCAGGTGTGCACTGGTGTCTATGCGTACACGCTTACATATAGGCAAAACACTCATACATATAAAACAAAAATAAGAATGTTTTAAAGGTGCCCAGAACTGATATATATTACAATAGGTATTAACTTTAAAAAATTATTCTGAATGAAAGAAGCCAACATTAAAAAAAAAAAAACCTGGGGAGGGTGATACTGAATGTGTGGCTCCCTTGTTAGCTGCCTGTCATGCAGGAGGCCCTGAGTTCGCTAACAGTGGTTGTATAAGTCTGTGAACATGTGAACAGGCTAAACCCCAGCGAATTGTACATTTTAGTGGGTCAGTTTTATAGTATATAAATTATATGTCAACAGAGCCCTCAGAAATGTCCAGAGTGCCCCCATTTCTCTTTAACTTTCCCCCAAATTTGCTTGGATTAGTGAAATATAAGAGGTAGGGAGTAAAATTAGCATCTCAGGTCTTGACAAAGGCAAGCAGCAACTGTTTATAGCAGCAACTGTTTATATTCCTCCCGGGGGGAGAATGGGAACTCAGCCCTCTCCCATGCACCTTGCCATCTCCTGCACCTGTTCCCTCCTTGCAGCTGAAGCCATGGGATTAGAAAGTGGCTAGAGGGGGGATCTTTAAGGCTTCACACACCTGCACCATCCTAGGAGACCAAGCTCACAGGGTCTAGTCCTTCTCCCGGGAGTCCTCACTCCCCTCTGCAGCCAGGCTCGCCCGACATGAGATCTGTACATTTGATATCTTCCCCTTTGTTTCCTCCGAGGTGCTTGAAAATTTATACAAAAGTCACCAGGAGGCACAAAAGCACTCTCCTAATTACAAGCTGTAAGTCAACTGTGACATTTTCAGAAAATATATAAAAGTGTCGAGAAGAAACTTTGACTGACCACCACCATCATCTAATAATAATTTACTGAGGTTCAGTGTGCATCTTTCTAAGGTTCTGTACATGTGCATATGTGCATGCATATTTCCTTCTTAGGTTAGAGCGTTATTTTTAGCTAATTCAGAGCATATATAAATTAGTATGCTTTATAAGGGTCATGTGACAAAAAGTCTTCTTGCTGGCCGTGGCTTCTAAAAAGCCTAGAGTCAAAAGCACAAAGCCTCACAGCATCCATGCTGTGAGCAAAACACTCAGTTTAATTTTATCTTTTTTCAGATTTATTCTGTCCTACTTTCCGTATTCTCTTATTTCTATATTTAATCTAATTTTGTTATATGTACTTCTACACAGCATTCCAAAGGCTTTCTAAAATAAACAATTGTTCCAACTTAGCGGCTTAGTTTGGATCTCGAATGTCCCGAAGTCTAAGTGCTCGTGTGTTAAAGGCTTGATTCTTAACCTGTGACACTATGGGTAGAGGCAAGGCCCCATGAACGGACACTGCCACCAAGCCTGCACGCCCGACAAGATACTGGAGCTCCAGCTCTCTTTGTTTCCCAGATGCCACAAAGCAGACAGCCCTCCTTGGCCACGTGGTTGCTTCATGATGTGCAGGGCAACCACAGGCCCCAAGCATGGAGACCAACCATGGCCTGCACCAAAATAAGCCATTCCTCTTCCATGGCGATTGCCTTGGGGACTTCAGCATAGTAATAGTAAGCTGACTTCTACAATAGCCATTATAAGTGCACAGTCCTGTAGTGCAATGGATCTCAGAGACATCTTTAAAAAGGAAAACTCATTTATAACAATGTTGTGCAGCCTTCTCTGCCTCCATCCCTCTACAGCCTCTTTGCCTCATTCATCAGTGGATTTAGTCCCCACTTGGACAATCCAGGGAGCCCTCTTCCTCCTTCACCATCCTACAAATGGCAGGGCTCTTTTTTAAGGGACTCCACACAATCCACCACACTTTGTTTATAGAATCTTGGTCTCTAGCAGATCATAGACATTATTAAGCCCCTCTTTACAAGCAAAGAGAAAGAAATTTAGCAAGAATACTTTTTCATTTTGTTTTTGTTTTTCTCAACAAGGATTCTCTGGAAAGAATACATTCTTGGTTAAGACTGGTAGTACTCTGAGATGCCCTGATGCTTGTGTGCAGTGTGAAGAGAATCTACCTGTGCCAGGATAGCCCTCCAGGCTTGAAACCATGCAGACAAGGACATTTGTTTGTCAGGGATCTCCACTAAGGGCAAACCTCTTCTTGACGGCAGCTCTGGGTGTAAGATAATGCAGTCAGCTGATTGGATTTGTTCTTCCACATCAATTCCAAATAGGTATGAACTGAACCTAAATTTAGGTATTCACAGAATGTTCCCAGATTGCCTCCCTCCGTTTTTGTACTTCCCCCAGAGACATGTGTCTTCAGCTCAGTCCACTTCATTCCTTCAACGCTTGCTGGATATCTGCTGGAATTTAAGGCTCAATGTTCCTTGAAGTCCCTTTTCTCTGCGGTGAACATTTTTTTTTATTTTAGAGTAAGGTACATTTGAATTTCTGTCTTTCTTCTTTTTATATCTACCTCTTCCATCTCCCCATCCACCTAGCGCCCCTTCCTACGCACTTACCATCATATACACAAAGGCATTAAGATGTGCTTCATTTTCTATATATTATTTTAACATAACTTATTGAATATTAATTTTTATTTTGCTCTTTTCTTTGTTTAAATTTAGGTTGTTTTTTAAAAAGCATCCAGATCTTATATAAGCACAGCTGACAACTTATAAAAAATTTATATGAATAAAGCTATTTTTGTAACTCAGCTTCAACTGTGGTTTCAACGGGGGCCGGTCAAGCCCATCCTAGCAGTTGTAAAATAAGAAATGGGCACACTGCTTTCAAAGACGGCTTTTGATGCCAAGGATGAATTGCTGATCTGTTCAAAAAGGCTGACAGGGTCTGAGGAGGTATCTTAGTTTATAAAGGGCTTGCCTTGAAAACACAAGGACCTGAATTTGATCCCCAGTGTCCATGTAACAATCAAGAGATAGTGGTTTGTAATCCCAACACTGGAGAAGCAGAAAACAGGGAGATCTCTGGGGTCTACTAGTCAGTCTCACCAGACTGGCAATGCCCAGTCTAACGAATGCCTGGCTCAAAAGCCAAGGTCAGTGGCTCCTGGGGAGCAGCACTTAAGATTGTCTTCTGGTTACACACAGGTGCACACACATACACAGGCACCCACAGTTGGTGGTTTGGAATCCTAGCACCTTTTAGGTAAGGCATAGAGTTATAGAAAGTGTGGTATGTTTAAGTAAATAATATATTTAGTGAACTCATAGAAATGACATGTACTACTGCTGATCGAGGATATTTAGCTGGAATGCAAAATCTGAAACCGTATCAATTTGGTCACATTGGAAAGCATCAGCCAGAAACTCACATATAGAAGCTTTTAAATGGAAATGGCACTTAATCAGGGGACAGAGCCTCCCTTCATGCAATTTTTTAGATAAACAAGTAGGGAAATGGGTATTAATTCTATAGGGGCATAATTAAAATAATTAACTGGAAAAAAACATATTCTATAAAAAAAGACATCTAAAGAAAAAACAATGGATTTTGCACTTTTCAAAAGTGGTGAACATACAGTACATGTTCGGGGTCTGAAGTCTTCAAGGATGTAAGCTTCCTTCCTTGTGTGCCTCTGCCAATTTACATTTTAAAATCCTCTTCCCAAGGACAGTCTCTAGGGAAGAGAAGGTATGTGTTCCATGACTCAGTCCTTGGCAACTATTAAAACACATGCTGTTATAGTTAACGACAACCAGAATGTAACACTGATACCGTCAACCTAAAATAATACCAGGGTGGATGGATGAGTAGATAAATAGATGGATGGATAGATAGATAGATAGATAGATAGATAGATAGATAGATAGATAGATAGACGCCTTATAGTGAAATGGGAGAGGGAGAAAAAACGGCAGAATGGTGAATACCAAGTCTGCTACAGTTGCAAAACGATGGCCCAATTCAGGCCAACCGTACATTTTTATCCACCTGACATTACATAAGGGATGGAGACTGACTAGGTTTGTGCTGAGCTTGCCTGGGCTCTAAGGCTTTCCTTTCAGAATCCACATTACAACAACTGGCACTATTTGGGACATGTAACTTTTATACAAGAGGACAGACGTTAGGGACAAGGGGTAGGACAGAGTCAAATCATGGTAGGAAGTTTCTGCTGGGGTACAACAGTCTTCCCTAAACTCACATTCCATCTGTAAATTAAGTTCAAAGTCATTAGCATAAGGAAGTTCATAGCTCTTACAGGGAAATGTGGCAAAGGTAGAGAAGAGTGAAAAACTGTCAGCAAATACAATCATCTAGCAGATTGAAGGGGACATCCTGGTGGACTAATATGATGGGACGCATGTTTTTTAAAGGAAGTATGATCTTTAGGTAGGTAGGCAGTTCAGGTACAGCGCTCCCCTACTTTTAAAGCATTTGAAACATACAACTTTTACAAACCTTTTTAAGAAAATAGAATCAACAGATAGAAAATTAGGAGCCTTAAAGCTTAAGGTTAGAGCTAGGTTCAGTGTTGCCTCCAGTTTATATAATGTTTAAAAAAACTAATTCCATCAATCAATACAATTATGGCAAAAATATCCCAATCCAAAACTTAGGACTGTTCTTTGAAAATAAAATACTTTAATTTTTAATAAGAATCATTTATTAGGACCATACAAATAATAACTGAGGGGGAGGTGGAAATTTCTGAAGGTCCTTCTCTGATGAAACCCATATATTTGCATTTATTCTCACTAAAAAAGAATCCAAATGGGCTGCCATGTCATGTATTTGATGGCTTCCTTCGTGATGCTATTGGAATCAGTGCATTTCATTTTGAAAACAAAATCTGGAACCTTCCAACAGAACATGGTTCATGGTGTGTTGATGCCAAGTAGGGGAAATTAACACTTACTCAGTTCATGCAAAAAGTAATTTTTTTATTTTATTTTATTTTTAATATTTATTTATTTATTATGTATGCAATATTCTGTCTGTGTGTATGCCTGCAGGCCAGAAGAGGGCACCAGACCTCGTTCCAGATGGTTGTGAGCCACCATGTGGTTGCCGGGAATTGAACTCAGGACCTGCAAAAAGTAATTTATTTGTCATAAATTTTCTATGCTCTTGGCTATTATTGCTGAGCATAATGAATGAAATTGTAGACGCTGTGGGTTATAAGGCAGGTGAATAAGAAGTAAGAGTTGTATATGGTTAGAATGTGTTGGAATGGTAGCAGGCCCAGATTCAGTCAAGAGATATAACAATTGAGAAATGTTGAAAGGCGCAGACAGAAAGAGCCTGTGTTCCAAGTAAATATCATTTTACTCTTTACTTGTGGTAGGCAAGATGATAATATAAAAAAACAATAATAATAGCAAAATAAAAGGGAAATCTGTGCCTGATTCTCCAGACACTTACATGGCAAGAGTACTTAATAGATATGATAATTCTGGAATTTCCAGGTGGCCCTCCTGTCATTATGAGTCTCTAAAAACCTTTTCCTGGATGGCCAAATGAAGAGATGACGTGGTAGATGTTCAACAGGGGTGCCAATGCTGTAGCCTCCAGAAACCAGCTAGCATATTGATTTTCTATCTGTGAGAGTCTTACTGGGCTCTTCATCCACTGGAATTATGATGATAAATTAGGTGTGCAATCCTGTTAGTGTAGTGAGAGAAAGGTAACACCCGCTAAAGCAAGGGAAGGAGTCACCGTGTGGCACAGCTGGATTTTGTCTTACTCCCTGATGTGGGGAGCTTCCTGAACACCCACATTCCCTCAGCCTTAGCATGACCCTCATGTTTTTGACTCTCACCCATCTGTGGGGCTTTCAGGGGACCCACATCACCACTCTGCTGTGACCCTACATGTGTGCTGTGACCGACGTGCTGTAGGCGTGTTTTCAACCCCCAGATCACTTTTAGTTTATTTCTTCCTGTTTCCTTAATTTCTCTTTGTGAAATGACATTTCAAGCCCTCACAGTTTGATTATTCTGCATGAGATAAAGTTGCAAAATACATTTCAGCAACCCCCAAGGGTCACATTCTCAGGTGTAATCATGCTGGCTTGCAGCAAATCAGGAAAACAATTTTAGAACTATGTCCTGCTGCCAGTGGCACGGTGTTGGAAGATTTGGTTTCTTTATATTGATGAAGTAGCAAGCATTGACAGTTAAGTTCTTCTGTGGTTTTTGAAATAAAGATACTTTTTAAAAATGTTAAACTGGACTCCGATTTAAATCCACTTAAACTGTGTTGCAGCAACTCGTATGGATACTTTTATTCTTGGCTGGACTGACTGGTCTCCCTGGGGGATTCTCAGGAAGGAACCATACAAAAAGAAACTTTAATTAAAAACAAAGGCAAAAGCAAGTCATCTGGGAGAAGCTGCAGGTAGGTATCAAGTATATCCACAGGAAAGGCATGGATTCGCTCCAAACTGTTGCTTAAAATCACAGGGACGGAAATGGTCATCGAGTGAGGGTGAGAAACACTCACATCATCATGAGTGGGGGATTTTGCATATAAAAGAGACTGGAAAGTGGATTTCAGTGGCGGTGAAAGCGTGAAAAGTAAATGGACTAAATCTATGGAAGAAGGAGAGAAGCCTAGAAAAAGGCACTATGAGAGAATAAACCCATTTGTCAAATAACGGGTGCTAATAATGAGTTTTGCGCTAATTGACACTATAAGGTTATTATCTAATATTTTAATATGCTCCAATTCAACTTGTCTCAACATCAGAGGATCTAATAGTGTACAGCATCCTCTCAAAGAGGTTAATGTCTGGATTTCAGCCATGCATCATTGAACAAATAGGATATTACATTAATGGTGCATCATACTGCCTGTAATATCGACTATTTATAATATATAGTCATAAAAGGAAGCACCAATTTATTGACAAGCACCAGAGAATAGGCAAGAGGTTATTTGTGTTCCTAAACTATTTATTCACGCCTGCTTTCTTTCTACTATAACCCAAGTAGAAGCTACAAGCATACATTATGTGCTTCCTTTGAGAGCCACGAGCTTAACAGAGAACACCGGACTCCGTGCCAGAACACCTGGGTTCTAGTCCCCATCCCTCTGCCTCTGGCACCAGGAAGGCAAGGAGACCTCCCGGAGTCTGTTGCCTGCTTGACAAACAGAGATAATGTTACCTATTTTTGTCTGAGTCACAAAATGAGGCAACATGATACCCTGCAACATGAGAGAAGCTTTCTCTACACTGGTCTTTTATAAAAAGTTGTGTAGTGATCATTAATATACTAGTTCAGCTCAAATATATAATGTTTTAACTTAGGTGGAATTGTCTTAAACCATACCCTGATAACTGGTTCTTGATCCAGTTCCAGTCATAATTTTGGGCTTGTGCGCTTATGGTATTGCCGCCCGTTGCACACGGCTTCTTGGAAAATAAACGTGGTTTCTCCGCTGTTTTGCCTGGAGCTGCCTTGGTGAACTTCACTATTGTTTCTGAGTCCTCTCCTTAAATCACGTCCACATTAAGGGGCCAGAACAAAACACCAGCTGCGCTGATTTACTTTCTAGTGTTGTCAGTCACTCCAATGATGCCGGTTTAGTCCAGTAAACTCTGCAAAATGGACAGCTCCAGTTCGTTTTGCCTTTCTAAACTAACTAGCTCTTTTTGTCTGAATTAATCGGATCAACCAGTAGGTTTAGGCTTCTTATAGACCCAGCTTGAATGTCACTCTACCTTCAAGTTGCTCCTTTGGGAATTGGTGACATGTAAGTGAAAACACTTTGGTATTTAGAATTGTTACACAATATCTTTTATTAAAGTGTTATTGGCACAAGGCAGATTTATCTTAGTAGCTTTTATTATGGAAAAGATTTTAACATAAGCATATGGAGAATTTCCATGTGATCACCACAACTTCCACATTTAATAGCTCATAACCAGTCTTACTGTCTGTCTCCATCCTTTTCTGCCTGCCCTGTATTTTTTTGTAGCAAATATCACATAAACTTATATTTTAATCCTTAAACATTTTACTCTGTATCTCTAAAAAGTATTATATTTTAACTAAATATAATAAACTAGCACACCAAAATAAAATAAACATTTTCTCTTAAAAATTATCAGTTCTATGATAATTTCATAAGTTTATACAATGTATTATGATTTTATTCACCCTCCATCCCTCCCTCAGCACTCATTCCCAGCCTGTGTCCTCCTTTTCTTAGACTGAAAACAGATATTTTACATACAGTGTACTACGATGATAGCTTCCCCTCTCCCAACTCCTCCCAGCTCCTCCCCACTTCCACACCCACCCAAACCCACACCCCTTCTTTCTCACTCTTCATAGAACACCAACAGGCATCTAAAAATAATAATTAAATAAAATAAGATAAAAACTGACCATGATAAGTCAGAACAAACAAGAAAAAAAGAAAAACACAAGAAACAATAAACAGACGATGAGACACACACAGAAGATCCATCAAAACAAAAATCAGAAGCCATAATATATAAGCAAAGATCTCTAAGGGGGAAAAAATCCCAGAAAAGTTCTGTGAGGCAAAAAACAGCCAAAAACACTACTGAGTTCATTTTGTGTTGGTTATCTACTGGAATGTTGCCTACCCTTAAATGTAGTTTGTTTACCCAGTCAGACTCCATTGGAGAAAACTAAATTTTCCTTTGTAAGTGGTTATCAGTTGGAAATAGCTTGCACTTAGGGATGGGGGTTGTGTCCTCTTAGCCCAGGACCCCATTTGGCTTAGACTTGTATTAAGCCCTGTGGATCCCACTACAGTCTCTGTCACTTTAAATGTGTCAGTCCTGTTGAGTCTGGAAGACCCTGTTTCCTTGTTTTTTTTTTTTTTTTTTTTTTTTTTTTTTTTTTGGTTTTTTT
>NW_026067900.1:15850617-15880940 GCF_014885135.2 Alexandromys fortis | reverse complement strand
TCTCTTGGGTATATTCCCAAGAGTGGCATTGCTGGGTCCAGGGGTAGGTTGATCCCGAATTTCCTGAGAAACCGCCACACTGCTTTCCAAAGTGGTTGCACAAGTTTGCATTCCCACCAGCAATGGATGAGGGTACCCCTTTCTCCACAACCTCTCCAGCAAAGGCTATCATTGGCGTCATTTTATTGCTAAGTTTCTTTAGCAGAAGAGCCGCATTTGGTTTTCTCCCAGGTCCATTGCCCATCTAGCCTCAGGTATTAACCACCCACACAGTATCAAAAAATGGGTCCCATTTCGTGGAGTGAGACTTACTCCCAATCCAGATGGTGAGTGGTTACTTCCACAATTTTTGGGTCATTCTGCACCAGTGTATCTTGCATGCAGGTCTGTTTTTGGTTTTGTTATTGTTGTTTTGTTTTAGGGTGGGAGTCGGTGGAAGAGGAAGGTCATCTGGGTGCTTTCACCCAAGCATCTGGCTCCCAAGTCTTGATTGCTAAAATCGAAAGATTGATATTTAGTAAATAATAATAATAATAACATTTGCAAATTTGATAAAAAAAAACAGTACAGGTCACTATTGTAGAACACAGAGTTTGTAGCTGGATTGGTGTCTACCTTTCTTCACCAGTGTGCAGAGTACCTTCCAGTACAGAGTTGAAGGTTCTAGGTAGGCCTTAGTTCAACTTCTCTGTGCCCAACGACCTGATTATATGCAATCCATTCCTAGCACTGGAGGTCTCATTTGGTGGAGCTATGTCTAGTTAGGACTTTGTCTTCCCTATTACTTGAAGATTTCACTTAGGTTTCTTTCATATGCATACATATTCTAAGAAGTTTCTACTCTATTAGCTTTCCATGTGAATCCCTCAAATGGCTGTTAGTTTTAGCTGTCCCTCCTCATATTCCCTTCCTTTCCCCCATTTGGTCCTCCTATTCCAGCCCCCTAATCCATCCATAACTATATATTCCATTTTCCCTTTATAGAGACATCCATCCCTCAATCCTAGTCCCTTATTATATATTTATCCTCTACAATTCTATAGATGAAGATGAAGACTGACCAGTTAACATCGACATATAAACAAATAATACCACATTTGTCATTTTGGGATCTAGTTACCTCACTCAGGATAGTTTTTCACCTAACCCCATCCATTTGCTTGTGAATTTCATGATGCCATTTTTTTTAACAGCTGAGTGATAGTCTTTTGTGTGAATGTACCACATTTTCTTTATCCATTTACTCATTGACACACATGTAGTCTGTTTCTAATAATGGCTGTTATGAATAGAGGAGCAATGAACATGGTTGAGCAGTGTCTCTATGGTAAGATGAACCATGCATTGGGTATATACCTAACAGCTTGATTCTCATCTTTCTGTTGAACACCACACTGATTTCCATTGTGGCTATACAAGTTTGCAATCCTACCTGCAATGGATTAATGTTCTCCTTACTTCATAGCCTCACTGGCATGAACTGACATTTGTTTTACTGTTCTTGTCCATCCTGATGGATATAAGATGAAATCTCAAAGTAGTCTTGCTGTGAGCTTCTGGTAACTATGAATGGTGAAATTTCTTTAAGTGCTTCTCAGCCATTTGAGTTTTCTCTATTGTGAATTTTTTGTTTTGTTTTGTTTTTTGAGACAGGGCTTTGTGTAGTTTTTGGAGTCTGTGCTGGTGCTATATCTGTAGAACAGGCTGGCCACAAACTCATAGAGATCTGCCTGCCTCTGCCTCCCAAGTGCTGGGTTATTAAAGGTGTGCTCCATCACTGCCTGACTTCTACTGTGAATTTTGTTGCTTAGATCTGTATCACATTTTTAACTGGGTTGTTTTCTTCTTGTCCAGTTTTGTTTTTTAGTTCTCTATATATTTTGGATATTAGTCATCTATCGGGTATATAGTTAGATAAAATTTTTTTTCCATTCTGTAGTCTTCTGCTTTGTCTGAATGATGGTGTCCTTTGCCTTATAGAATGTTGAAATAAGAGCAGCGGGGCTGCGTCCCCAGCACCTCGGCCGCCTGCTAGCTTATGCCCAAAATAACAACACACAAACTGTATTCATTTAAACACTGCTTGCCCATTATATCTAGCCTCTTCTCAGCTAACTCTCGCACCTGGACTAGCCCATTTCTAATAATGTGTGTAAGCACCCCAAGGTGCGCTTACCGGTAAGATTCTAGCCTACGTCCATCCTGGGTCGGAGCTTCATTGCATGTGGCTCTGAGAGCAGAGCTATCGGGAGAGCGGAGCATGGTGTCTCTGCTCCAGAGAGCAGAGCTGTCGTGTCTGAGCTCACTTCCTCTTCTTCCCAGCATTCCATTCTGTTTACTCCTCCCACCTATGTTTTAACCTATCAGGGCAAGCAGTTTCTTTATTTAATTAACCAATGACCTACCTCCATCAATAGAAACTTTTCAGTTTCATGAGGTGCCATGTATAAATTATTGATCTTATTGCCTATCTTGTCGATGTGCTGTCCAGAAAGTCTTCTGTGCCAATACATTCAAGGCTATTCCTCACTTTCTCTTCTAATAGATACAGTGTATCTGGTATTGAGGTCCTGACTCATCTGAAGTTGAGTTTTGTACAAGGTGATAAGTATGGATCTATTTGTGTTCTACATGCAGCTGTCCAGTTTGGCCAGCACCATTTGTTGATGATGTTATCTTTTTTCCAATGTGTTTCTGGTTTCTTTATAAAAAGAAAAATCAGGTGTCCACAGTGTGTGAACTTATGTCTGGGTCTTCAATTAGATTTCATGGATCAACAAGTTCATTTTCATGCAAATACCGTGCTGTAAACCAGGGTAGTGATACCTCCATCAATTCTTTTATTATTCAGGATTGTGCTAGCTATCCTGTGTGTGTGTTTTCATATGAAGCTGAAAATTGTCCCTTGAAGATTACCATTTTCTTAATATCATTAAACATTTAGTTTTTGTTGACATTTCCAGGTATTTCATAATTTTATCATTGTTTGGTAGTTTGTTCCATTCAGTACCCAATAAGATTTCCACACTGTGATTGGTTCATACGCTTTCTATTTCTCTTTTAATCTTCAAATTTTCTCTTTCTTTCCTCTTATTTTTTGAAGAAACTGTCCCCTAGCTAGAACAGGAGAGAAAATGAAACAACAAGCAATTGGGGGATAATAAAAACACGTAGTTCTTGAGAACAGCTAGTAAGAAAAGCATTTTCAACAGAGGTTGAAATTAGAATTATTTCATGGAATAAAAATGCCTCTGGTGGGAATGAGAAGCCAGAGCTCATGCATAGAGCTCCCAGTTTGATGCTCTGACTGCCTTAATGTGACTTCCTCGGTCCTTTTCTGAAGGTTGTCCTGAGCCATTTGGTGTTTTGGTATCTGAGACTAGCTAATTTTCATTTCTTTCCCATTTCTGATTGGTGCATACTTAGTAATCATTTGAAACCCAAAATGTGGCTACCAGAGCATTTACTGGACCACACAAACACAGCTGCCCTCCTTAATTACTCTCTATTTTAATTACTGAGTTAGGGACTCCCTCTGTGCTCAGAGCTCAGGATTCAGGGATTTGGCCATTCTACCCAGAGAATCCTGTCTCTACCTCCCAAGAAGCGAGATTACAAGCAGGAGCCTGGTTTTCATGTGGGTGCTGAGGATCCAAACTCCAGTACTCAGTACTCGTGGTTGATAAGTTAAGTTGCTTTACTCTCTGACCCATTTCCCTAGCCCTGATGTTGGATATATATATTTATTTGTTTGTTTACTTCCAGAATCTTGACTAGCTTGTCTCCTAGATGGAACTCAGAGGAAATTGCTCCATCATGGTTACTCATCACCTAGGAAAGGTGGGTTTATCAGGCTTCTCCCTGATGAAGAAGCTTGAGTCACCCCAGTGATCTATAGAAGGAAGGCATCCCACTAAACACACACTTAAGGAGCAGAGGGTCATGCCTTACTTCTCTTAGGCAGAATTTTGGCGCAATGTTAGTGGGTTCTTCTGTATGAGAGATTTGCTTCTTTTCCATTTATTTATGTGTTTGTTTGAGGGGATTAGTACTATAAGCATGCTAGGCTCTTTCTGCTGTTTATTTTGAGACAATCTTTCTAAATTACTCTAACAGGCCTCTGTTGTCCAGGCACACTTTGAATTTGTGGTTCTGCTGCCGTGAGCTCATGAGTAGCTAGCTGGGACTATGGAACATTATCGCCAGATTCAGCTCTCTATTTATTCATTGGTTAAACCTCTAATTTATTCTGGTCTGGATTTCTGGGTGTGTATTCCTTACTTTGGTGTTTAATCCTACATTGCTTTATTGCTCACATTGTCTCATCTCTTCCTGCTCTTGACTTTGTGTTCCTTTGCCTCACTTCTGTGAACATGTATGTTCAGGACATCTTACTTTCTGCTACCACCAAATATTTTGGGCTCCTCTTGTAGAGTCCCTAGCCCAGCTCGAAAACCATCCAGTTTCCCAAGGAGCCTTTCTTGCTTTAACTGGAGAAAGTCTTGAGAACCGAGGACCTCAGACTTGTTGTAGTAAGAAAGTTTAAATTATTCTTTATTGCCACTTTTGTCTATTTCAGGAAGTTTAAGTCATTTTGTATCATTAAAATTTTTTGTTTTGATAGTTCCAATTTTCAAAAAGTTACCTCTCTTATAACATCTCAGCCTATGTTGAATACTCAGCCTTTGTTCCAAACCAAGTGATCCACAAGCTCATTACGCGTCTACACACCATAGTTCTAGACCCAGATGAAAACATCTGCATGGTGCCAGTTCAGTCGGCTATTTGGCAAACAATGTCTGTGACCTTTGACTTTTTTTACAAAAAAAATTGTGACTAGAGTAAACATGTTTATGCCTTGTAATCATAAAGTGCCTAGGGAAAGTGGATTAAATGGCACATATAATAAGGGATTATTATGTTTAATTTGTGAAATCATACAGTAAAATGCATAAAAGCAAATCATTCTAAAGTGGATTTTATGAATAGTTAGGTAAATCAGTAACCACTCTTTTCATTACAACACATGAAATTTAAAGAAAATAAATAATGGAATTTCTCATGTGAGAATAAAAAAATCTCTTCAAGGATTGTCAGGTCATTTCTATATGAAATATACTAATTTCAGCCTTTCGTTTATTAATAAAAGGGGTCTTCATACAATTTATTTTAAAGATAGATTTTATTTTTATTTAAATGAATCAAATTGTTCATATTCAAGATATCCAATATGATGTTATAAAATACATATGTAGTGAAATAGCTACCACTGTGAAAACTAACATATCCCCCATCCTAAATAGTTACACAATCGCTGTCCCACACACCTGCCTCAAGAGCAGTCACTATTGTGGAATATTTAAAAAAAAAAGTGTTACATTTGTTTATGCTGTGTAATATTTTAACTGTGCAAGTTAAATACATTTGTTTTAAATGTACAAGTTAAATATATTTGTTTATGCTGCATTTGCTTAACAATGCGAGGATGTGTGTTTAATTATGTAAAGATGTGTTGCATTTGTTTCACCTTGCCTGCCTAAGGCACCTGATTGGTCTAATAAAGAGCTAACTGGCTAACAGCTAGGCAGGAGAGGGATAGGCAGGGCTGGCAGGCAGAGAGAATAAATCAGAAGAGGAATCTAGGCTTGAGAGAAGAAGAGAATGAGGAGAAAGAGGGAGGCAAGTCCAGGGCCAGGCAGCTGTCAGCCAGAAGGGCTTAGAGACAGCAGGAGGGTAAGGTACACACACACACACACACACACACACACACATACACACACACACACAACAAACGTAAAGGGCCCTGAGGCAAAATGTAGATAAAGAGAAGCAGATTGAAATAAGAGCTAAGATAAGGCTGAGCATCCAGAGCTGTTAAGACTTCTCTGGGTCATGATTTAGGAGCTGGTTGGTGGCCTAAAAGAAAAAGCCTACTACTGCAAGCCACAGCTACTCACTTAGCAAAAAGATCTTCATATGAGATACAACTATCACTAATTATAGTCCTCACATCACTCATTAGAGCTCTGAACTCACTCATTCTACCTAAGAGAGGTTTTATTTATTCATAAACTCTAACATCTGGAAAAGCTAGCCAAACAACAAATATTTGACGACAATCCAAATCTGTGTGCTATTTCCTCTGTAAAATCAGTTGAGAAATTGACTCATATCTGTAAAAGAATTAATATATATAAAGTAATGTGTCTAACTTTCATGTATGTCAACGTATGTGTGAAATGGGCATTGATCTCTATAAAATACAAGCAGCCTAACTTTTCTAAAGCTCAATAGCAGGCACCACTTTTTTATATCTAATATTTTACATTTTTCTACATACTTAATTTTCTCTTTAACGATAGACATTTTGCCAACTCATACTGACTTTACTATTAAAAATAAGTTCAAACAAGTGAAATTTTGATGTGGATAATGTATTTTTCCAATTCAAAACCTTAAGGTGAACATTTTGTCATAAACCACAAGTTTCCCTTTTATATTAATGTGTGACTTTTAGTCTGGCAGCGGGGCTATAGTAAATCTGGGCTACACAAAGAAAGCTTCAGTATTTAAATTTTAGTACTCAAAGCGGGCACATGTTAAGTCTGTTTCCCACTCTCATATCCTGAAATTCGGACTTTTCAAAAGACTCAGAAATTTGCTGAATATTTTTTTTTGTTTGGTTGGGTTTTTTTTTTGTTTGTTTGTTTTTCTTTTTGTTTTGTTTTGTTTTTTTTTTCAAGACAGGGTTTCTCTGTGGTTTTGGAGTCTGTCCTGGAACTAGCTCTTGTAGACCAGGATCGTCTCGAACTCACAGAGATCCGCCTGCCTCTGCCTCCCCCGAGTGCTGGGTTAAAGGCGTGCGCCACCACCGCCCGGCTGCTGAATATTTTTTAACCCATTTTGACTTTCTTTGTGGAAATTGCCACGTGTCGGGAAAGGAGAGACTTCAGGATAAGATCTGAGGGAAGACTTCGCGGCTCGGAAAGAACACAGAGAGAAGAGAGATGTCAGCCCAGCTGAGGCCAGGCAAGCTTCTGAGCACAGAAGAGGAACCAGGGTAGAAAAATGAGTTTCGCTCTCAACCCCCCCTACTAGGTAGAAGCCCTGCCAAAGGAGTAGGACAGGGAACCACTCAGAATGCTCAGAGCAGAGGCTCTTTTCTTCCCTCTGGAAAAAACGGGTGTAACCGCCCAGCGGGTCAGTTAGTCAAGGGTTGTAACCCGCCTGGCAGGTGAGTTATTCCAGGGTCCCAAAGAGACGCTATCTGAAAAAGACATGGGCAAGAGAGAGAGGAAGAAGGCCAAGCAAGATGTTGTCAAAGCCTCCATGGTTGCGGCTTATATAGCCCTTGGATGAGGAATTTGGCTTGGGATGGGGGCAGGGGGCAGGGGCAGGAAGGGACCTTGCCAGGGCAGCAATTGTCACGAGTTGGTCAGGAGGTCTCAAGTAGTCACCGGTCTACACACCTAGTTCTCTATGCAAGCGGAATCGTTCCTTTTGTGATTCCAACCACAAACAGTTTTCTAGATAGTTGGAATGTGTGGCAGGTTCCGCTAACAGATAGCTCTCAAGATAGTTGGGTGTGGGGTGGGCTCTGCCAACAAACAGTTCTCAATACAGTTGGGGTGTGGGGCTCTCTGCAAACTCCCCAGGACAATGGTCCCTGCAATACTTTTTGGGGGAAATGGCTCCTGACAAACGGGAGGAGGCTGAAGGTAAGCGGTCAGTTACTGAGAGAACAGCACATCTGCGCTCTGGCCTCTTTAGCCTGTGTGGATGTTGGAGGTTAAAGATAGGGCCTTGAAAGGCCTGGGCCTATCAGGGTCCAGCAGTGAGGCACAAGTGGCGGGTACAAAGGATTCAGCAGCAGTCACAAGCCCAAGGACCACACAGACTTCAAAGCCCTAGGGTCCCTCAGGACCACCATATAAATTGAAAGTCAGAAAGCCCGTTCTTTCTCCCATGTTGCTCATCCACCCACATGCAGTCTTGACAGTGCCTTGGAACTAAGTATGGAGAACAGAAAATCCAAAAGGAACCTAGGCTCTGGAAAGGGATTGTGTAAAACATGCACGCATATAACACACGGTCGTTGTGAATCCTTATATTTATAACACGCTGTCCGGTAGGTGAGAAAGAAAAAAAGACAGTTAAGAAAAATGAGGTTTTTCAATTTGCAACCCTCAAAACGTATCTGAATCCCAGCACTAGGGAAGTGGAGGCAGGAAGATTGAAAGTCCAAGGTCTTCCTCAGCCAACCCAAGACTCATGACCTCTGAAGGGCTTTGAAGGTGACAAGTGAATGTCTTCCTTTGTAGGGTGCTGGGGGGGGGTTCCACAAGGGCTGTGGGTGCAAAACAGACCAGGAATGAGAGTGATGGCCGCTACATGCCCTGCCTTGAGCTCGCCAGGATGAAGACCCAACAAGCAGCAAGCTCATGGGCTCCAAACAAAAAGGTGAGGACGCTGGCAGGAAGCCAAGACCAGGCCAATTATGAGACCGCAAGCACAAAGAGAAGACACCAGAAGCCCATAGCGAAGATTCAGATAAGAAGCCAATGACAAAAGACCAACTCAGACCACAACCTCCCCACTTGGGGAAGCCATGTGGGAGAATGCTCTCCAAGAATGACACAGCCTAGCACTGACTAACAGTTTCCCTTATTAAATGTGTGACTGAATATCTAAACCAAAGCCTCTTGGGATGCAAGAAAACAGCACTACAAGTCCCTGGGGGCAGTCTGGAAAGAAACCGAAGATTCATTCAATGAATCTAGCCTGGGACCTACCTAGTGGGAGGAGAAAAGCGATCAGCCGAGCCCTTCCGCAAATTCTCTCCTCAAAACTCAAACTGAGGAGCTTTCATCAGAATGTGGCAAAAAAGAAAACTAAAAGTTGGGGATTTTTATGGATGAAATGTTCATTCATTTTTATTTATGAAAGTAGGCACCAGGGTCTTTGGCCCTTGCTACCAATTCAGCCCTAATATGGGCAGGGCATGATGAGGCCATTTAAATTGCACAATGAAGGGAAAAGTCATGGAGCAATAGAAGAACAAAGAAGAGTCATTGAGGAAAAGAGAAAATGATGTGAATGTGTCCCCATGAGCTACTGAAACACAGCAGGCAGGTGATGAACAGTAGACCTACGCAGAGGCCACAGGGAGCAGACAGGGGTCGGTAGGAATAGAATGGGTGCGAGAGTCTTGGCAGGTAGAGGTGACGAAGCTTGAGAGTTGAGTGGGCTGGAGGGGAGGGGAGAAGTAACCCAGAACCTGCCCCTGCAGCTGCTCCAGCAGCTGGAGGTTCTGCCTTCCTGGCCACGCTCCTCAGACACACACCAGCAGGTGTTGATACTCAAAGACCGGGCATCATCTAGGGCATGCTGAATTTTCCCACAAGAGCCCCGCAAGGAACCTGGAGAAACAGCAAGCTGTCTGAATCTGGAGATGCAAAGCGAGATGTGCTCAGGGATGCAAATTAGAATGTTGTCAGCATAATCAACGCGCCCGATTATTGAAAAAAAAATGAGGGTGTGCATGGTTCTTTGTCTTAGTATCGCTGTGTAAAATGGCCTTATTTTTCAAATTTCACTATATATTCATATGAGCTCTGAGTCAAGAATATCGGTTCCCAGGCTGGCAAGATTACTGAGCCAGCTAAGGTGCTATCCACCAAGCCTGACATGGAGTTGGATGCCCCGAACGCACATGGTGGGAGGAGAGAGATGCCTCCTGAAAATTAACCACCACATGTGCACCATGGCTCAAACACCCCCACCCTCACACACATTCACAAAATAAATAAATATAATTTTAAAAGTTTAAGAAATTTTATGCATGATTTATTTAGTCCATGACAATTTAAAAAGGAATCGGTTTTTACCAATTTGAAAAGTGAGAGTTTGTAACCCTCCCAGCGGGTCTGTTATTCCAAGGTCCCGAAGAGGCGCTATCTGAAAAAGACTTGGGCGGGAGACAGGAAGGAGACCAAGCAGAGCCAGACAAGATTCTGTTCTCAATTTGTCAAAGTCTCACTTTATTAGCGAAATGGTTGTGGCTTATATAGCCCTTGAATGAGGAATTTGGCTTGGGATGGGGGCAGGGGCATGGCAAGGGCAGGAAGGGATCTTGCGGGGCAGCAATGGTCACAAGTCGACACACCTAGTGTTCTCTATGCAAGCGGGATCATTCCTTTTGTGATTCCAACCACAAACAGTTCTCTAGATAGTTGGAATGTGGGGCAGGTTCTGCTAACAGCTCTCAAGACAGTTGGGTGTGGGGCTTCCCGCAAACATCTTTAGGACAACAGTCCCTGCTATAATCTTTGGGAAAATGGCTCCTGACAAGAGTTTTTGAATGATGTACTTTAAAATTAAATTATAAAATATATGTTTCACTTTAACTTTACATGAATTGTCTTTTGATGCCTCCAATTGAATTGCTTTATTTCTCTAACTTATTCTTATTATAATCTTGTATTTTTGGTTTTTGGTGTTTTCTTTGGTAGCTTCATTTAGCTTTAATTATTTCTTACTGGATTCAATTTATTTGTAGGATTGTGTTACTCATCCTCAGACATGAATACTAAAATTCTGATATTATTTTTTTAGTACATTTGAAAAATAATATGAAATAACCTTGATTCATGGGGTTGGGGCCAAAGTCACAGCTACACAGAGTAACCTATGACAGAAGCCCAGCCACGTGCTGTGCGCTGACACTGTCTTAAAAGACCTTAGGGACAGTGGGTTCATAATGATTGCATATATACTTCAAGCCATTTAAAATTCAGGTAGGATTTGACAATGGGAGCATATAGGAGTTGAGAGGAAGGAAGTATTTCTCTAGGTTGTGTCTAGAAAAAAAATCTGAGAGAAAAGAATGTCAATCCTCAGATGTAATATTTTCATTTAATGGAAAATAGCTCTATAGCTATCAAAATAATTCTAGTTATCAAAAAATTATATTTTATATGACCACTCAAATTGATCTGTGCTCTGTGGCTATGTTGTGAGATTGCATGTACCAGGCTTTTAAACTTTTTTTTATTCTGGTTCCCAAGTGTTTTAAGTATTAATTTTTAAATATTTTTTTAAAAACTAACATCATAAACGTATGTTTTTTACATACATAAATGTATTTCCAGGTAATATATGTATGTAAATGTATGATTATGAAAATGATTGATGTCCTGTGATTGAATTAAAAATGTTACAGCTTTTAAAGCTGTGACTTAAACTGAGGGGAAATGTAAACCAGTTTTCCCACAATAAGCTATTAATTCAGTTTCCTTCAGGTTTCTTTAACCTCACAAGACAGATTTCCTGAGAACGCACAACACTGTGACTCTCACCTGCATCCATATGAGTTATTCTGAATCAATATTGCTCTTCCTCACTGAAACAAAACGACTGTCAGGCGGTAGCACAAGCCTTTAAGCCCAGCACTCAGGAGGCAGAGGCAGGAGGATTTCTATGAGTTCGAGGCCAGCCTGGTCTCTAAGTCTACAAGAGCTAGTTCCAGGACAGGCTTCAAAGTTACAGAGAAACCCTGTCTTGAAAAGCAAACAAAACAAAACAAAAAACCCAAAATGACCACACTTTCTAACTCCCATCCCCCCATCTACCTCTAATTCTACTCAAGTGTACTGCAATAAAGGCCAAATTGAGGGACAATTTAGTCATGGATTTTGGTGGGGGAAGGAAAAAAAGCCACAAAAAGGAAATTATGGTGCAATTTTAAGAGGACTATTTATAGCTAAGAGTATTAATTTTTTTCAAACTGGCATGGTATTTAAAATGAGTCTAAAATAGATCAAGGCTACTGGGTTTATAGTGGGCGATTGTTTGTTCAGCTATTACAAATGTGCAGAGAGGTAGGTTAAACTAGGCACACAATTCAAGATTCTGACACATCTGGGTTCAAATCCCAAACCCACTATATATTCTAGAAAGTTTGCCTACACATTTTCTGATGATATTCTCAGCTATAAGACAGAAATAACAGCACTGCCTGTCTCTACTAAGAAATGTTGGCTCCTTGAAAATAATCTGAATTCTGCCTAGCAGAGAGCGGACACTAATAGCTAGCCACTGAGATCCTTCTGTCCCTTTGAAGTGATAGCTGCATGTATGTTGTTTCTGGAGCTTTCTCCCTTAAACAGCTTTCCTTCCTCCCCTCTTTGTCCTAATCCCTTATATTACCTTTCATTTTCACAGCCATTGTTTTCCCCCATAACTATTAGGCTTTTGTGTTTGTATTTTAATTTTTTTGAGACTTTCAAATGTCAGTACACTGGATTCGTTCATTTTCACCCCCCTCCGACTCTACAACTCCTCCTGTGACCCTATTACTTCCCCCTCTCAAATTCATAACCCCTTCTTTATAATTATTAATGTTATACACACACATCATCACCGCCACCACCACCACCAACAACAACAGCCACCTAAATAGCTGAGTCTAAATAGTGCTGTGTGTATGGACCATTTGGTTCATTTTGGCTCATTCGAGTGACCATTTTGGGATTAGGAAACCTAATGAAAACTGATTCTTCCCCTCCCTTAGCAGCCACTGACCTTCGTGTTAAATCCCTCGCCTCTACTTGGTATGTAGACTGTTGTTGTGTAGGTCTTGGGCAAGGAACTCTTGAGTTCATGTGTGCATCATCCCTGTCAGGTCTAGAAGACACGATCTTGCAGTATTACTTCTCATCCTCTGACTCTTAGAATCCCCCCTCTGTCTACTTATTGCCCGAGCCTCTCCAGCCATTCTTCATTCCCTAACGCAGGGACTTCACAAAGGCTTTCACCAGCTGCCGGACGGACCCATAGACCTACTGTCCATTTGTCTGTAGTCCCCTGAGCCAGCTTTGACTCTATTCTGTCCTGGAATAGAAGGCCGGCCCTTGTCCCTGCTCTCATAAATAACCTATCTCTACTATTAATATAAGGGGATGGATTTCCCTTCAGTTTCCTTTCATGAGATTTCCTTTGATGCATAGCAATTATTAGGTTCCAGAATGCACAAGCTTCTAGAGAGTAGTGTCTCTCGCCGGCATCCATATAAGTTTGCCACACTGCAGGTCTGTAAATGGTTGACTGGTTGATGAGTAAATAAATAGGTGACTCACGCCAGTTTCTGTAAAGACACTGGATAGTCTCCTCCCACTACTCAGGAATTAGCTGACCCTGGAAAGCACCACAGAAATCTGTAGCACCAACGAATTTTACCTGCTTTGAATTAGTGGAAGAATGAATCCTGCAGTTTGAATTTATTGCAGTCTTTTGCTCATGAATGAAGAAACTAAACCCTAGGAAAGGTTCAGTTAGTCCAGATCTCCTACTATATTAAAGAACAATGGGGAATACAGCTTAGGTCCAGGTTCGTAGGCTGTGCTCATTCAAGTGCAAAAAGATTATCTATCTAAGGCTTACACATCCTGCTGAAAGCAGAGCAGTAGCTAGCAGGTAGGGACAATATGATAAATAAGAATGCACTGTTTTTCGTATTCTTTATCTTTAATGAAAGCTTTGTTTGGTGATAATAACCTCCCCTATGAATACTACGACCAACATTGTTAAAGTCATATGTAGCATTTATAAATAAGTATCGTGGTAGCTTCAGTAGCCTGCATTTTAGAATCTAAGAACCTGCTGGTTTTTCTGTTCCCAAATCTTTTTCCTTTGGGAGAAGGGCAGTGGGCTTTACCATCTACTAGGTTTCATTACAGACATTTCCTAGACAATGTCCAGCCTGCCCCAAATGGCCTCATGCACACTGCTGAAAATCTGTATCCAGAGTAGAGTAGGGCTGACAAAGAAAATAACCAAAGCAAATCCATCTCAGGGAGGCTTGCCGAAGACACTGTCAACAGATTCCTCCTGCCTTTCTCTCTAAAATGGCATAATATCCGTCATCCTTCCTGGCTTCACTCTTCTTCGGCTTTCTCTTTGATTCCGTGAGCTCATCCATATCCTCCCAAATGATTTCTGTTTTAGTTAGAGTTTTTCGTGGCTTGCAATCAAACTCTAACAGTCATCAGACCTGCACGTTTCATTTCAGTTCGTTTCTGTGGGTTTAAGCCTTCGTTAGGTACTGCAAGGAACAGCACAAGGAAAAAGGTAGAAATTGCTGTTTGTGTGGACATTGTGTCCTAAGTCTACAACTCTACAGGAAAAATAGACTTTGTATTATAATGTATACCAAAAACAAAACAAGGACAACCTTAAGCTTCGTTTTATTATGGGAATCTATTTGTCTTAAGATGGTTTGGAATTTAAATTATTCAAGTGAGGTTTATTTTGTATGTTTACAGACGATATAACTGTTTTGAGAAAACAAATCCAACATTACCAGGGCTGTATTTGTAAATTTAGTTGGTTTGTGAATTGATCTCATATTTATTTCCCTTAAAATTTAACACGGAATTAACTTGTTTATTTATGTAGGTAATAGTAAACCAAATAAAGAAGACCTACTTAATAAGAGAGAGCGGTGTGCAATTATATTTTAATTTATTCACATTAAGCCATAGATATATTCTGTTTCATGAATACATGGACAGATCCCGTGTAAATCAGATGATAATGATTTTACTTAAAATTGTAGCTGTTCTTTAATTTTAAGCTGCCCTTATCAGGATAAATGAGAAAATTCATGAACGGTGGTCATTTAAAAGAATGTATGAAACATCTTTAAGAATTAACCCACCATAATAATATATTTATTATATTCTTTTTGAAAACATAGTCCTTTTTGAAAGAATGTAAAACAAAGGTTCTCATTAGGTATTCAGGAGTCCCCACCTTCCCCATCTTCTTACTCTTTCCTTTTTTCTATAAATTTTAAGGAGCACAAACTACTCAATCCTTTCTTAGGCAAATGCATATTCTGCAGGCAGGAAGTCAAACAGTGGAGATAATTCTGTTGTAAAATTTAGAATGATAGCAAAAGATTACCTTTTTAAAAAGGCTACTTTGAAAGCCTTTACAGCGCCTTTAATAAACATATGACTTTAAACAACCCACGTTCAAATACTTAATATGTCTGCTTTCTTCTTTGTTGGGATTCTTTTGAATGAAAATGTATCCCAGCACAGAGAGAGGAAGCAGGCAGGAAATCCCACCCCTCGCTGAGGAGCTCTTTGCAAAAAGAGTCAGTTTTCTTTCCAGGGTGTGATCTCTGGTAAGTCACATGCTCCAGGGACTGGCTCTACACTCAAGAGCATTTTGGCAACAACACAAATTGAACTCAATGGACTTTAAAAAAAAAAAAAAAAGAAGACACAAATTCTGGGTAAAGAGATTGCATTATGCAGCTGGGCGGTGGTGGCGCACGCCTTTAATCCCAGCAGTCTGGAGGCAGAAACAGGTGGATTTCTGTGAATTTGAGGGCAGCTTGGTCTACAAGAGCTAGTTCCAGGACAGGTCCCAAAGCTATAGAGAAACCGTCTCGAAAAAACAAAAACAAAAAAGTTGGCAAAACTTTAAAGAGGAAACTTGATTTCCTTCCATTCTAGGCTTCTTGAAATGTAAAAGTTATATACATACATGTATGTATATATATATGTGTGTGTGTTGTGTTCTGTATGTATATATATGTACATGTGTTTATTATGTGTGTGCTTGTATGTTCAATGTGTATGCCTATATATGTGTGCATTGTGTTCTATGTGTATATATGCATATGTATTCGATGTGTATGTATATATATGTGTGTGTGTGTATATATATGTATTTTCTATGTGAATTGTTATGGAGATTGTGCAGTCCCCCCAAAACTACCATGGAGTCTGTACTTGCATGCAAAAGCAAAGAACTTTTATTGGAGCTTGAGCTGGCCCCTCTGTCCATCTGACATATGGGTGAGGTCAGAGAGCCATGAGTCCAGTTGGGGTGGGGTTTTTAATTATAGCAGAGGTTGGGGTGAGAGGATTTCTAAGGTTCAGGACCCCTGATTGACTGACATTTGTCTAGGGGTGTCCTGGTGAAAGGAACCGTGTGTGTGCTGGGCTAAGGGACTTCAGGTGAACCTATCTATAATGGTTGAAATGTTAGGTATTTCCCCTTGGATGGTTTGTTCCTAGGTGGTCTCTACTGAGCCTTTCATGGCTGGACCCTGTATGCATGCGTGGGTTTGTGTATGTGTGTGCAAGTGTGCGCGCACATGTATGTTCTATGTATATATGCGGTCTATGTATATGCATACATATATGTGCACATGTGTTCTATGTGTATGTGTACATGTGTACATGTGTGTTCCTTTAGTCACTGTCTAGTGTTCCTCTTCTGTGTCTGATTTCAGCTGAAAGGAAACTTCAAAAAACAAAAATAATTTTCTATTGTGTTAAGATACCTTTAAATGTAAAGAACACATTGACACTTGGAAAAATACCTAACAAACTAATCATTTATAGTCATCATATGTGGAGAGAGAAATTGGGAGAAAGAGACAATGGCAAAGAGGGGAGACAAAGAAAGGGGATTTTTTTACATTTTTAATTCAATGCACTCACATTGTTTGAGTTCTATAACGAGTTTATGATTAGTTTTATAATCATAAATTGCTGGGGTTCAAACCTGTGAACGTAAACATGCTAGTCAGCTACTCTATCTCTGGCCTATTTCTTTACTATTTTTATTTTTTGTTTGTTTGTGTCTTGCAGAATACTAGGGATCAAACCCAGAGCCTTACGCATTCTAGGCAAGAACTTGGCCACTGAGAATCACCCCTAGCAGAAAAATCTTGTATTTCTTGGTTGTCTAAATATTTTTGTCTGTACTGAAGCTTAAATCTTTGAAACGCAAAAGCAAGGAATTTGTTCTTCACAGTCTGCTGTCTCAATCCCTTTACCAATGCAATGGCCAAAATATGAGTTCGACATTATGCCTATCAGGGAAGTGGCCAACGGAATGCTATCTCAACAGTCAGTCTCCAGTTCATGACCAGAGGGCAACATCTGTTCTCCACGACTTCTAAGAGGTTGCTGAGCTGCACTGCTCACATTCCTGTCCTGTGACTAAAAGTTCTACTCCTCCAGGGTCTAGGAATTCCCTGTAGTGGAAGGCAGCTGCCCTTCTGGGCCTGGTCCCTTAGCTAAGATTTTTAACAGTGCTCCCGCTTGTGATTCTTTTTACCTGAGACATATCTAGGTGACCCTGGGTATACTAATATAGAAAAGAGAGGTACTAATCAAGCCTTTACTGATAATAAATTAAAAAAAAATTTAAATTCAGGACACATACAGTTTTACCATTTACTAAAGATAAAAGCAAATTTGCATACTAATGAGACAGATGTGCCTTTTATCGTCACATAAAGAAATAAATTTCAGCTGAACGTTTGATGGTTCAGGACATTGAACATCTTCAATGTTTTTTTAGGGTTAGAGGATGTTTTGATATTATAAACATCAGTGCTGAGAACATTACGCCACAGGAATACCTACAAAATGGCACAAGTCTTTCAGGCTTATTTCAGAAATTTCCAAATTTTTGGAAATTCATTACTAATCTCATGCCAAATGCACTTAATCATTTCTAAAGTGAAACGAATCAGCAACTCACGTAAAAAATTTTCAAGTCAGACCTTCTAACACAATGTAACTCAAAAATATACTATTTGATGGATGCTAGGCAAATCTTAAATGTCCATTTCAACAATTAACCCACTGTTTCTATAAGAGCATAAAACTTTTAAGAAGCATAGTGAAGGCGTCCTAATCCACAACAAGCAAATATCTCACGTCTGCATCGGTGTGCTTCATGCGGCATCCATTGAGCTGGGGGCTGTGAGCCTGGGCATCACACATGCATGTGCACAGAGCGTGTGTTCAGACCTGCAGTGATGAAACGCTGGTGCTGGCCCTCTCAGAACCCCCAAGAGCCCTGTGTGCTTGACTTTGAATTGAATTTTTATTCTTACATACTCAGAAATCTTTCATATTGTCAATTTTTGGAGATCACCACATTTTGTGACATGATTTATTGTGATTCTTTCTGCAGGAAACAGAAATTATCGATATTTGTATATAATAATAATGATATGGTATCACAACCCACATTTTAGGAAGCTGGATTTTAATCATCTCACAGCTAGAGGAAAGGCTGACTCCTTGCTCTAATACAAACACAGGTGCTGTATCAAGTCTTATGACTCTACCCTAGACCATCTTCTTGATTCTAGAATAATCTCCAGTGGATTTTTTTTGTACATAAACTTTTGCCAAGTGTTATACCCTGAAGGCATTTCCTATAATAGTTACCCTTAGACTCTGTCTATAACTTTACACATGCACACACACACACACACACAGAGAGAGAGAGAGAGAGAGAGAGACATAGACAGAGAGATCCACTAATCTTCCGGATCCAGGAATCCAGAAGTCTTAAAACAGTGGGATAATTTTAGGTTGTTTAGAGGTTTTCTTTAAGAAGTCACATGTGAAAAAAATGTCAATTATTTCTGTTAATTTTAGAACTAGGCAAGTCAGTGGGGATGTTGGTGGGAGGAAAAGACAGTGAAGACAAAACCTCTCGTACTCCTGCAAAAGAATCACAAATAAGAAAGGTATTTGTACTGCTTAATTTTTGTCAACTTGACACAAATTAGGGTTACATGGAAAGGGGGAACAGCAACTGAAGAGCTGTCTCCATCAGACTGGCTTGTAGGCTTGTCTGTGGGGCCTTTCCTTGATTAATGGGGGTCCTTTGTTGACTAAGAAAGCAGGCTGAGCAATCCATGAGGAGCAAGCCTGTAAACAGCGTCCCTCCACCATCTCTGCTTCAGCTTCCACCTTGAGTATTCCACTCTGACTTCCTGTGGAGATGGATGGAGACACGAATACATGAGCCAGATACACCATCTCTCCCCTGAAGTCCACAAGTGATGGTGGAGTGCTCCATTGCAGCAGCAGAAAAGCACACCCGGACATGGTAGGAATCATATTTAGATAACGTTTAAGCAGAAGTTATCAAATTCGCAGAATTTGCCAAGACAGCACCATGAGGAACAGAGTTGATGTCTGCTGTGCTGTGAAAGCCAGGATTCTAAGATGTTCAGTACCAATTGCTTTTCAGGGCAAACTTGAAAGATAAAATCAAGCAGGCGAAGAGGCAAAGGTGAGGACATCACTCATTGCCTTTCTTAGTGCAGAAGGATCATAATGATGCTTTGATTAAGGGTTCGAGGATCCTAGAAGTCAGTAGTCACAGAGTGGCCCGTACAGGATGATCCCCTGGGAGTTCTCCTGGTTTCACTTAGAACACACAATTGCATTTCTAGCATCCATTTCATCTTTGTTCTGAAGTTCAACAATCACGCCCAGATATCTTGAGGCCTCATACACTACATCGTACTTCCCCGGTCCTTGTGTTGACCCTGACTCTTCCACCTATCTTTTATTTAACTTTGCTCTTGGGATTGATTCCATTTAGTTAAGGCAGTGTCTAAAGTAGATCGATTGATTTGCTTTTGTCTGCCCTCAAACTTGTACTACACTTAACCTGTTCTCGTGGTCGTGCGGAAGGCTTCCTCTCTTTGCTGAGTAACTATGAAGCAGAGGTGGACAGTGTCCGGCTAATGCAGACTAATAACCCTCTTGAGCATTGCTTGGTTATATGTGAATTATGCTCCCAAGAAAACATCTGTCATTTCTTTCCTCGGGTGTGTGTGCACTACTGAGTTAGAAACCAGAGCTAAGGTGCCTCCCCTTATTTGGATATTTTGTCTTCTTATGAGCATAATAGAATGGTTTTATTCAGAATATAGACAGTAAGATAAAGTAATAGCAGCTCCTTTTTATAAGTATTTCCTGTGCTTGGGCCCATGCAAGTGTTTTATGTGTGTCTAAACCCTACACGGGGGGGGGGGGGGGGGGGGGGGGTATTAAAAGTACTCTGTAACTACAAAAACCCAGGCTCAGAGAGACTTAAAGAGTGTGTTTAAATCTCACGGCTGGATGCTATAGGGAAGTTCCAATCATGCTTAGCTGTTGGTCAAAACTCATGGCGTTTTTACTTCATATCTTATCTGACTTCAAACACTGTCTCTCCGCCCTCGACTTTTCCTGATTCTGTAACCCAGTTCTATTGTGTTTCCTTGAGGACTTCAACTTTCCTTCCCATTCACAATCCTGTCCATTCTTACAGCTTCCTCTCAAGACTCCGGGGTGAATTTCACTCCTCAGAGGAGGAGCTGCCAAAACCCACAGGAAGGACCCGGCACCTCAGCCTTCCTTTCTGGCCTTTCTTCCATTCAGTTTCTTTCTCAGCATGTGTTCAATCTCTCAGGGTTTCCCCAGGCAGGCCCCGGGCTAAATATAGTCCACCACATGAGGTTGCACCTAGTGGGGTTTGCTGGACCATGAGAACCTGAGCAAGAACAGTGAGTGGGGAAGACAGACCGGGATACTAGGATAGCTAGCGTGTGGCCACCCTATACCCCTCTGCTGCACAGATGCTGGGCTTGCCCAGGATTAGTTCTCGGAACTCTTAAATACATCGACTCCAAGGACTGGGTACACTTCCTACTCAGACAAAATATACTGTTCCCAGGGCCTCAAACGGCGTAATGGTTGAGGAAGAAATGTTATTTCAGTTGTCATCCAGGAAGGAGGCAGAGACACTAAAAGTTACTGAGGCTGCTCGATAATTTATATCACATTTATCCATTTATGTGATAATCTACTTCATGATGAATGTCTACTATAGTGGTTCACTTTATAATTATTTGTCATTAAAATGTTTGAAAATATGCCAGGAGGTGGTGGTACACGCCTTTAATCCCAGCACTTGGGAGGAAGAGGCAGGCAGATCTTTGTGAGTCTGAGGCCAGCCTGGTCTACAGAGTGAGTTCCAGGACAGGCTCCACAGCTACTGAGAAACCCTGTCTTAAAAAAAAAAAGTTTGGAAATATAATTAAGCTCATTGCAATTTATTGAAGAAAAATTTTCTCTTACACATATTTTGGGAACCACGACAAAAAAAAGAGTACATAAATATATAAATCCATACTCCATCCAGACTACTATTATTATATAATAACTTTTCCCCTCACAATAAAAAGAGCTAGACCATCTTCCTAATTGTGGTGATAATACCTGTAATTCCTAAAAATAGCTCAAAGTAAAGTGCTTTTTAAGCTTGTTAAACAGGCATGTGAAGCCCCGGATTGAGTCTCTAGTACCACATAGACCCAGCATGGGAGCGGAGCCCATAATCCTAACACTCCTTCCCCCGCCCCCAAAGGTAAAGGCAGGAGAGTCAGCCGACTACTCTGTGGGTTTTAGACCAGCCTTGCATATGTGAGACTTGTCTGTGGGAGGACAAAAGTAGGACTCATAGAATTCCATCCACACTGAGAAAATCAAATTGTGACCATTCCTCTGCTTAAACCAATCAACTCACTCCTTCCTAGCCACAGGGCTCACAGTGTGGCCAGTCAAGGCCATTGAGAGTGTGAAAAAAAAAACTTGTAGTACCTTACCTCAGTCTATCCCCAATATAATATATATACATACATATAATTTATAAAAGCTTATATATAGTCATATAAATTTTACTTTTTTGAAGTTTTACTATCCCACAACCGTTCAGTCCCAAGGAAACACACAGAAACTTATATTAATTATAAACTGTTTGCTATGGCAGGGCAGAATATGGCAAGGCAGGAAATTCAAGCAGAGACAGAGGAGGAAAAAAGGAGGAGTCAGGTAGATCCATGCAGCTTCCAAAGGAGAAAGACGCTAGAACCTTACTGGTAAGCCGCAGCCTCGTGGCGATGCATAGATTAATAGAAATTTTTTTTTAATTTAAGATACAAGAGCTAGTTAGGAATATGCCTGAACCATTGGCCAAACAGTGTTGTGATTAATATAGTTTCTGTGTGATTATTTGGGGCTGGGTGGCTGGGAAATGAATATGCAGTCTCCATTTACATATGTTTTAGCTTTAAAAACCAATACATTATTTTGTAAAGGATAGAAAGTAATAATTCAATTAGTTTTTCAAATAGATAGTTAGTTGTGCTACTTACGAAGGTGTGGATAAAGTGCTTATTCCTGAGCTGTTCTCTCCACCACATGAAATACGACCGCCAATCTACAGCAAGTTCCCGTGCCTCCTGCACTCTTGTCCAGGCTCCTAATCAATCAGTCTATCCCTGAGGTAAGACCCAACCATTGTTATACTGCCTTCGTACCATATTTTAACATTCTGACTCTCATTATTTTTTATGTTCATATACTTCTTAGCTTCTTTTGGACATTGGCTGTTCCATGCAAAGTGTAGGATAATCCACTTTTCTACCATAGAGATTTTAGTTAAAAGTCATTAAATAGATATAACAATTTGGGCAGATTGATGTACTTGTAATAATAAGCCTTTGCATGTAGGAAATGGGAATTTTCTTCTGTATTTTTAGCCCTGTGCATCCCTCCAATAAGCTCTTAAGATTAAATTTATTCATTTATTATTTTACTTTATAATATTGCTTGTAGTTTATTTTGTATTATTTATAAATGGGTTGCATTTCTACTCATATCTGGTTATCTCTAGTACGGAGCCCAGTGTTCCATTTTAGATAAGCATCCCATACATTTAAATAAACATCACATACTTGGGCATTTTATCAAGTGCCCAAAGAAGAGCTTTTAAATGGAGTCTGCAGCCGTGTTTGTTCTTGGTTTTGCATAAGTGATTTTTATCGTGTTTAGGTGGTTTCTTTCTATTCACATTATTTATAGAGTTATAATAAGAATTTCTGTTTAATTCAACTGAAGGCCTTTTAGTATGCCCTGTGATGGTTTAAGTAACAAAAGTATGTTACTGGAAGGCCTCTGATAGGAACGGTATTTATATCTTGGTGATGAAGGTCATTACTGATACCCTGTTGGATTTTGTTTTCTAATTGTTTATTAGGAGTTTTACATTCTATATTGATGAGTGAAATCGAACTATTGCTTTCTTTCCCCCATTGACACTTGAGTGTCAACATTTAGATGACTATGTAACATATTAGTAAGTCGGCCATCATTTGCTTGACTTCAGATAGTCTAAATAACATTGGGTTTATTTTCAGTAATTTTGCATATACAGAGACATTTATATTATTTATACAATAGAAGATATAGTCAGATTTTGATTGCAACTTACAATACATATTCTCTAGATATAGTATAGCCAGTGTAGAAACAAAAATGGATGTGTGAGAAGAGGTAAATAAAAATAAAAAGCAAATTAATTTCCCATTTTCTACCTAGAATTGCTGGCTCAAGGTGCATATACTTCCGCCCATTCTGCTTAGGAAACTTCCTTCTCGTGTCTCCCATTTGTCATTACTGGCTTTTCATTTTCAAAGGCATCTTGGTCAAAGTGCCTGTGAGATTCCTCACTCACCCACATCAGTATATTTGTCTTCTTTATCTCCTCCTGCACTGACACGGCTCTTTCTTGCTGATGCATTCTCTAAAACACTTAGAAGGGGTGTCTGTTCAATTTCCCATGCCCTCAGTCTTAGCTACAAGTTGTGGGAGTGGCCACCTAGTTTTGGAGGCTCATGCCATGGTTATAACACCTTTTTCCCAGCCTACTGGGCATCAGTGCACTGACTAAAGAGGCCATACTGGCTCACAGTCTTCTCTCTGCCTGACTCCAGCATCTTGAGAATATGCAGTACCAACACACTGCTCACCCAAGTCCTCGCTTTACGGAGCCTTTCTGAATGTGTGGCACCTCAAGAGCCGTGTCAGCATCCACCCCATCATGACCGCCCCTTGTGAACTTTATGCTGAGTACTAGTCTAAGAACTTTACGAGTTTGAATTCATTTGGACATCCATCACCAAACCCTTTGATGTCGGTTACATTTTCCTATGACAAGCCTGAGGTCCGGGGGGCGGGGGAAGGCAGCGGGGAGACGGGGACACATCGCTAGGCTAATGCATCACAACGAGCAAGGAACAGAACTGCTGACGAAATGAAGACAGCGTGTCTCAGGCACTCCGTTACAGCCTGTATACAAACAGCCTCCTGTGTTTGCCCATTCCTGCACCCATGGACGTGCCCTGTAATCTCATCAAAACATCCAGCATCTTACGGAGTAGTTGGCTTACCGGTTTCCCCTGCTGGTTCCACAGCCCTCTGTTTGGAATACCAGTCACTTCAACTAAGCTTTTCCAAACTTGCTTAATAATCTAGAGACGACATCTTCACACAGTAACTTTCCAACCCCAACTATGTACACAGGGATTTTTTTCCATGCCCCTTTTAGGATAATAGTCACTGCTACAGAAAATGACAAAACCACAGGGACCTACTACTGCATACACATGAGCTAGAGGCCCAGTGGGCAGCACCAATGCCCTGACCCCAGGCTCCTATCTAACTGACTCATCTCCTTTCTTTTTAGTAATAGGTTCCTCAACAACTACTTTATACTTTTGCTTTCTTCAATTTTCTTTTACCTTCTCATCAGAAGACTTATTTTCTGAAAACACAACAATATAGTAGCTGCCATAAATTACTTCAATTGCCTCCTTTTCTTCCTCTAAATTTTTCTGCATTTTTGTCCCTCCCTAACCTTTTTCTACATGGTTCAAAGGAAAAGTTATCCTTTTTCTCTAAGAATTTTTAAACTAATGACCTTGATTCTAACTTTCAGCACTTTTGAATTATAGCCCATAAGATATCAAATTTTAAGTCTGTATTTTGTTAAAAATCAAGTATACTATGTTGCTATAATACATACACACAAATACACAATGGCTTAATATTAAATGTTTTGTGCATGTATGGAGCAAATGTATGTATGTTCAGGCACACAGGCCAGAGGGCTATTCATTAGGAACCATCCACTTTATTCTTGTGACTTGAGGCTAACCAACTGGGCAGACTGGCCAGCAAGTTCAAGGGGTCTACCTGTCTCTGCTTCTCCATGCCCAGCTTCTTACACTGGGTGCTAAGGCTTGAACTCAGGTCCTCGTGTTTACCGACTAAACCCGCTATCTCCCCAGCCCTCAAGCAAAGTCAAGCTATTACCCATGCACACACAAACATCTACTTCACCATGGACACGGCTAGTTCTGCAACTGGGCCGTATCAGCGCATGTCCTCACTGTTGTGATAAATTGCCTTACAAAAGTAAATCAAGGAAGCAAGAGCTTATTTCATCTTACAGTCTGATGACGTTATGATGTGGAAGGGTTGGCCGCTGGAGTATGAGGCTTCTTCAGTCAGGAAGCAAATGGATGAGTGTTGTCCTCAGCTTGAGCTCTCCTCTCCCCCATTTTATTCAGTCTGAGACCCCATCTGTGAGATACCACCATGCACATTTGGGGTGACACTTTCCTCCTCTGTAAAACTGAAAACATCCTGACTGATATGCGCAGAGATGTCTTCGGGATGATTCTCAACCCACTGACCTTTCCAGACAAGGTTTACTGCCCGAGGAACGTCTTTGTTGTGGTGACTCATGGACTCAGCCAGTTGTGATCCTGCGGCTGCCTCATCAGCATGACCCCACCCAACCACAGGAAAATTGTGGAAGAGCGCTTCTCTGCCTCGGGCCACAAGTAACACACGAACATCTGTTCACAATTTATTAGTTCAAATTACTCATGTGACCCGGCCTAGCAGCAAAGTAGCTAGAAGTGGACTTTTCCTTGTCCGTGGAAAGGAGCAATGTGTGGTAGACTTGAGGGTTATGTAGACCGGTCTCTTTTACCTTCTCAGTCCTTTCTTCTCAGAAGCTTTGCATAATAACTTTTACAGACAGACAGAAGGCTCTCAGTCCTCAGTTTGTTAATAGCTATTTTAACATACATCACAGTGTACTATAATTATTTAATAATCACTTGATTTTTTTTTCATTGGAACTATGCAGTCTTTGAAAGAACAACTTTATTGTACCCATATATTTTCACACTTCCCACAAGAGCACCTGGTACACAGAAGGCTTCCAGTGAATGTGCATTGAACAAATGGCCGAACAAAAACAGTAAAAGCCACTTATAATTATTTACATTTAAACTTTAATTGGTAGCAAAAGTAGCGTGAGTGAGGAATTACAAGTACCATTATTATATACTACTTATGATACATTAAAGAAATAGTGCATGGCACAAAATACATCCCAAACAAGCTATCCAATTCAGCCCGTTAAAATATGACTCAGTTTTTATGAGAGGATGTCTTAACAGCCAGGGTGCTGTGGCGTGTCACCTGTGGCAGGTAAGAATGTCACCGCCTCAGCAATGGAAAAGTGCATTTTGCTTTTTGTGCCTAGGGTTTATAAACACGTTTCCTCTATCTTATAATATTAGCAATGAAAAAGAGTTGCCGTTAATAACGTTAGCAAAACTAACTAAATGTTTAAGATAAAAGATTATTCTAGGTATCCTAAGGAGTTTATAATTATTAGTCAAGTTTCTTTAAACTTAAATTTTAAATAGATGACAGGCTTAGGTCGTGAACAAAGCAAAATATTAAGACATGATTTCAGCCATGTCTTGTGAGGTTTCTACAGAGTTCCTCTGTCTGACTGTGGCATTCTGTCGTCTGTGCCTCGATCCTACACAAACTGTATTATATTCCGTGTCATTTTCCTTAGTCTAAAAAATTAGCCACACTGATGAGGGGAACTTGCCAAAGACAGCAGTTTCGTTCACTCACACCACACAGAACTTTAACAGTGAGCGCTGACCTCGCTTTTGTTAGAAAATGTTTATTAAAAACTAGGATCATTAAAAATAGAATAGATTCCGTGGGAGGACCGGGGGCAGGTGGGGATGGGGACAGGAGAGATCAGAGGTGGGATGGAGGGAGAGAGTACTGAGAGAGACAACTGGAATGAGGGGGGGGGCACTGCAGGGGGTGATGTGGAAACCTACTGCAATGGAAACTCCATGAAATCTATGAGGTAGATCCTAGAGAAGACTCCTAGTAACGTACGTACAGAGCCTGAACCAGCCATCTTCTGTAACCAGGCAAGGCTTCCAGTGGAGGAATTAGGACAGCAACCCAGACACAAAACCTTGGACCTACAATCAGTCCTGCCTGCAAGATGTGCTAGGGTAAAGATGGCACAGACTTGTGTGAGTGACCAACCAACGACTGGTCCAACTTGAGGTCCATTCCAGGAGAGGGAGTCCACCCCTGACACTGCCTGGGAGGCCAGGAACCAGTGGCTGGCTAGCCAAGAGACCAAGGATAGACCCAAATATGACTGTCAAAAAAAAAAAAAAAAAGGAAATGATTCCTAATGATGTTCTGCTATACTCGTAGACTGGAGCCCAATTCAACTGTCCTCAGAGCCAGAAACTGAGGCAGAGCAGGGAGGCAGAGCAGGGTACCCGGCAGAAGAGGAGGAGGAAGGACTGTAGGAGCCAGATGGCTGCAGGACACCACCAGAACACAGCCCACGGAACCAACTAAGTAGGGGTTCACAGAGACTAAAGCGACAATCAAGGAGCCTGTTTGGGCCTGATCTCGGCCCTCTGCATATGTGTTATGGTTGTGTAGCTTGGTGTTCTTGTGGTACTCATAACAATGGGAGTAAGAGCCAGGTGGTGGTGGTGCATGCCTTTAATCTCAGCACTTGGGAGGCAAAGGAAGATGGATCTCTGTGAGTTCGAGGCCAGACTGGTCTATAAGAGCTAGTTCCAGGACTGACTCTTTGGCCTTCTCTTGGGACCCTTTCCCTCCTGCTGGGTTGCCTCATTCAGCCTTGATATGATGATATTTGACTAGTCTCGTAACAAGTTTTGATATATTTATTTCTGGGAGGCCTGATCTTTTCTGAAGGGAAATGGAGGAGGAATGGATCTGGGAAAGAGAATAAGTGGAGGGGGGGACTTCTCAGGATGTAATTTATGAGAGAATAAATTAATTAATTAATACTAGGCTCTTTTTTAAATGTAGCTCACCACCTATCTCCAAGATGGAGATTTGCTGGTAAAACAGTGGTGGGACCTTTAAAGATCCTGGCTAACACTAAGCCAACAGAAGGCAGTAGCCCATGCAGGTCCCAGCTCAGATATGGCCTGGGATGAGTTGGGTACCAAAAGGAATCAGGAGGAACCAAGTAAACAGGAACAGAGAGAGTCCAAAGGCTAGAACAAGGAGTGAAAGGCCAGTTGGGGATTACCTAAAAGGCAGGGTCCCTGAGGGGAACGTGTAACAGCAAGTGAAGTCTAGGAAGTGAAAGAAGAGGTCAGGGGTGGGGTCAGAACAAAAACAGCAAAACAGCACGGGAGAAGTGGGTGGACCAAAAAAAAAAAAAAAAAAAAAAATCAGAGCCGGAGGGATTACATAAAGACCAGAAGTGCCCAGAATCTCATCCTGCTTCTACTTCTGCTTCTTAATCTCTCTATTTCAGACCTTGAAAGCAAGGAAAACCAGTGTTTAAGGCTTCAACTATGACAAACATTCTCTTTCTTAAGATAAAAGAGCAATCATCTTAGCATTTTCAAATCTACAGGTGAAAACTCAACTGAGCGGCTGGATTCTATTATTTCTTTTAACAAAGAGATTTGAAAATTCATAGAAGCCTTTCCTCTCTGCATGTTATTTCAAATTCTATAGATAGTGCAGGGATAATATCTAGCATACATGTGTGTGGATATATCTATTCCCCCGGAAGTCAGTGAGCAAACACTCATCAGTCGTTCTGTATGCTTTATTCTATGTAAAGGATTAATTTGTATCTTACCTTCAACTAGAGATGACTAGAAAATATTCATCTTTTTTTTGCTGTTTTGTTTTATTAAGATTATGGAGGTCAGTGAACTGGCTTAGTGTCTCACAGTGTTTGCCAGCAAGCCTAAAGACCTGAGTTCAATTCTCAGGACCCACATAGAAAAGAACTAACTACTGCAAGTTGTTCTGACTTCTACACATGTGCCATGACTTATATGTGCATGACCAAACAAGCGTAATAAGAAAATATTTGTGCTGGCAAGATGGCTTAGAGGGTAGAAACACTGGTACCAACCCTGATGACCTGAGTTCAATCCCCAGGTTTGAATCTACCACATTGTAGAGGGAGACAAAGTTTTCCAGCAAGTCATCTTGTGGTCTCCACTCACTTGGCCCTGACACACATGACCTCTGACTAATGAATGTAACCTTTAAAAAGGATTATGGTAACGTAAGATAAAGAACATATAAGTCTACATAGCTAAAGGACCTATGTTGCAGTTTCTGTCACCTTGTGTGTGACAGTGCTAACTGCCAATTTAACAGAATCTAGAGTTACCTGGGAGACAGGCCTGAGAATGCCTATGGGGGATTATCTTGATTGACTTAATTAAGCTGGCAAGACACACCCACTGTGGGTGGCACCATTCCCTGGCCAGACCTTGGAGGACAGAGGAGAGAGTGAGAGCTGAGCAACAGCTTGCTTGAATCGCTCTCTGCTCACGACTGTGGGTATGATAGGACAGCTGCTTCACAGTCTGCTGTCTTCGTGCCCCTGCCATGACAGACTGCACGCTTAAGTTGCGTTTGTCACGTGCTACAAGCCGCAACATTACACAGTAATTGCTCAGCCATCTTTTCACGAGCGACTCATCAGAACCGAGGGATCTGGTAAAGGCTAAACCCAAAGGCAAGGCTTTTTCGCGTTATTGCTTTGTGAATAAAGTGGCTGTCCTTTGCTGTAGATTTTTTTTGCTGTAGCTAACTCCCTTCCTGTTACGTATTTGGGAATTAATTCCCTAGTTCAGAACAGTTCCCCACTTCCAGGCCTTGTTCCTGGCTCCTAGGTAAGTGCAAAGATCTGCCTTCCTACAATTATCTTTATCTGCAGGCATTTGGTCAATGCTTGGGTTCCAGGCATTCCATCTAAGATAGTCACAGATCTCCAAGGACATAGAATTACTACCTGCCCAAGCTGCTTTTCTGATCTTACTCCACAACCAGAATGGTTGATAACAGCAAAGGCCGGAACTAACAGTTTAGAGGCCAAAGTCCCTTTGTTTCTGCTGCCAAGAGCAGTAAGTCCTAACTCCAGACCTAGGCCCATAGAAACTGCAGCATCTGGTGTATGCGCTATCTGATCAAGAACCATCAGCTTCTCCCTGACTGTTTACATAGGTTTACCTGGTAGCCTCTATGCAGACTAGGAGAAAAGAAGTGGCACGTTGATTTAAAATACGATCCGTGCCCTATTCATAATTTTACTGAAAATAAACCTTTTTAGCCTTTTATCTACCACCTAAAAATGTAGCCTACGACACTAACCTTCCCCTCCAGAATTCCCTGATGATTTAATTCCCTTTCTTTTTTTTTTTTTTTTTTTTTTTTTTTTTTTTTTTTTTGGTC
>NW_026067900.1:15689579-15850313 GCF_014885135.2 Alexandromys fortis | reverse complement strand
AGAGAAGAGAAGAGAAGAGAAGAGAAGAGAAGAGAAGAGAAGAGAAGAGAAGAGAAGAGAAGAGAAAAGAAACTGTTATCTGATTTTCTATGGAACAAGAATGGCACCTCCTAGGGCTGGAGAATTGCTGGTTTTAAGGATATGTATGGCCGGCGTGGTGGCCTTTAACCCTTTAACTCTGTGAGTTCGAGACCAGCCTGGTCTACAGAGCTAGTGCCAGGACAGGCTCCAAAGCCACAGAGAAACCCTGTCTCGGGAAAAAAAAAAAAAAAAAGAAAACAAAAAGGATATGTATTACTAGGACACTGAACAAGGAGAACCAGTAACGGGTGGAACAATGAGAAATGATGGATCGAAGAGAGAAGAATAAAGAAACATGGACAGATGATTCATGTTTTGAATAGATTTTTTTTTACCTTTCAGATCTTTACACTCAGATTTCTAGCCCCGTTTTTAGCTTCCCATGGCGTCTGTAACTGAACCCTGAAAGGGAGTCTTAAAGGCTAAAACTTTTAAAGCTTCCTATAGTCAAGGCACTTTGTCACAGCAATAAAAAAAGAGACCAAACAAGACATGGGATTGTGGAATCTCTCTCATTTGATTAGAGAATCTCTCCCCCCCCCCTCCTGTCCAATCTCTCTCTCTCTCTCTCTCTCTCTCTCTCTCTCTCTCTCTCTCTCTCTTGATTAAAGAACCTCTCTCTCCTCTCTCTTTCCTCTCTATCTCCTCTCTTTCTCAGCAAGATTTCTCTATGTAACAGTCCTGACAGTCCTGGAACTCTGTAGACAAGCTGGCCTTGAACTCACAGAGATCCGCCAGTGCTGGGACTAAAAGCGGGGGCCACCACCGCCCAGCACTGAATCTCATAGTGGAAGGAACAAATCGACTCCTGAATGTTGTCCTCTGACCTCCACATGTCACCGCGTTACCTGCGAACCCAGGACCCAGTAGTAATTACAATACAATTACAATGTTTAAAAAGAGAGCTATGGCCCATCCTGTCAGGGAAGGCACAGAGATAAACAGCAAGGCTGCTCATGTTTCCTCCAGGGTCCAAAACCAGAGAGTGGACAGGAAGTGAGGCTGGCCCTCCCCAGTAATGTACTTACTCCAGCGAGGTTCCTCACCCTAAAGGTTTCACATCCTTTAGTTTGGTACAGGCACCCCAGGACAGCTCTGAATAAGGTCCAACATAAAATCATGAACCTGAGGATGGAGAGGTGACTCAGAGGTTAAGAGCACTGCTAGGGTTCAGTTCCCCGCACCACAACCGTTTGTAACTCCAGTGCCAAGGAATCAAAGGCCCTCCTCTGTTCTCTGTGGGCACCAGGCATACATGTAGTGGACATGCATGTGTGCAGACAAGACATTCATACACAAAAGTACAAATAAGAATAATTTTGAAAATGTCAAACCTTACTGTAAATATTATTATTCTTTTTACAGTCTTTTATTTAGTGAGCCTTACAAGCGTTCAGAATGTGAGCTATAGATGGCAGTGTGCTTCATCGTGTCAAAGGCTTGGGCAGTCCTGGATAGGGAACACGCACATTCAAGCCATACCCGGCATCTGTTTGGTAGCAGGCATGGTCTTGAGCTCAGGTTTTAATCTTTAGAATAGGACCCTATAATCATATATAATCACACATGAACACATGTGTGAGGATGGCGGCGTTCTTGGCCCTTCCTATTAGTGCTGTGACTCTAATAGGGAATCATTGCTGTCAAGACTCTAAAAAGTAAAGCTTTTTTTAGTGTCCCAATGATGCTGATGCTAATGAATGGTGCAATATGAGGTTCGTGGGCTATTGGGACGGCTCAGCGGGTGAAGACACTTGCCAAGAAAGCTTGGCTACCTTAGTTTCATCCCTGAGACCCAGGTGAAGGAGAGACTCTGCTCCACAAAACTGCCCTTTCATCACCTGTGTACTGTGACACCTACCCCCCCCACATGCATACGCACACACACACACACACACACACACACACGCGCGCGTGCACACACACACACACACAATCTTTAAATAAAGTCATTCAAGTTCTCACTCCACAATGCTATTCCCACGTTGAGAAACTCGTACACATATTCTAGACTTGAGTTTCTTCTACACTGAAGACACCCAAAATATCTTTGGATCTAACAAAGCTATTGGTGCATCACTGCACATTGTCCAGAGGCAGGAATTTCAAAATCAGAGTGCAGATAACAAACACAACCGACCACCGCCGCTACAGAGCAGAGCACAGGGCTACCAGCTAATTTTCAGACAGCAGCAAGATCTCTCTGAGAGACGCTAGGTGGTACAGCTTGGAGCACGGAGCTTTTGTTTCCTCGTCAGGAAAGTGGGGAATGTCAACTTCTGCCTCAAGGCTGTTGTGAGAAGCAGTGTTCTGCTGGGGCTCGCACACAGTAATCACTTGAATGTGCTACAAGTCTCTGTTATCACCGTGGGAAGGTCTGCAGAAGCCCTGAGTGCAATCACCAGACTCAACGACGTTGCTGAGATGCAGTAACTAGGAGCTACAATGTCTCTTCTGGTGTGTTAGCCTCCTTTTTAATCGGGAATAAAATTACTTAAAAGCTTTTAATTGTGCTTATATTTCTGGTTGGGAGCCTAGGCTTTAACGGCTGAGCCATCCCTCCAGGCCTAATTATACGTATTTATTTATTTTGTGACCACACATGCATGCACGGATGAGTGCCAGGGCTTGCGTGTGAATGAGGTCAGAGGATAACTTGTGTGGCTCCCTCCTTCGGTTATGTGGTTCCTGGGGGATCAAACTCAGGCTGTCAGGGTGTTGACAAGTGCCTTTTCCTGCTGAGTCATCTTATTGGCCCACTTTTTAAAACAATTTCTCTGTGGTGAAAACCTTTAAAAAAAATCTTTTAAAGAACTATAAAGACATCACCACTACCTATCCTCTTCCTACGGTGTACTAGAACACCAAAAATTATTTATCCTAAGTAAGCCTGACTTAGTCGCCGTTGGCTAGCCTTCCAACATCCCTCCCACCCCCTCCTCTACTCCCCACGCCTTTCTACTCACGTCCATAGATCCAGCTAGCTTCCATATATAAATCAGAAGATAATGGTTTTTCTTTTTCTATGCCTGGATTATTTCACTTAACATTGTGACTTCAACTGTTCCATCCACATTGTTGCGGATGACAGGATTTTATTCTTGTATGGTTGCACAGTGGTCCACAGTGTACAGCTGCTCTATCTTCTTTGTCCACTCATCAGCTGGAGGGCGCCGAAATTCTCCATTCCTTAGCTATTCTGAATAGTGCTGCAGCCAGGCATGGTGGTGTATACCCTTAATCCCAGCATTCAAGAAGCGGAGGCAGGCAGAGTGCTGTGAGTTCCAGGCCAGCCAAAGCTGTATAGAGAGACCCTGTCTTAAAACTATAAGTAAATAAAAAAAATCAAATAAATAACTGAATAGTGTTGCAATAAACATGAGAGTCCAGATATACCTTTGACAAAATTCCTTCATTTGTTCTGAGTGTATATCCAGTAGCACAACTGATAGGTTAACTGTAGTTTTAACTGTATTTATTCATCTATCTATCTATCTATCTATCTATCTATCTATCTATCTATCTATCTATCTATCTATCCATTTTTACTGTATTGGTATTTTGCCTGCATGTATGCCTGTATGAGGGTGTCAGATTTCCTGGAGGTAGAGTTACAGGCAGTTGCAAGCTGCCATGTAGGTGCTGGGAATTGAATCCCTCCTCTGAAAGAGTGCTCTTAACCACTGAGCCCTCTCTCCACCCTCTAGGTGTTGCGGCACCTCTATACCTTGTATATAGTAGCTGTGTGATCTTACCAACAACAGTGTGCAAGTATTTCCTTTTCTCTACATCCTTGCAGGTAACCATTTCCTTTAAGGTTTGTTCTGTTTTGTTTTACAAAAGCCATTCTGAGGGAGGGCAGGACACCGGGGTGTGGTTTTCATAGGTATTTCCCTTCCTGACTAGTGTCGCTTTAGGTCTGGGTGATGGTTTGAATAAGAATTTCCCCAGAGGCTCCTATATTTGAATGCTTAGTCATTGGGGAGTGGCACTATTTGAAAAGGATTAGAATGTGTGGCCTTGTTGGTGGAAGGGTGTGTGGGGGGGTGGCCTTTGAGGTTTCAAAAGCCCTTGCCTGGTCCAGTGTCTCTGTCCGCCTGTGGATTCAGGATGTAGCTGTCAGCTACCACACCAGCACCTGCCTGTACACTGCCATGCTCCTCTCCATGATGATAATGGTCTAAACCTCTGAAACTATAAGTGAACCTCCTATTAATAAGAGCTGTGTTGTTTAGTAAGAGCAATAGACATATGACTAGGACAGTCTGCTCACCATTTTGAAATCTGATTTGAGGGGGCACTATTGAATTGTTGTTGTTGCTTGTGTAGTCCAGATATTAGCTCTTCTCAAATGAACAGTGTGCAAATATTTTCCCTTATCTAATAGGTTGATCTTCATTCTGTTCTTTGTCTCTTTTGCTGCCAAGGGATTTTTTTTTTCAGTTTGACTTAATCCTAATTGTTTATTTTTGCTTTTGTTTTCAGTACTTTTTGAGGTTTTATCAAAATAAAAAAAAATACCACTTCAGTGTCCTGAAGGATTTTTCCTACGTTCTCTTCTAGCTCTTTCATAATTTGGATCATATGTTTAAGCTGCGTCTATTCTTAGCCAGTCTTTGCAGGGAGAGATAGGGGTCTAACTTCATTCTTCTTCTTTCTGAAATCCAAATTTTTTAGTGTTTTTTACTGAAGAGGCTGCTTTTTCCTCAGCATGTGTTCTTGGCATCTTCCTCAGAAATCACCTGGTTTTAGATGAGAGGGTTTTCTCTCAGGATCTATATTCTGCTCCATTGCTCCAGATGGCTGTTTTTATGCTAATACCCCACTGCTTTTATTACTATAGTTCTACTGTATATATGTGTGTGTGTTTCCATGTATATATTTACATCTCTATAGTCTATATCTATAAATACTTTTCCCGGTGCTGAGGAGTGAAGGCACAGCCTGAGCATGCTATCAATGATGTCAAGAGTTATACTTGTCAGGTTTCATGTCTCCTACTTTGTTCTTTTAGCTAAAGATTGCTCTAGCTATTTGGGTATTTTGATTTGCGGGTTTTACTTGTAATTTATTCTCTATGGAATTTAGTTTTCCATATGGATTTAGATTCTTAGTTTAGGAAATGTGAAACTGTCACAGGAAATCTGACACGGCAGTTCCACTTTTCACTGCTTGAGAAGCCTCCACGGGTTTCGGTTTCTCGATTTGAGCACTGGACGAAACACTGATTCTCCCGGCCATATGTTTGTGCACCTCAAACGAAACAACTGTCTTAAAAATGAGGTTTAAAATATATAAGATTGACCGGCTGCCTTTTAAAAAAATAAAAGCTTTAACATTTCTCATTGCCTGGAGAGTTTTGCTTTATAGGGTTCACATTTCTAAGTGTTTCTGCCAAGTTGTGATTAGGATTCTTGATTCTGAAGATAAGACTGGCCAGCGTTTCGAGCATCAACACGTGCTTGTTGAAAAGGTCAGAATCTCTGGAAGTGGAATATAGGATCTGCAGGGTACCAGTCAGCTATTCTCCCTCTTTCAGACTTTACTGAGCGGTGAGTTACAGAGTTTGATAACCCCACTTTTCTTCCATGCACAGTTTGGACCACATGAAACCTGTCTTACAAAAGAGCTGGAAAGAGAAAAGCTCAGTTCCAAGTGACCCCAAAATGCATTATTATTATTATTATTATCAACTTAAATAAAGACAATAGGCAAATGGTTTGTCTGCAAGGCATTAAGAAGCAATTTGAGCTTTGTTTTTATGATCTGAACTAGGTCAACATACCCAAAACAAAAATGAGAAATAAAACTTGAAATGTGTTACTGATAAGGCCATCCGTATGCAAATTGAGTAATTGCTGGATAAGATGACCCACTGCTTGGGATGGTGTGGTCACAAAGGGAAAGTTCAGATCACGTGGCACACGCATAGCCAGTGGCATTTCATGCCTTAGTGAGCGAGAAAGGTGAAATACTTTACTAATTCCAGCAAGCATCCAAAAGATCATACTCCTACTTGGATTATTTCTGATGATGATGGTACGTTTTATAAAGATCAAGTATGAATATCCTCTTTAAAAAAAAGGGAAAACGTAAGTTGTTTGTAAGGGCATAGCATTTAGAAACAACATATGTTTCCTGTAGTCAAGAATAGGTTCCTTACATCAGCCGAAGACATTCGCAGAGGGATGAGTTGGAGGAAATAGTATCATAGGCAGGCGGGGGACGTTGTCATTTCTCTTCTTTCTGTTCTTGTCTTCCTTGCCTGCCTGAATGTAGTTTTCATTTTTTGTCGACTCTAGCTATAGAAATTTAAATGTGTTGTCTCGATACAATGTCTTCTGGCGTCCTTATCTTTCCTGACGTTTTATGCTGTGTTTTTGCTAAGACAGGGTTTCAGAGTCCAGATGTCTTAGATTTTGCTATGTATCCCTGACGGTACTCAAATTCATAATCCTGCCTCAGAGCCCTGAGTGCTAGATTTAGAGTGTGTACCTCATTAGCTATTAGTATAAATGTTATTAATGTAGAGGGCTATGTCATATCATGAAATGTATGGATGTAGTCATTCATTCACGGATTGGGTAACTTTTTGTCCCCAGGCCAGGCCCTCAGTGATAGTACCTACTTTTCTTTCACAACTACAGCCTAGATTCAGGGCAGAAAACAGACCCAATGTGTCTCCATGATTAATCGTGCTCTCTGTCATCTTTTCTGTACACAAAGCAACTAGAGGATTATTACACTTCCCTGCTGAAAAACCTTCAGTGGTCCGCATATTAGTGAACAAACTCCAGACTAGTCACTTTGTTTGATACAGCCCTGAATGATTGCTCCTCTGCTTCTCCAACCCTGTGACTTCATTCAGGGTCTCACATGTTCCTAGCTTTTCTCTCTACCAGAGCTTTGTACGTGTCTCCCTTCTGGAACACTAACATAGCTCATTCTACAGGTTGTATCTTAATTACTTCATCCCAACAGACTTACCCTGAAACTCATACATAGCACAGCTTTCTTCACACTCTTTCTGTTCTGTTTTTACCTTGCTATAATGTACAATCCTATTATTTAGCTTATTGATTCTTTTATTTTTTTCACAGTAGATGATACATGAATTCTATAAGTGTTGAAATAGGAGCGGCGGGGCTGCGTCCCCAACACCCCGGCCACTTGGCTAGCTCATGCCCGAAATAACAACACACAAACTGTATTCATTTAAGAACTGCTTGGCCCATGAACTCTAGCCCTTACAGGCCAATTCTCGCATCTGGACTAGCCCATTTCTAATGATGTGTGTAAGCACCCCAAGGTGCGCTTACCGGGAAGATTCTAGCCTAAGTCCATCGTGGGTTGCAGCTGCCTGGGAGATCTGAGCATGGCGTCTCTGCTCCAGCAGAGCTGTCGGGTCTCTCCGGGAGCAGAGCAGAGTCTGACCTCACTTCCTCTTCCACCCAGAATTCTATTCTGTTTACTCCTCCCATCTATGTTCCAAGCCATGAGGCCAAGCAGCTGGTTTATTATAACTTAACCAATGAAATCAACAGATTGATATATGACACTCCCACATCATATAAGGACAGTAACAATACGGAATATATCCCTTGTCTGAACTAGATGCCCATATTTGGTTGACTGAATTATAAATGAGGAAGTAATTGCAAGGTAGAATTTACATAGGCACGTGAGTTTCCATAGTTCTATATTTTAGTAAAACCTGATGAGCCAGGAATGGAATTACAGTAAGGTCTTCCAGCACACGGACGTGTTCTAGCTTGCCAGACAGGTTCCAAAGAAGATCTTCATTGAGTCTCATGAAATGAAGAAAAAGGTAAAATTTGTGTGACCACTATCCTGCACACCCTGAGTGTTGCTGGAGGTAGTTTGACCTCTGTGCAGCTTCACGTAGGCTGGTCTTATTTTATACTTGGAGAAAATTCACATTTTTCTGTGAGTGATCCAACTATTACTGTTAAGACATGAAATCAAGATCGCCTTCCAATTCCCTCCTACCCATTTCTGTTGATAGCAAACTAAGACTCTTCAAACCATAGAAAGTTCTTGAACATTTGCCTATGGGCTTTCCCACATTTGTTATTTCAACCTCAATGATCTTCAAGTATCTATAACAAGGCATCTTGTATGTTTCCTAATCTCATTGGGGTTTCTTAATCCAATTAAATTGAAATCAAGATTGATGGCCACACTTTATCTAAATGGAGAGATTTCTAAGTTCTCTGAGTTTATACTTATGCACTGTTTTCTGTTTTGTGATCATAGGGCTAACGACTCAACCAGGCAGGAGGAGATGTGTTTTGTTGTTGTTATTTCTTTCATGTTGCTTTGGTCTGATTTTATTGCTGTTGTTCTTTTGGTCTTTAACACTGTTGTTTTCTTTTCACTCATGAATTATGCCTGCATGTTTTAAACAAGTTCAACTGTCGAGCTGCTGAACTTCCATCAGTGATATTTTCTGTGTTAAAATCTCATTGTCATCGTCAAGGGCTGAACAATTGTCTTAGGCACAATTCTGGGTTATCCAGTCCTCCTCCAGCATTCTGATGAATGTTACAGTAGTAGAAGTGTTTGTGTGCTCACCTGCATGCCCCTAAGCTTCTCCTGGAGCAGAATATACAGATTGCACACACATAAACCACACAAGGCTTGTCTTACATGCTGACAGTATCTTTTGTTTTGTTTGTTGTGGTTAGAAGATTTCCACGAATCACATCTTAATTCTAATTTCTAAAGGTAAGCAGATAACTGTACTTTAAAGGGAAACAGTTGAGTACAGTTTAAACGAATCAGTTGAATTAACACTGGTACTTGTCTCACAGACGGTTGAATTAGACCACTTGAAAATTTACTTTATATAATCTTTTCATGACTTCCCATCTAATTTCCAAGCTAATGTAGCAAACTTCCAATGCTAAATGAATTGAACATGTGAAGGTATTGTTTTGTCTTTGAAGAACTTCTTATTGAAACCTGGGTTGCATTGCGGTCTATTTATAGCTCACTCTAGCTACTATTGGAAGTCCCCATAACAGATCTCTCCAAGGATTTGAGGTTTGGCATCTACCTTAGTAAGTGTTGACTCACCACGTAACTAGTTTCCATGGGAGGGATTTGGGATTTAGTCTCTTCTCAAACCTAATAATTATGTAAGGTTAACACTACTCTCTATATATCATACGATTAGTAGGAAAAGAAATCATTCACTTAACAAATGTTGATTGGAGGTCTGCTGAGTGCCACCTATTAAGCAAGGTGGTAGAATTGGAATTAAATAAGAAGGGAAAAAAAGATCACTTTCAAAAAGAACTATAAAAGAAGAATTTAGGACGTGCAGGCTTGGCACAAGTTTCCAGAGGCCGGAGGGTATTCTACCGGGGACTTTTTTAAGCTGTAGTTGCCAGTAAAAGTAAGGATTTACTCACTGCAGTAACACCAGAGGGCAAGGCTGGCTGAGGGATTGGCATCCAAGCAGAAGAAATAAGAAATAACGCACTGCACATTGCTCAGCTCTGGGTGAAGCACAGAGTGAGAGAGGATAGTTAGCCAGGTGTCAAACACCTACTGCCTACTTTGGGGAGTTCCAGCAGGGAGACAAGCCTGCTGAAAGTTTACAAATCACCCAGAAAACTGATATTCAAGCAAGTGGTTTCCAGTGTGTTGTGTACTTCAAAGAGGAGAGAGAAGATGCTATGAGAGGAAGTTGCTAAACGTAGAACGACTTTGAAACACTCACCGACGTTTCTCTCCCTCCTTAGCCTTCCTCCAAAACTCAACCATTCTGTGTGCCCAGCTTCAAAGTAGCTAGTCTGGTTGCTTAAGATTGACAGCACTAAGAAGGGGGAGGGCTTAACTCCAAAGGGAGAGAGCGTGGTGATAATGGAAGTTCTGCTTTGTGACTGTGCTAATCCCTCTTCCTTGTCTCCAGAAAACCTTAACTAGTTTGCTAAACTTATGGTTTGGCCTTTTCTAGAGTTCATATAACGGAATAGCATGATACACAGCTCTTTATGTATGATTTCTTTCACTAAACACAATGCTTTATGGCATCCGGTGTTACGTGCATAGGTAATTTATTCCTCTGTGGTTGGGTAGTAGCCCATAATGCAAACATACCACAACTTGCTATTTCATTCACAAGTATGTTGACGGAGACTGCTCACTCATTTTCCAACTGCTCAGACCTGAATAATCACACAGAAACTATGTTAATTACAACACTGGCCAATATCTTAGGTGTCTTTTTAGCTAGCTCTTACATCTTTTTTTTAAATTTATTTATTTATTAAAGATTTCTGTCTCTTCCCCGACACCGCCTCCCATTTCCCTCCCCCCCCCCCAAACAAGTCCCCCTCCTTCATCAGCCCAAAGAGCTATCAGGGTTCCCTGTCCTATGGGAAGTTCAAGGACCACCCACCTCCATTCAAGTCTAATAAGGTGAGCATCCAAACTGCCTAGGCTCCCACAAAGCCAGTACGTGCAATAGGATCAAAAACCCATTGCCATTGTTCTTGAGTTCTCAGTAGTCCTCATTGTCCGCTATGTTCAGCGAGTCCGGTTTTATCCCAGGCTTTTTCAGACCCAGGCCAGCTGGCCTCGGTGAGTTCCCAATAGAACATCCCCATTGTCTCAGTGTGTGGGTGCACCCCTCGCGGTCCTGAGTTCCTTGCTCGTGCTCTCTCTCCTTCTGCTCCTCATTTGGACCTTGAGATTTCAGTCCGGTGCTCCAATGTGGGTCTCTGTCTCTGTCTCCTTTCATCGCCTTATGAAGGTTAATATTCAGGACGATGCCTATATGTTTTCCTTTGGGTTCTCCTTCTTATTTAGCTTCTCTAAGATCACGAATTATAGGATCAATGTTCTTTATTTATGGCTAGAAACCAAATATGAGTGAGTACATCCCATGTTCCTCTTTTTGGGTCTGGCTTACCTCACTCAGGATAGTGTTTTCTATTTCCATCCATTTGCATGTAAAATTCAAGAAGTCCTTGTTTTTTACTGCTGAGTAGTACTCTAATATGTATATATTCCATACTTTCTTCATCCATTCTTCCATTGAAAAGCATCTAGGTTGTTTCCAGGTTCTGGCTATTACAAACAATGCTCTTACATCTTAAATTAACCCATTTCTATTAATCTGTGTATTGCCATTAGGCTGTGCCTTACTGGTGTGGGCATGTTACTCCTGAGGCAGCTACATGGCATCTTGCTGACTCCACCTACTCTCTTTCAATATCTCTTCCAGTCTGGCTATATTCTGTGCTGCTATAGTTTCTTTATACCAATGGTAATAAAACATATTCACAGCATACAGAGGGGAATCCCACATCACAGGCAAATGGTGTTTTGAATGTTTCTAACCTGACTCTATTCTGTGAAAACTTGCTTAAACATTCCTGTATAAGTCACCATGAACATGTATATTGAGGTCTGTTTTTTGTTTGTTTGCTTGCTTGTTTTGATTTTTGTTTTTTAATGACAGGGTTTCTCTGTATGTAATCCTGGCTATCCTGGAACTCTCTCTGTAGAATAGGCTGGCCTCGAACTTACAGAGATCTGCCTGCCTCTGCCTCTCAAGTGCTGGGATCAAAGGTGTGCACAACCACTGCTCAGTGTTGTTTTTCTTCTTATTTTGGTATGTGTTCCTTTCTCCTGGTTAAATCCTATAACTATGGAGTCATATGGAAATTGTGTGTTTAATGTATATAAGAATTTGAAAATTATTTTCCAAGCTCTTGAGTGTTGGAGGAGAACACTTGTTGGTTCCCAGCTGTCCAGACCCCCAAAATAATCACACAGAAACTGCATTAATTAAATCACTACTTGGCCCATTAGCTCTAGCTTCTTATTGGTTAACTCTTACATATTAATTTAACCCATTTCTATTAATCTGTATATCACCATGAGGTCATGGTCTACTGGGCACATCTGTCTCTGGCAGTGGCACTATGGCTTCTCCTTGACTCCACCCTCTTTCTCCCAGGATACAGCCTAGCTTTCCCCACCTAGTTCTGTTCTGCCCTGCCATAGGCTCAAAGCAGTTCTTTATTAACGAATGGTATTCACAGCATACAGAGGGGAATCCCATATCACTACAGTGCCTAAATTCTCTCCAGAAGTTTATGTTTATATATATCCACACAAAATACAACACACACGTGTGTACATATATGTATGTATGTATGTATGTATGTATGTATGTATGTATGCGTGTGTGTATTTATGTACAGAGATAGAAAAACTAAAGAAGAAATCATGAAAAGAGGAGTATGGGAAGAGTTTGAGGGGGAAGGAAAGGAGAGAGTGATGTAGATACAGTACTCAAGTTCAGAGCTCTCAAAGAGAAAGGATAAACATAAACAAGAAGAGTGGCTGGGCATGGTGGTGCACACTTTTAATCTTAGCATTTGGGAGGCAGAGGTAGGGGGATCTCTTTGGATTTGAGTCCAGCCTGGTCTACAGAGTGAGTTCTAGGCTACCCAGAGACCCTGTCTCAAAAAAAACAAAGAAATAAAAAGTTTATAGTTCTTCCATGACTTCCTCTTGTGTGTGTCTGTGTGTCTGTCTGTCTGTCTTTTAACTTATATTCAGGTCATTTATGCTCCAGGTATTTGAGGATTTTTTCAGATACTTTTCTGATATATTGATCAACTTCATTGTGATTAGAGATCAATCACACTGTGAATGATGTCAGCTCTTTGAAACGTGCAGGGTTTGTTTTGTTTTATGCTTTATAATACGACCCGCCTTGAATATTTCTCTGTACACTTGGAAAGGATGTGTTCTGCTATTTGGGAGTAGAGAGTTCTTGAGCAACACTATCAGGTTGATAGACAGCGCTGCTCAGTTCTTTCATATTCTCACTGATGCAATTTAATTATTCTATCAATTACTGAGAAAAGAATGTCAACACATCTAAATATAATTATGGTTAGACTTATTTTTCCTTTCTCTTCTATTGTTTTAGGGTTTATGCATTTGGAGATTATTAAGTACACAATTATGCCATGCCTCCCTACTAAACCGGCTCCCTATCATTATATAATGAACCCTGTTCATATTCTGAAGTCTTTAGCTGATATTAACATATCTAAAGAAGTGTTCTTTCGGGGTTTTCATTCTTTTATTTTTAATTGGTCCATATCTTTACATTTAATGTTCATCTCTTATAAACAGGGTTTAATCAGGTATTGTTTTTCTTTCTTTTCTTTATGAGTAAAAAGCTTTATTTTATTTTGGGGTGTGTGTATGTGTGTCTCTCTGTCTGTCTGTCAGTCTGTAGTGCACAGGTATATGGGTGACTGTGGAGGCTAGAAGAGGGCATCAGGTACCCTGGAGCTGGAGTACAGGTAGTTGTGAGCCTCCTGATGTAAATGCATGGAACTGAATTAGGGTCCCCTACAAGAGCAACAAGCATTCTTAACTCTCCACTCCCTTTGGAGTGGAGAGACAGACTCCTCTCCACTGCCACCATCTTTTATAATGGTTGGGACAGCCTTGTTCTAAATTTGCGATCCTGCCACCCCAGTATGTCAAGTACCTGAATTGTGTGCCTGTGCATTCAGATTTGGTAGCTTTTTATATTTCATCAGAAGTTTTCTTTCGTTCACTTTAAGTGGTTAAACCTGAACTATCTAATAAACCCTTAACTCCATGTGCCTCTAGAAACTTTGATATTTGTATGACTGATGGAATTTTGGTTATATATATATATATATATATATCATATACACATATGACACAATATGTTATCAAATTATTTTATATCAATTATATGTTAAAACTATTTTTGCATAGATTATATTAAATATACTAAATTAATTTTATCTATTTTTTTAAATGTGACCACCAAACAGAAAACAAACTCAATAGTGCCTTTGGAGGTTGTTTGTTTTATGATGTCTTGCCAGGGCTTTTTCTTTTTTTTTTATTTTAATTTTATCTTTTTTAGTTTTTATTTTTAATTTTATTTTCCCCTCTTTTTACCCTACACATCCTTTGCATAAATGTTACAGCTTCTGGCTCTGTGTGCTTATGGGATTCCTGAGTGCTCGAATGAGTAGATCTCTTCATCTATATCTTTTTCTTATAAGTTTTATTGAGCTCTTTTTTTCTGTTTGTTTTGTCTTATTTTCATGTGTTAGTTTTTGTTTTACCTTATTATATTTTATTTTTTCTTGTTTGTTTTCTAATGAGAGACAAAGAGGGGGTGGGTCTAGATGGGAGGGGAGTTGAACAGGAACTAGGGGAAAACTATAGTCAAGATATAGTATATGGAAAAGAAATCTGTTGTAACTGGACATTTCTTGTCCCACCTGGTCCAATAGTCATTTTTAAAATAATCACTCAAAGTTCAATATTAATTACATACTGTTTGGCCTGTTGACTCAGGCTTATTATTAACTAGCTCTTACAACTTAAATTAACCTACAATTCTTATCTCTGCTTAGCCATGTGGCTTGCTATCTTTTCTCAGTGAGGCATTCTTAGCTTGCTTCCTCTACATCTAGCTTGCGACTGCTTCTCTGCCTTTCCTCTTCTCAGAATTCTCCTAGTCTGGTTGCCTCACTTATACTTCCTGCCTGGTTACTGGCCAATCAGCAGTTCTATTAAATCAACATGAGTGACAAATCTTTACAGTGTACATCATCCCCCAGCAATCTATTTTCAATAAAGATTAGTATTTGCTTCTTAAGCAACTATTAAAAAAAATGACTGACATGCTGTGATAAAAGTCGTGCAAACCATGGAGAGATAAAGTAAGACATAATGTGATGATTTGAACACTAATGGCCTTTATAGGCTTGTACATATATTTGAATGCTTAGACACCAAGGAGTAGAACTGTTTGAAAGGATTGGAAAGCTTAGTAGGTGTGGCCTTATTGGAGTGTGTCCCTAAGGCTTTGAGGCTCAAAAGCCCAAGTCAGTCTTTTTCTCTCTCTTTTTCTCTCTCTTTTTCTTTCTCTCTCTCTCTCTCTCTCTCTCTTTCTTTCTCTCTTTCTCTTTCTCTTTCTCTGTTTTTCTGTCTTTCTCTGTCTCTCTCTGTATATGTGTCTCTCTCTGCCTGTGGATTGGGATGCAGCTCTTGGCTATTTATCCAGCACCATGCTTGCCTACCTGTTGCCATGTTCCATGCTATGATAATGAACTAACCCTCTGAACTATAAGCAAGCTCTCAATTAAAAGCTTTCCTCTATGGAAAAAAAATGCGGTGACCAGAACCTTGTTTGCTTACACTTCTATTGATTTACATAATTTTTATTTAATTTCATTGTAAGATGATATATATGCAATCAGCAAATTGTTTGGCTGTGTTCTATTTTTTCTGATTTGTTTTTTTCCCCTCTTGTTTCGTTCTCTGCTTTTGAATTGATTTGTTTTTTATTTTCCTCAAATACTGGCTTATTATTTTTAAATGTTAAAAGGTCCTATGGATTCTGTTGTTAATTTTTAACTTATTGCGGCCTTTTAAGCAGTATCATCATTTGGAAAGAATCTCTCATAACCACAAATTTCTAATACTTTCCTTTCTTTGTACATGCTACTTTGGCGATACATTACACTTTCCCATGTTCAACAGACCCAGAGGACATTGCTTCTATTTTTGCCCTAAGTAGCCAGCGTTTCTTAAAATAACTTTGACGCGGGCACTGCATGCTGCTGCTGCGTTGCTGCTGGGGCTTGCATCCAGGACCTTGTGCACGATAAGCATGTGCTGCTGAGCAACGCCTGCAGTCCAGAAATACTTCTCGTATTTACTTTCATTTTAACTATTTCTGGAGCTCCCCATTTCCCTGCAGTGACCAACATTTCTCTGTGTTTCGTTTTCCTTCTCTTGAAGAACTTCACTTGCCAGTTTTCGTATTGCAAAACCACTGGAAATACTATCACTTAGTTTTTGTGTAACCAGGGGAAAACCTCTTAAATTCACCTTCTTTTTGAAAGGTAGTTTTTCCTAGGTATAAAAACCTAGACTAAAAGTTCTGGGTTTTTTTTCCCCCCCTCAGCCTTTTAAAGGTGTCAGTGCATTGAATTATTGTTGGCGTGGTTTCCAGTATGAAGCTAGCTGAATTATCATTTCTGGCTTATTTTATATATATATGATAAATGCTTTCCCTCTTGATGCCATCAATATTATTTTTATTTCATGACATTGAATGGGATGTATTCTGGATTTTTTTTCTGTATACATTGACTTTTTTGTTTAATACAACTCCGGCTTTTTATATGGTTATCTTGTACAATTATTTTGGCCACTCTTTCTTTCTTCCAGAGCCATTCTGTTCTGCTGCCTTTCTCTTTTCTCACTGAAGCTCCATTGGCTTACAAGGGCTGACCGTGTCAACTGCTGCCTGGCAATGCCGAAGCTTCTAGTGCCCGCACCAACGTTGTCTTCTGTTGGGCTTTGGTCTGGATACGTTTCCTCCAACTATTCTAAAAAGTTCTCAGAGTATTTTCTGTAATCAATTTCACGAGGAGTGCACTGAAATAATTTCTTATTTCTGCTGCTCTGGGTATTGAGTCCTTCTGGGAACCCTCGCACAACCGCACCCAGAGTGTTGTTCTAAATACAGTCCCTTCACTCCTTAGTCAAATGATTTTTTTTTTCCTCTTTCAACTGCCTCTGCTTATTTCACGTTGACTGTCTGCTAGCGCTGCCATTCAGGACGTCAGTCGTCTGTGTCCCCAGTGAGTAACAATCCATTCATCTCATCCGCTTTGTTTCCATTTCAGATCATGTTATATTTTTTTTTATAAGTAGAAGTTCAGTTTCCTCTTTGAGAATGATCCTCCATTAATCTCCCTTCAGAGCTCCACAACACCTATGTACAGTTCTGCCATCCGTGAGCAACTCCGAATGCATTTGCTGATTTTTCCTCTTGGTTATGGGACACGTTTTCTTGCTTCTTTTCAAGCCTGGAAATATTTGGTTGCGTGGCGACATTGCCAATTTTATAATATTGGCTGCTGATTTTTGTTGTACACAAGCACTGGGTTTTGTCTCTTGGAATCGGGTTGGTCCCTCCGAACTCTGTAAGGCCAATAAAGGATAGTGTTTAGCCAAAGCTAATTAGTCTCCATTGCCAAGGTACTGGCCTTCTGAGACCCCATCTAACACCACTCATTATAAGGTTATTTTAGTCTGACTACTGGGACACCAACTGCTGCTTGTCTATGTGATTTTGAGGGTAGTCTGGACTATCTATTCCTTCCAAGAGGTTATTTCTATCACATATGTAGTCTTCTGCAGTCTCAAATCAATACTCAGCAACAAGACTTGTGAGGGAACTCTTGAAAGATGTCAGGAGTTCTCTCTCTCTCTCTCTCTCTCTCTCTCTCTCTCTCTCTCTCTCTCTTCACTCTAAAGCTCTCACCCCTTCACAATTCACACAGTCTAACCTGTTCCATCTCTGGACCCAAACTCCATATCTTCCCCTAAGGAAGACTGCCGGGCAGTGTTTTGATTTCCTCTCACCTTTCTTACTATGCGGGAAGAAAGCCACTTAGGGATCAGCGACCTGCAATGCCTGTTGTCTGAGGGCTTAAAAAGCTAGTTTCTAGTAACTTAAGTCAGGAGGCTAAATAGACTCACTTTTATCCTATATAGCTTGTAGACACACATGTAGCCATTTAAAGGCTATACTGTAAGGTAGAGTTAAAATAGTAATGCTCACCGTTAAATAATTCTAATGGGCAAATAAACTATTTCAAGACAGTAACATAGATACCCAAATCAGGTCAGAATACTAATAGTCCCAGAAAAGACAACAGAAGCATGAATTGTTGGCAGTAGCCACTGCATGGATAAAATTCATGGATATGATAAATATTTACAGCAAGAGGATCTAGTAAGTGAATGAATCTGGGAAAATCAGAAGAGGTAATAAGCACAAAATCATCTTTAAATATTAGTTCAAGTACTTGTTGAACACTAGCTGTGTGCCCAGGGTGGTGGCAGGTTAGCAGACTACAGGTATAGATGACACGGTAACTGGTCTAAGAGAATTACCGAACTTAAAAATACAATCATGAGCTGGCTTAGGGACTTCTACCATGAAAGTATAAATAAGATGTTATAGAAACAAGGATGCAGCTACAGCTGAGGGAGTCAAGGGGACCTTTTAAAGAGGAAGTCATATTCCCGACAGTGTCTGAAAGACAAGCGCTTGAAGACGAACAATGTTGCAAGAAAGGAAAACAAAAGATGATCATTTCCAGCGCAAAGGCAGTTTTGCTGTGAATGTGTATAGAATATATTGTATGATCGAGATGTATACATTTAAAAGTGTAACATTACAAATTCAGGATATTACTATGTCTCCGAGGACTGTTTCTGTAGACGCATACATCATGAGAAATGCGGAAATAAGTTTTGGTGATGCCACAGGACTCAAAGCAGACTCTGTATCGTCTGATACATAGTGCAGAAGAAATCAATATTTATGCCTACTTCCAACCCAGGATGCAAAAATACAATTACTTTAAAATGTCTACACTCATGTACCAAGATAATGTTCAAACAAGCTGTGCACTTTAAAAGAGATAGAAATAAATATTTGAAATGGCTATAAGAAATGAAAAAAAAAATGTTATATAGCCTTCATTATTTTAAAGTTGCCTTTATGTGAGTGAATTCCATTGGCGATCATCACCACGCCATCAAAACACTATTCTTTGGCTATCGGCCTCCATGTCCTTAGTAGCATAGATATTCCTCGTTGATTTTACAGTTTTAAGCAGTCTGATGCTGATTCTGAGTTAATAAACCAGTGTTCCCATATGAATTTCTATCCTTAAGTGTGCCTGGCACCCATTAGTCGAGGCTCCCCTGTTCAGTCCCCTCAGGAAAATAAAACTCTCACCTCCTGCTTTGTGGAGCAGAGAGGGAGTCATTGGGTAGTTCAGAGTTGTGGTGGTGTGTGTTGGAGGTTGGGGGAATAGCTGCTTCTCAGATGGACAGTGAGCCAAGTTCAGGACTGTGCAACACATCCTTCCCCAGCAGAAGTGCCAGACACCAGTTCCTGAGCTTTGTGGGGAGGACAGGTATGGGACTCCACACAGTACATCAGGCTTCATTTCTGCCTTCCCCACACGCCCTTCAGCTTTTCCGGGTCTCGTGATTCAGCTTCCACTCATCTTTCTTCATGCAGACACCACCCCTGTGGTATTATTTAGTTTTTGTTCTCTTGGCTCGAAACTCCTTGATGGTTTATTACCTTATTTTTTTTTAAATCCATTTACTATCACTCTAATAAACCTCCAAGAGGGAGCTGAAAAATGCATGTATTCAAAGCTTCCTCTAACTGGAAGACCTTCAGCTCATTGCTTTTTAATATCTATGCCTGTGCATCTTATAATATGCATGATATATTTGCACAGTGATATGCACGCACGACTTATGAATTAATACCTACACACTGTTAGTTTGAATTAGTCTTTTTTCTTCTAACAGTGATCGTATAAGATTACAAAGGGTTGAAATCTATCCTGCCTGACCTCTAAATTACGCTGCCTTCTAGGGTTCAGAACGTGGCTTTTCTCTTATTTTGTGTTCATAACCCCTCAAAATGAGCTTGTTTAGTTACAATGTTAATCACTTCACTTTTAACCCTGAGCTATTCTTTTAGCTTCAAATATCAAATTTCCACTTGATGTTATCACCAGGATCTCATTGTTATAGCCCAAACTCAATGCAACTCCTTTGCCCTTCACAGACACCCCAAACTGTATTTCATCAAGTTCCCAAGTTAAAAATTTGTATTGATTTAAATTATATCATGATTCCAAAGCCTGACAACACAGCACCAAAGAAACCTGAAAAGACTGATGACAGACATTATTTCAGGGGAAAGGGAATAAGAAATAAATAATTATTTGTATTTCTACTTACCTAGGCTAAGGGATATTGAGAGAAAGCTAGATAATAGGAATGGATAACCACTGTGTGTGTGTGTGTGTGTGTGTGTGTGTGTGTGTAGTTTTCTATGATGACTTTCACACTTCACTTTCTCTGTTTAACCTTAATGTCTCTTATTATCTTTGTCTGTGTGAGTTTGGGGGATAAGATACTTTATTAGCTGCCATTCAGTGAGTGTGAGGAGGGTGTGGAGAGAAATGCGTTTGTTCAGTTCTCCACTTTTACCTGGAAGTTGAAGAGTGTTCATGGGGGCGTCCCTATGCAAGATTATTCAAGAAGTGAGGAAATAAGCCATGTAAATATCTGAAAGAAGAACATTCCAGATGGAGGGAGCTATACGGGGAAAGGATCCTAAATTAGGAGAGTTCTTAACGTGCTCAGGGACAGGGAGGCAGCCCAATGTTGCTGAAATGAGGCTGAGAAGCGGATGGGAAGGAAAGCACTCGAGAAAGGAAAGCTGAAGTGTTGACAAGGGGCAAGTCATTCATGAGAGTCCACAATGAGGACTTTCACTCAGTGAAATGGAAAGCCCTTGAAAAATGTAAATAGACATTATTAAAATTGTACTTTAAATAAATCACTCTGCTATGATATCCCATAACAAGACAAAGTCAGAAGCACGGACACTAATTAGGAGGGTCAAGGCAAGAGCTCATGGTGCCTTGAGCTAGAAGGATAGCAACAGATTTGTTGAGAAGTGATACGCTCTTATGCTTTGAAGTTAGAGCCACTGGGATTTTACAAGTCGATTGTCCAGGAGAAGCAGCAAGGTTACTCCAAGGTTTTGGCTTCAGCAAAATGGAACTGTAGTGTTGAAATTATAAATGCTGCAGATGAAACAGATTCCTTTAGGGCAGGGAAGCATAGGAGCTCAGTTGGACACTAAATTTGAAATAACTACTAAAACACTATTTCAGGTGGCTGTTGAATATAAGAGTTTGCGGTTTGAAGGAGAATTCGAATAAAGGATACTAGGAACAGAAGTGAATGTCCTATTGGCATTCCACATGTTCCAGGAAGAGAGGTGTTCTGGAGTAGAATTATGCTCAGTTAGACAAAGAAGAGATATCCAGAGCAGAGTGTGTCTTAGGTATTAGATCAGGCAAGTTATCCTTGGCTATCAGAAGCTTGAAGGCCCAAGTTTCAGAAGTTTGGCAGATGTGATCAGAGACATAGAAATAACCCTCAGTTGAAATAGGAAACAAAGGTCCCTATTAGCTGAGCAAAATAAGGAGGAGAAATGTGATGGGTTTGATAGAAGTTATCAAGGAAAATAAAATGGTGAATTCTTTAGGAAATTATAGTAGCAATGCATAGCTAGGCTAAACCACTGAAGTCTTAGATCATAAAGAGCAATCAGTTAGCGTGGGCAAACACCTGTATTTCATTGACCAGGCACAGCTGAGAAGTCAATAGAGATTTAGGTTTAACCAGATTCTGGGTTTTTTTTTTCATGCAAGTTTGATAGAAAGTCGCATGGGAAAGTAAGGTATAGTGACGACCGAGGAGTGATGGATATCTCACTAAGCATACTCTAGCTCTTGTTCTAGTCAAAAAAACTAAGAATCACCCTGGGTCCCTCTCTTGAGTTCCCCAAAATCATCATCAGGTCCTACTGCCTCCATCAAGATATGTCTAGATTTTATTATCTTTATTCTGTCTCTATTCTCACCAGGTTAGCCTAGTTGTTTGGAGCCTCTTGGAGCCAATATTTTTACGATCTCACTCACCACTTCCCCATGTCCAGTCCATCCTCCACACAAGAGCTAGCAGAAGTTCCTGGAATCTCAGTACATATTCCCACTGGAGATTTGTTTTAACCCAAATCACAGACACATAGGTTCTGCTCATTTCTCCAACCTCTGGTACTGCTTTTCCCCATTGTACTCTATCACAGACACGCTGGCCTCTTCTCTGATCTTCCTATATCCCAGATTGATGAAAAACTTTTCCCTACTTGTGCTGAACTTACACTGGCGCTTCAATAGGCTGTTCTTACTAATAATCCATGCATTAATCTGATTAGATTGTAAGTGCCCCATACATGGATGCAAAGACATCCCAGTGCATTGGATTTGAAGTACATCTAGAGCCAGGTGGTAGTGGAAAATGCCTTTAATCCCAGCACTTGGGAGGTAGAGACAGACAAACCTCTGAATTCAAAGCCAGCCTGGTCTACAGAGCAAGTCTGAGGACAGCCAGAGCTACACAAAGAAACCCTGTCTCTAAAACCTAAAAATTAATTAACTAATTAAAGTACATATAAGCAGCATACCATCATATTTTGATGTAGGAGGTCCTTTAGTTTATGTGTTGCTTTCGTTGGTTGAATAAAGAAACTGCCTTGGCCTTTTGATAGGACAGAACTTAGGTAGGCAGAGTAGACAGAACTGAATTCTGGGAAGAAGGGCAGAGGGAGAACCGCCACAGAGCTGCCAGGTCAGACATGCTGAATCTTTCCCAGGAAGCCACGACCTCATGGTGAACACAGATTTAATAGAATAGGTTAAATCAAGATGTGAGAGTTAACCATTAAGAGGCTAGAGATAATGGGCCAGGCAGTGTTTTAATTAATACAATTTCTGTGTGATTATTTCGGATGTAAGCTAGCTGGGTGGCCAGAACAAGGGGCCCCCTTCCCTGTAACAAAGGCCCCCCCTCTTACAACAATATTTCTTTTAGTGCTCTTAAACAATCTGATTCTATTTTTGTGTGTCAAGATATCTGCACACATTAATTAGAAGGAGAATGTTATTCCCGGTGTGTTCTATCCTCAGAGTGATGGCTCTGCCACTTTCTCGTCTCAGGAAATCGACACGATTAAGCTCTTTTTGTGTGTGTATATTGTGGAGCCCCAAAAATGTGAGCTTATTCCACCTTGGCTGAAGGTCAAAGAGTTTGAGCTTATTCAAAGTTGTTGACAACAACTGTGGCTATATATCCTGACCTAGGGTGTGGTTACTTGGTGTTTTAGACATTAAGATGGCCCATAGAGGTGTATCTTCTGCATCCTGACCAAAGATCAGAGAATTCAAACATACTTCTGTTCCTTCTTTTGAAATAGGAGGTTTGAATAAGGTAGTGACTGCCTTCAAGATACCTACCTGGTCTAGAGTGGATTCATAGCCTAAACAATAGAATGTTTTTCTTATGAACTAATGACTCAGTGTCTCAAAGTATTGAAGCAAGTAACTGTTCTGGCTGTTCTTTGTATCATGTTAAAGCAGTGTTTTGTCTTTTTCACCCTTTTGTGTTGGGGTATAAAAGTGTATGGAAAACAAACGCTGATGAATTCAGCATTCAGTATTCACTGAGTTGCCCTCCCTTTACTATCCTATATCAATTCCTAATCCTCATGCCCCTACCCTGGAATGTAAGAACCCGACTTGGCTAGGAGCCTGGCAAAAGTCACCCTGAAAGGTGGCTCACGACATGTGACAGCCCAACGAGGAGCAACGTACAACATTATATCTACCATTAATTGCTGCTAGAAATTGAGATAAATTTTGAAAATATTTCTGTATTTGTTCATTTAAAAATAACAAAAAAACCCAATGTTATACTAACATAAATAACATTTTGTAAGGAATTGTCTGCTTTTTAAAATAGAAAAATATGGAATGGAACCACCGTTAATTTTGCAGATCTTGTCAATGCCTGGTTTGATTGCTGGTTTGGTAGTCTGGATTCTCTTCTCTGCATCCACCTTCAATCTGGAGTGCCATGTTTCTTCTTCTTATGTAGTTGTTTACTGCAGATGGAAACATCCCCTCCCAGAGGAAAAGCTCACAGATTCATGAAATTCAAAAACCACTTTTAAGATCATGAGACTTACAAGACTCATAAGGCGCCTTTCTAAGGCTGTTTACGCAGTAAAACGTCACTGGAAATGAGGGTGCTGTTCCGTGGTGTAGCTGACTATACACTGTACAAGGGGTACTAGTGATGCAGGTTTTCAGAGTTGTAAACCGTGCCAAGTGGAGCTTTTCAGTGATGCAGCAGCCTGTGTCACCAAGGATCTTGTAAGAAGCTCTAACAGGGCCAGACATCAGTGACGCAGACTTCAGTCCCAACTAATCAGGGAGCAGAGGCTCTTTGTGAGCTGCAGACCAGCCTGGTGGTCTACACAGTGAATTCCAAGGCAGTCAGTTACATAGTGAGACTCCGTTTGAAAAAATAAAAAATATAAAGCAAAATAAGAAAAGAAACCCCAATGAACCTTGTCAGTTCACCAAGCTGGTGTCATTGCTTTCTTTGTGATAGATATACTCTATCTTCTAAAAGAAATGTTCTTAAAACTTGTATTACAACGTATAAAGGAAATCCGCTAGGCATGGTGGAATATGCTTATAATCCACTATTTGAGAGGTTGGAGCAGGAGAATTATGACTTTGATGCCAGTTTGGGCTATATAAGAAGGCCATATCTCAAAAGAACAAATTTTTAAAAACCTGACAATATATGAAGAAATTTGTCTTTGCACTAAATATTTAATAAATGCTTCAGATAACTGCATATATGTTCTTTGTTAGCAAGTAATGCTCAAAAGAACTAAGTCCTTAAAGGTTACATGCAATATGGAATCCGAACTATAACAATTAATTGATTAGTTGATTTTCATATTTGAATGGGTCTTTTATCTAGCATAATTTTGTAACTTCCAACATTGGCCATTTGGAAAATATTTATTCACTAGTTCACAAAAAATTTTAAATGTTGACATATTTATTTTTTAAAAAAATACACATTCAGAAAAGTCTTTAAATATTGGAAGCTTTCAAGCTCATGGTAATGAATAAAAATTTCCAAAGTTCTATTTTTTATTTGACTGCTTTAAACTTGACTCAATTAAAAAAAATTTTTCAGAAAGTATTTGCAAAATGCTAAAGTCCAATGCCTTACGTTTGTCTGCCAGTTGTTTTTTCACACTGTACTGATGTTCTGTGAAAACAAATGGCTGCCTCAGCTTTTAGTAATGGCAACCTTTTTTTAATGGCAGTGCTTTTGTTAAGATGACTATCATACCAAGCATACTTTCTATTTTATCATAAAGACATACAATTAAGCATTTAGATTTAATAAAATGAGTCAAGGTTTATTCCAAAGCAAGATTTGTGGTTTTGTGGCTTGTTAGTTAGGTAGCTAATTAATTAGTTAACTAATTAACTAATTTTGTTTTGTTTTACGAGAAATCCTCACTATTTAGCTCAGGCTGGGCTTAAACTCATGTTATTTCTTGCTTCAGCCTTCTAATTGCTGGATTTACAGGTACGTATACCTGGAAACATTCTACAGACATTTTATTTTATTTTGTGTGTGTGTGTTCTACTGTCTGTCTATCTATCTATCTATCTATCTATCTATCTATCTATCTATCTATCATCTATCATACATACATACATACATAGATTTTGAGACAAGGTTTCACCACGTAGCCTTAACTGGCCCAAAATTCATAAATATCCATGTGCCTCTCCCTCCTCAGTGCTGAGATTAAAGGTGTGTGCCACCACACCCTGTTCAACATATTCCTTACTAAATGAAGCTAATGCTTTGATTATATTTTATCTCTGCCAATACTTTATTTCGCAAGCAGTGCATGTCAATGAAGGATAGGTCCACTAGTACAGTTTGGAGGCACTGTTTTGATTCATGTCTGATGAAAACTGCAGGCAGTTTTACCACCGTTCTTGATGCAATCCAGTGGGAAAAGGAAAAAAGTACTTCAGAATTATTATGAATACCATTATTATCTCTCAGTTGCCCTGAGTGGTTTCAGATTCTTAGGTCTCCCTAGATCACACTAGACCACATGACAGCGTGACACACGTTAGGAAGGCTCTATGATTTCTGTAACATAAATAAGGAACTGGGTTATTTTACTACTTCAGGGTATTGTGATTGGACAACTTCTTATTTGAAAAAGAATCACCTCTTGGAATTTATTATTTGGCTACAAGCATTTTTGAAAGAGAAAGATAGTTTAATGACCAGAATACATCACTATCCGTGTTTACAGGGATCCATGTAGACACTGCGCATATCACATTACACATACTTCTTAGACTCGAGAGATTTACATGCAGTACATAAAGGGCATGAACTAACAGAACATGTATATTAAATTACTAATAATGTTAGCTTCTACAGGGACAACCACATATACGCTAAGATACCTTATCCCTTTTAAGAGGCAAGTTAAAACCCTACTAAACAACTTAAAGACTTGAATACATGCGGAGCTGCCTTTAGATGGGGTGAGTTAACAATGTAAGGATGTCAGCTACCAGCCTATATGTCACTTACAATAGACGAAAAGATAAATGTAACAGACCAGGAGTAGACAAGGGAATAACAGCTGTGACTATAGAGGGTGTGTCTGGATTCAATAAAACCGAAAGCCTTATTCAGACAAGAATAAAAGTAAGATGTAAGTTACTAGGATATAACTTCAATACGTAAAGAAGAAAGCTGGCAGCGAGTAACTCTTTTCAATCAGTTTTAACCTCTACTCAGCTGATGGGAAACCATCCAGTTCACTGTCGCTGAGTGTGGATAAGGGAACAGAGCCTCTTCCCATTAGCTCACTACCATTTTGTAGAGCAATCTGGCAAAATAATTGTTCCAGTTACGAATGACTACCTGATCAAACTCTGGCAAGGACTGAAAAGAAAACAAAGACATAAAATGACATAGCCTTCATACCACAGTTTGTAACAACAGGAAATTTGAAACCACCTCTTATTACATCCCTAAAGGAACATATTAAAAGAAAGACATGGTGTATATCATTGAAAGCTACAAAACTGAGACCTTATAGACACAATTCTTTATGGAAATGACAAAAGGAACAGTAAATGATATCCAAGTAACTTGGAAATATATTCACAAAAGGATACTACATTATTTTCAGAAGTACACACAAATTCATGGGTATCTACATATTGCAGAAATTACCTGTGTAGGTACAAGCATATTAACAGAAAGACATCAACTTAAAATATTGTGGAGTGGTAGTACATTCACATAATTTGCCTATTCAGATAAAAGTAATTTGAAAAAAAAAAATAGATCTTTTATGTTAGTCAAGGGAATTAGCCTGAGAGCTTTTGAAAGATCACAGGAATTTAGCATTTCTAGGATTGTGACTGCAAGCATCTCTTCTTGACCAAACAAAATTGATTTGTGCCCATTTTTCTTTAGAAAGGTCATCAACAAAGAAGCTGCCATGTCTTTTAATAGTCTATTTTAATCTATAACAAGCATCTCTGCCAGTAAATTCTTTCTCACATCTATACTGTATTTCCATAGTAACTTTCATGTTACTTTTCAAAGAACAGGAACAAAAATAGTTACATAAGTTACTTTTCTGTTGCAGTGATTAAATGCCCTGACCAAGGCAACAGCGAGAAAGAAGAGTTTATTTGGCTTACCATTCCATGAGGGTTAGGTTGGTAATGGTAGAGACAGCATGGCGGCAAGTGGCAGGCATGGCCACTGGGGCAAAAAGGTGAGAGCTCACATCCACACACCGCAAGAACGAAACAGAGAGAACAATTAGAAACAGCACAACTTTTCAAGGCCTGGCTCCTGTGAGGTACTTCCTCCAACAATACCCCCTAAACATCCTCCTACAGTGTATCCAAGTGTTCAAATACATGAGCCTAGGGAGGACATTCTCAAACCACCACACTGATCTGTCTTTTTCTCATGATAGTTATTTATGCGTTAAGAGACAGTTATTGTTTCCATACTAATGAATTCAGGCCATCTTATGGGTCTTAATCTGCTCAAAACATTAACCATATTATCAGTCTACTCTGAATTTATCTACTTCATACTTTGGCAAGATGAGGAGACATGAACTGGCTGTTTATAACATAACTCAACAATGGTCCAGAGTATGTCTAGTTCAGAAAGCAATTATTTTCAGCTGAGGTTCCTACTAGTCCTCAAAGATAACATCTATTGACTTTGCAATCTTGTCAACATTTTTCTCTATAAGTTTTAGTAACAATGGCTTGTATGTATAAAAGTTACTCTTACAGAACATTGCCTTATTTAACCTTCCAACATCTCAGTAATGACATATGGGTGTCACGTTTCCTCTGCATGGGTGAGTAATATGAACCTAAAAGGATTAAGGTGATTTGCTTGTGGTCACTTAGCCACTAGGTGCTGGAGGTAGAGGGTCTCTTTCTAAGCACATAGGAAGTATATGAACGGAGGCCTGAGCAGAAGACAGTATGCAGTAAGAGAAAGAGTGCACTTTGCAGCCAGATAACATGCATTTAGACTCTAGCTTTGCCACTGGCAGTCACATGACCATATAGCAATAATAGGATTGATATGGACATTACAATGAAAGTGTAACAAACTCTATGGACTCTGATTTCTGTATTCTCCTTGTTTTGATGACATAAACAGACGTGATTTATAAATGTGTCCCAAAATAATTTCCACTTGCCTTCTCTGCTCTCATACCACCAATTTAATCTTTTTGAAGAATATTTGCTCTTATAATTTGCTTGGTTTTTCTTCCTTTTTTCTCCTATGGCAAAATTTCACAGCTATTCTGGTGTTTTAGATATTTGTTAACAAAATGGTGAAAGTCAGGAATCATTCATTCTGTGTTGCGTGACAAAACTTTTCCTAGGGAGACACAACCAACCAAAGTGTGGATACCACCAAAGTTCAACCTGATAAACTAATTAGTTTTGCTGAGGTTCACTTACAGGAATATGGGTGAGGGGTTGTTTACACTACACAGCAGACAGGGAGTTCAGCGGGCTGCGGAGTGCCTGTTGCATTTTCAGGTTTCTCAGTAGCTCTAACCCTCTTCCAAGCACCTTGGCTGCTTTCTGCTTCTTCCGGACAGCTGGTCGGGTCTCAAAGTCTTCTTTGCAGCTTGACTAGGTTGAGAACCTTCTTTGCAGCCTGACTCTGCTTCTCTGAGGGGGACTCTCAGCTTTTATTGCAGACTCTGGCATGGAGGGGGTCTAATGAATCTTGTCAATTTCAGGGACTTCCTGAAATTATTTTGAGTCATTTACTGTCTGTCTTAAAGAATTTACCTGCAGAATAGGATGTTTCAATATTGGAGGAAATGGCTACACCACACACCGACATTTTCATTCTCCCCCAGACTGTATCATTAGGCCACTTTACATAAACCAAAACAGAAAATTTTCAAATATTTCTATTCACGTTTACTTGTGCATATTTTGTTATTGTTGTTGGTTAATTGTTCAGAAACAAGGTCTTACTTTCTAGGCCAGGCTGGCCACGAACTTACTTACTATGTAGCCAGGGCTTGTCTACAACTCAAAATCCTCCTGAGTGCTGAGAATAGGGCGTTTGTGTTTCTGAAGTGGTAAAAAGGAACAGATAATTTCTGTGTTGAGTTAAAGTATTTTGATCTTAATGGCATTTTTGTGAGCCCGTTGACTATTTAGAGTTAGTTTTGCAGGGCGAAATCTTAGAAGGCATGACTGTTGCCACACCTTCACACATAGTCATGCACCTTCAAATTTTCCCACCTACAAGGCTATAGAGTTTTTCTGGGTGGTTGATAAATAACGTATTTATTTTTTTGGAATTTAGGGGATATCTGTAAATGGTCTGGCTCACACTCCTCTTCGAGAGAATGGTAGTTTTCTGCCCCTAGAACTAATACTGGCCTTCCTCTATGTTTCTAGGTTTCCCATGACTTAACTATATCTTTCCTTAACTTATAATCTGACTGTTCAACACCTTCTTCAATTACAAGAACCAATTTAATTCTCCTTTTTCCTGAGTGTTGTAGAACTGATAGCTCTCTAGTATACCCTAATAGCTGTTAAAACTGAAGTTTACCCAGGTAAGGAATCTGTCAGGTGGACAATTAATTTAAATAGGTCAAGAGGGAAAGCTCAAAGCAGGAGTGAATGGCTGATCTGAAAAACCAACCAACCAGCAAACATACAAAAACATGGAGTATGACGAGATGGTTCAGTATTTAAGGGTTCATAACGCTCTTACATAGGACCTGAGTTTGGCTACCAGCACCCAAGCTGGCAACTCACAATTATCTGTAACTCCTGTTCCAGGGGAATCTGTAGGCCCATATATCATGCCTCTGACCCAGAACTCATATGACATACCCCCCACAGAGACACATAATTATCCATAAAGTACATCTCTTAAAAATGTATTATGAGGGCTGAAGAGGTAGCTCAGAAGTTAAAAGCACACGTGGCTCTTGCAGAAGACGCAAGTTCAGTTCCCAGCACTCACATGGCTGGTTGGCTCACAATTACTGTAATTCCGACTCCCAGGGGAACCTAGCACCTTTGACCTGGGTAACTGTACTCACATGAAAAACACATACACAGGCACAGACACACACACACACACACACACACACACACACACATAGACACACACACACAGACAGACAGACACACACACCAATTAAAAATAATAAGAATGAATCTTTCGGGGCTGGAGAGATGGCTCAGAGGTTAAGAGCATTGCCTGCTCTTCCAAAGGTCCTGAGTTCAATTCCCAGCAACCACATGGTGGCTTACAACCATCTGTAGAGGGGTCTGGTGCCCTCTTCTGGCCTGCAGGCACACACACAAACAGAATATTGTATACATAATAAATAAATATTAAAAAAAAGAATGAATCTTTCAAGAAAAATGATACTGTATTAGAATGTTCAAGGATTTTACCTAGTGGGCATTACTGAGTTTATAACTGAGGCCTCAGCAACCAGGTCCTGGGAGAAAGAGCAAGCGAACTGATGGCTGCCTCTGCGTTCAGGATGCTGTGCCATGTAGCCTTCCAGATGCCATCAGTGATGTAGTTTTTTCATGATATTTCAGGGTTTTCAGCCTTTCCGTGTGCTGTCCTTGCTCTAACATCCAAACTGTGACTTGACTCAGAACGATACTCAGAAAAGCTAAGACATACGGTATTTTCTCATTTCTGGGTCATTGTCGTTGCTTCACAGTCATGGGGTCTAATGCTGAATCACAGTGATGTTTACTTACAAGCTCACCAGTTTACCAAGGAGAGCAGGAATCCATTGTCACTCTCTCCATGTGCAAATGTGTGTATACAAAGAATCTTTTCGGTGGTTATCTGATGCTAATTTTGAAATTAAATTGGGATCTTGCTTATGGTATGAAAACCTTTCAATAAAGCACTAGATATCTATTCATCCAGCTGGCTTTTTAGAAAAGCAATTTTTAATTTATAAAAAAAAAGTGTGGTTTTAGTCAAAAGGATATGCCCAGGGGAAATAAAAAAAAAGCGAAAACATTGCTATTTCTCAGAAGTATGGAAATTCTGTCAGGTCAAAAGGAACTGAAAAGATCAAGGTTTGAGCATGGATTGTGCCACAGGGTATCATGGTGCCACAACTAATAATAACCTAATACTATTCTGAGTTATTTTTAAATATCACACGTACATCTTTACTCTTAGGTTATGACGTACTACTGAAAGAAAAAGCAAGTCACTATGCTGATAAGATAAAATGATTGGCAGTTAAGATAAAGAATCTTCACTTACCTCCTTCCTCCTCCCCCATTTCCTAAAGCAACTGTAGGTTGTGAAAGGTGGGTGAGATTATCAAAAATGCTAGCAACAAGCAATTCAGGGTTCACAGGTCTGGTATGTTCTACTATCAGTTCATTAGGTATGACTAGACTTTTCTTTAAGTAAATATATATTTTAAAAGTTTTAAATTAATTATAGAAGGCTCAACTGAATTGTTTAATGACTAATACTTTTTTCTTTATGAAAACTTCCATTTCATCATTAATTTATGCACATTGTTGATTGAAAACTGAAAGATTTGGTACATATTTAAATTTTTAGAATTTTTTTCAAGGTAGAGTTTTCAAGAATAGGGTTTCTGGCTCTATTAGACCTAAGACACAGAGACCCAACTGCCTCTGCTTCCCGAGTGCTGGGATTAAAAGTGTGTGCCTCCACCACCAGGTTCCTTAAGATATTTTAAAGAAAAGAATTCTTCAAAGTTTTTGTGAGAGGTTTCCCCAGGAAGTATACTAAAAAGCAACTAGTGGCGGGCAGAGTTAGTTAACCAAGTCTCCATACACCCTTGGGTTTATTCCAGCATCAATTGAACTGATAGAAAGTTTAATTGATGTCTAGCCTATGTGGCAACAGCATTGAGTTTTTTTTTTAATTTTAGAATCTACCATTTAATTGAATTCCATCGCCAGCCTAGGATTTGTGTTCTAAGTCAAGAATACATTGCTTTCCCCAGATCTTTCATATTTTTAAGAATAACTGTTTCCTAAGGTGTCAATGTTAATATGAACTTTTTCTGTAAAGCAAAATTTTTCTTATGTAAATACACTTAATTTTTAAAAAGTAACTGGATACTTTTGTTTATTAGGGCTCTAGCGAGATGCGGCCTGGAAATTGTAGTTTGATACCAACAGATCAGTTTCAATTCCTTTGATCTACTTAGGTTTCAGAAACGGATCTTAAAATAGTAGTTATATCATGCTAAGATCTACAACTTGTTATTGCCACCTGTGCAACCAACTGCCTGCCACTATTCAAGGAAAGCCACATGCTGGCATGACCAAACTGTGTCATCTCTGCCATTAATATTATATCCGTAAATAAATAAAACATCGCAATAGCACGTCTTACAGTCCCATATTACTTCTGAGGCTATAATTGCTGCTACTCTTTTTTTTTTTCATTTCTCATTCTGATATTTTATGTTGATATTACACAGAGAGTTTCCTTTCAAGGAAAAAATACTTTACCCAATGGCTATAATGGACAATGTTATGATTTCTAAGTTTAGAACATACTAAAGGATGGTCTTTTATCAGAAAGAAAAAAAAGGTTTGCTAGTACAAATCAGAATCTGGTTTTATTTATTGGATTGCACAAGTGGCATGTCATATTTGCCCATGAATAGTAATAATACAGTAAAATGCACTTTGGTAGATTAAGGCACTTTGACTGCTGTGTCAAAGAACTGCGGTGAGCACGTGCACGCACGTACACACACACACAATTTAATTCTTGCATAAAGAACTGTGGTGCACACACACAATTTAATTCTTGCATAAAGTTTTGAAATTGTAAACTGCCAAAGTAAGAACTAAGTATAATTTGAGTCTGAAATATGCATGTAAAACTAAAGAATGTGAATGGATGATAGAATACATTTATAATTTTTTTTTATTTTTATATGTAAGGGTGTTTGCTTGCAAGTATGTCTGTGTATTACAAGCATGCCTGGTGCCCACTGAGAGAAAGGTGTTGGATCCCCTGAAACCAAAGCCACCAATAGTTGTGAGCTACGATATGGGCACTGGGAACTGAACCTAGGCTCTCTGCAAGGACAACAAATGCTCCTACCTGCTGAGCCGTTTCTCTGGCCTGACAAAAGATACTTTTCAAGTGTGCCTAACTTGTACCACTCATTACACTGAAGATACTTTGACAAATGTCAGAAAGAAAATTAAAACAAAAGATGTGCCTACTAGAAATAAGCATGTGTCTATATAGTTCAGTAAACGTTACAAAGGGGAGCATCATGGTCTTGAGACATCTACTTGCGATAGCATCACTGAGGCCAGCCTCGTTAGCCAGGCTGAAGCAGGCTGGACCTCCACAGTCCCAAGGTGCAGCTAACCATTGGTGAAGATGAATCTTGCCACTTATTCTGAGAAGTCAGTTCCATTCTTGGGTACAACTCTATCCTTCAGAAGCAGTGGAGTGTGCTGGGGCTACGGGACGTCTAATACATTCCTGGGTATTAAGAGAAGTTGAGGAACAATCTGGTATCTGATGAAGCATTCAGACAGAATGTGGGTAATGGGCAGTCACAGTTCAGTCTTTCACCATTTGAACAGCTTAGAGTCCTTGAACCTCAGGTCACCTGTGGAGACACTTGATCCTCTTCCTCCTGGACTTCAAGGCACTCTCCCCTTCACCTGTTGGCTTTTCTAGCCCAGATCAGTAGTGCCTACTTAGTTCATTTCCTTAGAAGGCAGAGTTTAGATGGAGACAGAGGGTGGTTGGTTGATAGGTGGTGTTGATAGCCAAAGCCAAGTGAAGCTCTAGATCCCATCAGGATTCTTCAAAACCTGTCCCCAATGCCTGTGCCTCTCTGGAATCACCTACTTCTGCCTTTTTGTCATTGAGATAGCAGAGCACAGAGACAGCAGGCTTTAAGTTCCTAACTTTTGTCACTCTGCAGCTGGAAAACCTTTAGTGAATCTCTTTCTCATGCTCCATACGATCCAAGTTATTTTAATATTTTTCATGGGGGGAGGACAAGCTGTGCATGGCTCAGTGCACTCATGGCTGTCAGAAGACAACTTTCAGGAGTTAGTTCTCTCCTTCCACTTTGTTGAGGCAAGGCCTTCCTTGTTTCTTTCTGTCTCCATACCCCAGGCTTGCTCTCCTACTATTCTCTGGCCACCTCCCACCTCCCTGTAGGACTGCTGAGATCAGAGATTCAAGCTTCTTTTAGTAGATTCTGAGATCAGGTTGTCAGGCCTAAGTGGCAAGTTCTTGACCTTGGCCTTCTACAATTCCAAGAGACAGACTTTACACGAATGTCTTGAAACCGGCACTCAGCAGCAATGTGGCCTGGGGAAGAGTCTTCGCACACTGGATGCTAGTCATCTAGTAGGAGGAAAGTGGTGCTGCACGACATTGATCCTGTCATGGGTACCATATCGGCTTCTCCCTGGTGTTTTCTAGCCACATGCCCGGAGCTTCAGCTTCTTACCACCAGACTGGAATGCAGTGACATAGAGCACAGGATCTGGTGTTCCATGTGGCCACAGCAACCTAGACTTGGAGAGGAGCTAACACTCCTACTGTGAAATTTAACTAGTGGGGGAATGGAAGATGGAGAAATTCTGTCTCTCCACAAACTTTTTTTTCTCATATAGTCTGTGGTGATAAGCCCCCAGCCGCCTGGGTGCTCCCGTGCCTCTTCAGGGGTCATCGTGAAGTGGTGGAAGCTTGAAAGGCAACACCTTTTCTGCTACCATTTCTCACTCTTGCCAGCCCCATTTCTCTTTCTCACTGGGTCTGAACCTCTCAATGAGAGTATCAGTATTTGTATTCTACGTGTCTTTGGGACAGAAGAGGAGGAAGTCATTAGACTAGAACAAAAAAAAAAAAAAAACTCTAGTGTAACTTCCCTTTTATGTATTCTAGATACTTGAATTCCTTGGGTTTAGGGCACATATTCTTAATTTACTTATTTGGCTTTATTGAGATGAGGCTTCACTATGAGACCCTAGGATAGCCTTGAATTCATTTTGTTTCCCAGGCTGTCCTCAAATGAAACAATTCTTCTGACACCGCCTCCCAGTTTCTAGGGGTGGGTAGAGGTATGAGCCACGATGTTTGGCTTCAGGTTGCAGATATTAAGAAGTCTGTCCTGCCCTGCGCTCCCTGGGGTAGAGGGATAATGACTATCTTGTCCATTTTTCCTGGTAGTTTAGAACTCCATTTATGGAGTCAGTAAGCAATTTGACTTTGCAGCAAGCTAGTAGTAAGAAAAGAAATTGTCCCTAGCATCAAGTAACAGAGCCAGGACCTGAACCAGGATTTGTCTGCCCCTTTACTGAGGTCTAGTAACTTCTATAGGTGCTGGTGCAAGCCAAGTTTTGAGACAAGCAATGGGAATTCAAGTCTTATTCCTATGATCAAGGGACCATGTTGGGGCAGAAATGGCCACCTAGGTGCAGTGGCCACAAGAAGAGATAGGTTGGAAGAGTTTTTTTTTTTTTTTTTTTTTTTTTAGAAAACATGATTCAGTAAATGTACAACATTTAATAATCCCACAAGTGTTAAATAAAAGAGGTGAATGAAGAGGCAAAGACATCTCAGAAAGGACACCAGCAATACACAGGAGAGTCACTCCACAAACTTCTGTGACACAGAACCTGTGAGAAGCATAGATACAGCCAGAGGATGTGCAGGGGAGGGGGTCAAGAAGCAAGAGGTGCTGTGCTCTCTTTCCCTCCCTTCCCCCTTATCTTCTCCCCTCCCCTCTCCCTCCCATCTGTCCTTTCTCTTCCCATTCTTTCCTCTGCTCCTGTCTTGCTCTACACAACCGGGTTGCCTGGTACTCACTAAATAGACTAATTTGATCTTAAACTGATGGCACTCTTGCTTCAGCTTCCTCGGTGGTGGGGTTAGAGACATGGGCCACCATACCTGGCTTTTGTCAGGTATTATATCACATCGGCGAGGAAAATAATACAGTAACTGTGAGGTGACAGGAGATTAGCTCTTTATAAGAATTATTTCATATACCTGCAGCAAAATGTCACACTGTGTACCTTGAAGTTAAATCACTCTTTAAAGTTAAAAAGATTGTGTTTTGTAAAAAAACTATTCAGAAAAAATAAAGTAGGCTCTATCATGAACATAAGTTGTTTTAAAGGCTCCGGTTTGATTTTTTTTAATGACATAAATAATGTGCTTAAGTCTTAGTATAAAGTACAACTAGCCTTATCAACTTGGCTTCTTGATTTGGTAGAGGCGACTGGTAAACCAATACCATGTTGCTTTCCCTTGAAATTTGAACACATGTGAGTGAGCAATTTTGTCTTTTTTAATTGTTAGTTTCTTAGAAATACCTTACAGGCCTAAAAAGAGAAGCTTCATCTAAGTATGTTTTTATTTTTTTTAAATATTTATTTATTTATTATGTATACAATATTCTCTCTGTGTGTATGTATTTTTTTAATTTAAGAAAAAACAAATCAAGACAAACACCAGAGAAGTATACTCTTAAAGCTACCAAAAGACTGATTATTTTTGGTAATAATGCCATCAGCTGTGGCTGGGAATGGGGCAATACATAAACCAAAACCCTGCCTAGTCTGGATTTCTGATTTCCCTTTGCTGTCAGTCTGCAGGACTTTGACAATTGTCTTCTTGCTCTGTTTCTCTACTCTGAAAAGCTATTCCATGGAACACAAACCCTGAGTGTTTCTATCGCTTGGGATTGTGACTATGCTCCAAAGACTTCTATGTTAAGTACTCAACTCCTAAGGTGAAGCTATTTGGAAATGGTGGATATTTATGAGGTGGGGTTTGGTAAGCATTCCTTAGGTCATTGGGACTGTGCTGGTGAAGTGGATAATGATACTTTGGTATCTATCTATCTATCTATCTATCTATCTATCTATCTATCTATCTGTCTGTCTATCTATCTATCCATCATCTATCTATCTATCATCTATCTATCTATCTATCTATCTATCTATCTATCTATCTATCTATCTATCTATCTTTCCTCTTTTGCCTCTTGGCTGATGAGATGAGCATATTTCCCCCTTTTACTCTTCACTCCTGCATGTGTATTCATGCACACATACATGCATATAGAAGCACATACACACACAGGAGTATACACACATGCACATGCCCACAAGAACACATACACACACATACACACACATACACACACAATCACACGTTTTTTGTTGTTGTTGTTGTTCTTTTGTTTTTTTTTTTTTTTGTTTTGTTTTGTTTTGTTTTGGAAGGAACTGTGTTGCAGCATTCTGTGTATAATGAACCTGCTGTGAGCTCAGTCTTTTCCTGCCATTGAAGTCTATCCAACTCCCATAATATAATATCTTACCTGCCAGCAGGAATAATGCTTACTGGAAGAGAGGTCAGAAGAGAGCTTTGCCAGCCCGCAGTAAACGCCTGGGGGTACACATTAACCACAAAGGAGATGATCAAGCCTAAATATTAGATGACAGATCTCACCGACACCTCAAAGAAGTTAAATCTAAAATTTGTTTAATGTTCAAATTTTAGTTCTTGAGTTTCCAGTTCACACACTCACACAGTTTACACAAATCCATATAGAAGAATTTCTCCTTTTCCCTTTTTTGAATAGTTTTAAAAAGCCTGTCTTTATGACATTCCGACTTACTCTGGTGGGAAAAATGGAGTCAAAGGAGAATATGGCTGGTTTCCAAGTTTCATGCAAAAGCTGGTGCATTGGTGAAGAAGAATCGGGTAGAGTGGTTAAGTCTTTTGCTTGGATTATTTTTTAAAAATTAGGGAATGCATTCATCACACAAAGTCTTCCTGTCACATTGATCCCAGCAGCTTCCACTGAAGACCTTGTATGAAGCTGATCAGTGAAAATTCTGAGTCAAGCACTGAGCTAATAAAGCAGGAGAAAACTTGCAGTTATTCCTCCTGGAGAAAAGCTACTTTATTATTTATTCATTTACTGGAGTGCGACAAAGTTCCGAAGTATTACTAAGCAAAATTATTTATTTATTTATTTATTTATTAAAGATTTCTGTCTCTTCCCCACCTCCGCCTCCCCTTTCTCTCCTCCTCCCCCAATCAAGTCCCCCTCCCTCGTCAGCCCAAAGAGCAATCAGGGTTCCCTGCCCTGTGGGAAGTCCAAGGACCACCCACCTCCATCCAGGTCTAGTAAGGTGAGCATCCAAACTGCCTAGGCTCCTACAAAACCAATAGGTGCAGTAGGATCAATTTAACTACAGTATGCGAGAGATAAGTTGTTCAGATCTGGGTAAGATAATTGTTTTCAAGCTGAAAGAACGGCCTTGGGCTTCCAGCAGAAACTGAATTCTTTCTACTGTCCGAAATAAGTAAAACGTATGAAGCCTTGCTTTTCAAAAAGCTGGATTTCAGGTTGAACTCACATCTGCAATTGCAGCACTTGGGAGAATGAGATAGGACAACCTGCCTGGGTTACATAGTGAGACCCTATCTCAAAAGAGGAAGAAAAAAAAAAAAAGGAAGCATAAGACACAGGCAATGAATGACCATTGTTGTAAACTACACATTGGGGTGACGTTTGTCGCGATTCAGCCATGACGCGTTCACACATTCCAGGGTAGAGGTGTGTGAATAAGAAATGTCGGGCAGAATAGACAGAGATACAAAAGAAACACAGAGACATAGGATAGTACCGGGAGGGCAACTCAGTGAATACTGAATTCACACGTGTTTATTTTCCTTATGTTTATATACCCCAATCCAAAAAGGGGGAAAGAAGGCAAAAGACTGCTTTAACATGACACAAAGAACAACCAAAACAGCTACTTGCTTCAATATTTGAGCCATCAAGCCACTATTTCCTGAGTTAAGCATTTTGATGTTTTGGGCAGAATATGCAGCAAATACACCTTAGACCAAGTATCCTGTAGGCAGCCACTCCCTAAGTCAAACTTCGTGTTTTAAAATGAAGGAGCAGGGGCTGGAGAGATGGCTCAGAGGTTAAGAGCACTGACTACCCTTCCGAAGGTCCTGAGTTCAATTCCCAGCAACCACATGGTGGCTCACAGCCATCTGTAATGGGGTCTGGTGCCCTCTTCTGGCTTGCAGGCATACATGGGGGCTGAACACTGTGTACATGATAAATAAATAAATCTTTAGGAAAAAAAGATTAAAAAAAAATAAAATAAAATGAAGGAGCAGGAATAGGCTTGAATAAGACTTAATAGAGAAAGGTTGAATATTTTTTTCTTCGATACCAACAGAAAAACAAGCCTGTTGGCTCCAGTATTTTTATCCCATGCTTTGCTGAAGCTTTAACTAAGAAAAAGAAATTAAAGGAAAGATTAGAAAGAAAGGCATAATCCTGATTTTATTAACATGTTTAGCCTACCTGGAAAAAAATTCAAATCACAGACACAAAAGAATTTCTATTGTTTAGAAAGTTTAAAACATGAAACATCAGTGTTCATATACATCGTAGTGGTGAAGGCAAAATGGTGGCTGGTCAAATTGCATTCACAGAGATGAAGCAGAGGGAGGAGTGACCCTCCTTAGTTCAAGGTCTCACTCACGTGTCCTCAAGGCATTTTCTGTGGAACCACGAGAGTCTGTTAAAGGGTCTCAAGAATTTATTTAGGTATAGGATAGGGACAAACACTATATATACACTGACACAGAACCAATTAGATGCCACCACTGATCCAGCTGCCTTTGTCCAACCATTCTGCCCTAGGTGAAGAGCACCAACCAACCACAAGCTGCCTCTTCCTCTCTCCACCTCCTGCTCAGCTACCACCACCCAAGAGAATGCAAGAGAGAGGCCATGACCCTCTCTCTTTGTATACAGGCAGACAAGAGCATACCTAGGGCTTGCTGCCCCAAAAGTTGTCTAAATGGATCAAAATCCCACCACACTCTGATGTGGGAGTGTCATATCAATCTGTTGATTTCATTGGCTGAGCAATAAAAGAAACTGCTTGGCTGGCCCTCATAGGTTAGAACATAGATGGGAGGAGTAAACAGAATAGAATTCTGGGCGGAAGAGGAAGTGAGGTCAGACTCTGCGCTGCTTCCAGAGGGACCGGACAGCCGCCAAGCTCTGCTCTCCCAGGCAGCTGCAACCCACGATGGACTTAGGCTAGAATCTTCCCGGTAAGCGCACCTTGGGGTGCTTACACACATCATTAGAAATGGGCTAGTCCAGGTGTGAGAATTAGCCTGTAAGGGCTAGAGTTCATGGGCCAAGCAGTTCTTAAATGAATACAGTTTGTGTGTTGTTATTTCGGGCATGAGCTAGCCAAGCGGCCGGGGTGTTGGGGACGCAGCCCCACCGCTCTTATTTCAACAACACTCAGGTGAAAGGAACGTGTCACTTACATTTAATCTCAGCTAATTGAATCCAGATATCTACTATCATGTCTAGAAGTTTTTTTTTCCCCAGGTGATTCTAGATAGCATCAAGTAGACAACCAATGTTAACCACTTCCTTTTCACCAAGCTGTTGAGATTTTTTTTTAATTGATCTATAAGAGATTTTTAAAGCCTATAGTTCCTGGATATAAGTTCTTTACATAGTTGTGTTTTCAATATATATACGTTCTCTCAACTGAGGATTGCTACTTAATCTAACAATTGCTTATTTTATTGGTGTTCAGACATTCTTGTTTGATTGATAACATCTAAATTTCATATCTACGATGATGTTCTCTGTGTTCTTCTCTTATCTGTCTTACAGCCACAAAAATATTGTTTGACTTTAAAAAGAAGCTGTGTTGCTCATTGCTAGAATTTAGACATTTCTATTAAAATAAATTTAATATAAAACCCCAATAGCATCAGAACTATTTATTGCAAAGATTTTTTTCTAATGTGTTGACTGGCTAATATGACTGACAAAAATATGGTGACTCCATATTTGTGGGTATAGCATGCTGTCGGTTCCATGCAGTCCTCACGATGGTAGCTCTAGGGCAGTCATGAATAGAGTAGTAAAAGTCTTTTCAGTTTCATATGATTCTTCAATATTTTTTTCCTTTTTTTTAAAAATTTTTTTTGCAGTTTTTATTTTTTATTTACAATTTAATAAATACTCCTCGATGACTGCTCATGGGTAGGCACCTTGGTAGTATTCAGCCAGATCACAGTGATGGTGTTTTCCTAACGGTGCGTAGTTTTCAGAAGAAGTCACTATCAAACCAGCAAGACTGCATTTATGCACCCATCGTTCTCAGGATTGTTGGTAACTTGGGCATACTTTCCCCGAATAACCTTGCCTCCTTGTGTCACAAGGCCCAGCTCGCTCACGTTCACTTCAATGACTGTCCCTTTGATGATTACACCCAGAGTTGTATATAATGGGGATGATGGATTCTTTTTCACACCAAGTATTGGCAAGCAAAAGGTAGCTTTCAGTTCAGGATGTGTGACGTGAGCTTTTTTGAAACGCAGACCCATCGGCCTGATAAACCTTTCATATTTAGGTGGTTTTCTTGTAAAACCATCACCAACAAAGCAGACTTTAGTAACCATCCTCTTCCATGCCTTCTTTTTTCTTTTTCCTGTTCGAATTACTTTCAATACTGGGAAAGGGGACACTTATTCACTGTTGGTGGGAGTGCAAACTGCTTCAGTCACTATGGAAATCAGTGTGGAGGTTCCTCAAAGAGCTAAAAGTAGATCTGTCACATTACCCATCTGTACTACTCTTGGGCATGTGCCCCCCAAACCCCATATCCTACCATCGAGATGACCGCTTATCTTTATTCCATTTCAGCTTTGTTTGCAATGTCCAGGAAATGGAAATAGTTTAGCCAACCTTCAACTGATGAGTAGATAATGAAAATGTGGATGTATTTACACAATGGAATATTATTTAGCTATTAAGAGAAAAGAAACCTAGGTCCATCCATTTGCCCACAAATTTCAAAATGTCATAATTTTTTTCTGCTGTGTAGTATTCCATTGTGTAAATATACCACATTTTCCTTATCCATTCTTTGGTCGAGGATCATTTAGGTTGTTTCCAGGTTCTGGTTATGACAAACAAGACTGCTATGAACACAGTTGAGCACATGTCCTTGTGGTATGATTGAGCATCCTGTGGGTATATACCCAAAAGTGGTTTTGCTGTGTCTTGAGGAAGGTTGTTTCCTAATTTTCTGAGAAATTGCCATACTGATAGCCAAAAGGGCTGTACCAGTTTGCACTACCACCAGCAATGCAGGAGTGTTCCCTTTACCCCACAACTTCTCCAGCGTAAGTTGTCATCAGTGTTTTTGATTGGCCATTCTTACCGGTTTAAGAAGGAATCTCAGAGTTGTTTTGATTTGCATTTCCCTGATGACTAAGAATGTTGAGCATTTCCTTAAGTGTCTTTCAGGCATTTTAGATTCCTCTGTTGAGAGTTCTCTCTTTAGATCTGTACCCCAAAACATCATATTGAGTGGGTTAACTTAGACCCAGACAGACACATATCATATGTACTCACTCATAAGTGGCTTTCAGACATAAAGCAAAGAAAAATCAGCCTACAATTCACAATCTCAAAGAACCTAGACAACAAAGAGGACCCTACGAGAGACATACGTGGATCTAATCTACATGGGAAGTAGAAAAAGACAAGATCTCCTGAGTAAATTGTGAACATTGGGACCAATGGGAGAGGATAGAAGAGGGAGAGAGGAAGGTAGAGGGCAGAGAAAAATATATAGCTCAATAAAAACAATTAAAAGAAATCATAAAATGTTCAGCTAAATGGATGGAGCTGGAAACAGTCATTGTGAGTAAGGAACCCAGACCCAGAAAGACAGATATCACATTTTTCCCTCATTTCTGGAGGTTAGCTTTGAATCTTTAGATATATGTGTTTCCTTTGGAATACCCCGTGAAGTTAGGAAATCACTCCTAAATTACTAAGGGTTTCTGGGAAGTCTTTCAAGGGAAGAAAATAGAATACACTGGTATAAAAGGTTAAAAAGAAATTACGGAACAAGAAGTATAAATTGGGTAAGAGGACGACAAGAGGACATGGTAGCAGAAGGAAACTGGAAGGGATAAAGACTTTTCTAAAAAGTTATAAGGAAATCTACTTGGCATATAAAGTCAAGTGGTAAGAAAGAATATGAGGGGAGAAAAAGATGTTCGTTAATTTAAATTAGGCTTGTTTTGTATTCTGTGACCTTTTATAAGTTATGTCATTTCTTCATTTTATATTCAACTAATACTGTTATAAAGACTTGGTAAAGGGCAAAGCTGATCTCTAAATGTCACATGATTTTCTGGTGTTTCTTTTAAATGCAACCTACCTATTGTTTTCTTCCCTCAACAGGAAAACTATCAATATGCCACTGTTAGTCTTCAGAAATTATGAAAAACTAGGGTCATTGTTGAAAGCCATCCTAATATACTTTCAGAAGTAACAATGGTTCATTTATTTAATAGAGATATCCCAAGGAAAAAAATGCCACAAGTTATTGGCTATTGTATATTTTGAATTGTGCACACAATGAAGATACAGAAATCCAAAGTTCATGGCTTGTTCAAAAATCAAACAAAACAAAACAAAAATCAGTTAGTATAGTGTTAGCTTTCATTGTCAAATTTGAAATAGCCCAGAGTCACCTGAGAAGAAAGTCTTAAGCAAAAATTGCCCAGATCAGACTGGCATGAAGGTGTCTCTTAGATATTAATTGATGTAAGAGGGCTAAGCCTATTGAGGGCAGCAGCTTTCTCTATGCATGTGGTCCTGGGATATATAAAGAAGCTAACCAAGCATGAGTGAGCAAGCAAGCAAGACAGCAAGCAGTATTCTAAGGTTTCTGCCCCAAGTTCCTACTTGAGTTCTGGCGTTGGCTTCCCTCACTGAAGAAGGACTATAAAGGAAGTGTAAGTCAAATAAATACTTCCCTTTCCCAAGATGCTTTTGGTCATTGTGTCTGTCAAAGATACAGAAAGAAAACAAATATACAGTTAGCCAGAAAACGACAACAACTTTACTATACTTGAATGTTTCGTGACTATAAAGACTCAAAAAGTTTATGCAGAAGCACAGAGTATGGGCTGCTCACGGCTTTGTTGCTAGTAGCTTTTACTTGTTCTTTCTTTAGGAAACAAGATTTCCCAAACAGGCAACTCTTACGCTATGTGTCTTGAAAGCTGCATATGATTGGCCTGGTTTGGAGTGAAGATTCTAGAAGAGATGCCAGTATTTGTAAAAGTAATTAATAACAACAATAAGAAGAATGTCATCTTTGAAAAACTCAATGTTTATTTGGAAAACAGTAAAGAGATCATGGTTCATGAGATCCAATTGAGCACAGAGATTTGGGGGACAGGCCATGGCCTTGTAACATTATGGAAAACCTGGATCATCCTTGAATTTTTATAGAACATGTTCATCTCGACTGGCCAGGTGTCATGGAACATGATGATAGGGCTGAAATAGTTGAACAATGTGATTCCACTGATTATCAGTTTATATTTCTAACCAAAGGGTTCTTTAAAGGGTCCCTTTAGTTTTGGGTCCAGTTAATTCCAAAACTGAATGCAGCCTGAAGAATGTGGTCACGTGCAACTGCAACATCTGCTTAGTAGAGGTAGTAAATAACTGAGTCCAACAATCAATAAGTAAGTAGTTCGAAATTAACTTCTGTGTTCACATGGTATTCAGGAGAAACGGAATTAACTTTAAAACAGTTAATCAGAAGGGCCGGTTGGAAAAGATACATAAAAACCAAATTATTAAAATTTGGAAAATTATCAACATTGGGAATTGGGTACATTGGTTGTTTTCTATTTATTTTTGAGTATTTGAAAGTTTTTCACAATGAAGTCATTTTACAATTTGATTTTGAAAATTACTCGATATCTAGAAGAATAATTATCCTGGTTTAAGGAAGAATTAAAATGTACACAGAAGATTTTGTCTCACCTGGTCCCACAGCCATTCAGTGCCCCAGAAACACACAGAGTCTTATCTTAATTATAAACTGTTTGGCATATCTCAGGCTTATTACTAACCAGCTCTTATGATGCAAATTAATCCATAAGTCTTAACTATGTTTAGCCACGTGGCTTGGTTCCTTATCTCAGTAAGGCACTCTCATCTTGGGTCCTCTACGTCTGGCTGGTGACTGTATCTGCCTTTCCTCTTCCCAGGATTCTCCTAGTCTGGTTGCCCCGCCTATACTTCCTGCCTGGCTCCTGACCAATGAGCCTTTTATTAAACCAAAATGAGTGACAAATCTTTACAGCGTACGAGAGCATTATCCCAAAGCATTGAGCTTCTTTTCAATATTAGGCATTAAAGCTATTGCTTTGCACACGCTAGGCAATTGCTCTTCTACTAGCTGTACTCCTAAGTCCAAGATTTAATGTTTTGAAAAATGAGAATGTAGGTTTGTGACTTTGCAAACTAGACAGGAAGGAAAACCCTGCACATTATAAATAATTTTTGTAGTCAATACAACTTTAAAATTATTACATGTATAATTATTTAGTGTGTTTGTTGTGGGGGAGGAGTGGTCAGTGTACAACTTGCAGGCATCAGTTCTCTCTCTACAGTGTAGGGCCTGAGGATGACATTCAAGTTGCAAGCTTGGGAGGAATTACCTGCTGTCCTCCCATCCACCTGTCAGTGTGGATGAGACTTCGACTCTAGTTTATAAGTGTCAGTCTTAGCATGGCTATAGGACCTTTTGGCTCAAAATCTCTCCACATCTCCTTGAATGATGAAAACTAACTTACAAGAAATTAGTTAATTTTCAAAGATGAAAACCCTACCCTCACTTCAAGAAGTCTTGTAAAGCAGTCCAGGAGTCCATACTGTACTTAGGTGATTATTTACTAAAATTTGTGAAAAATATCTTTTCCTGGACTTCTGAAAGTTATATTTTAGTGCTTAATTAGGTTAACACATAAAAACATAGACGAATGTAATAAGTATATCCATTGCTTCTATTTCAGGTCTCTGAATACTCTAAAGCTAAACTGAAGAGATATATAGAGCCACTGATTCACATCTCCTGCAGTCCATGCAATCAATTGAGTTACTGCTGCTAAATACAGCCTGATTTTAATAATTGATCACTGAGGGAGACAGGCCAGACCACCAGCAAAAGCTTTGCTTTGCAGGTATCACCCTTAGATGGGGATGCTGGTGCCCCACATTGACTCAGCCTCTGGTCCATCTGTGCTGATCTGTGCACCTTGTGTATTGGGGCAAGGTGGATAATGAGGGCCCAAACTGCAAACTGACATTTAAATGATGTTTCTTCGGCTAGTACACAGAAAGTAAGAATTTTCAATGAGGATACTATTGTGTAAAGTGAGGCAGACAGGGGCAAGGGCAGATGCTAGAGATGGACTTGGGGTTTCCATGTCAACCCACTTTTGTCCAGAAAAAGAAATACATCTTCACAGAAGTAGTATACACTACCAGAACTTTTAATAGGTACTCCTATTCATTCTTTTACTTTTAAAAAGTAAAGTTCTATTGAAATAGTTTAGTAATAAAATAGAATAAGAACTAAACAAACAACAGAAAGGAAAAGAATCAGATGACCAAAGGAATAAACAATCTTTAATAATTATCCTAATAAAAGAAAAGTATTTGGTAATAGTTATTGGAAGAAAATATCTTTACAATTGAGCAATAGCAGATTTCCCAAGTTTATAACATAAATTACTTTTTAAAATTTAAGCTAGTATGGGATCTGAACCTAATAATCAAACACATTTCCTTATTTAAATTTTGTAAAGAGGTGAAGTTAGGCAATATTAGTCATAAATAAATTTAAGCCTATGTAGGTGCTAGAAGCATCAAAATCTAGGAATTGGAGAGAAGCAAAAATAATATTTAAAAATTCACTAATTTCTCTGAGTAAAATCTAATATCTGAAGGAGACTTGTTTATCTTGACTTGGTCAAAACATTGAAAAAAGTAATATAAAAATTGTACACACATTGCACAAACAGAAAACCCCTGTTTAGACTTCATTTGTTTATGTTTATGGAAAAATAGAGAAAGGAAGGAAAAAAGGAAGAGGAAGAAAAGGAGGGATGAAGGGAGAGAGTAAAAGGCCTTGCTTTCCTAATTTTTTTGTAAAAATGATTTCCAGCCTTTCTTTTAATAACCAGAACAGTTAAAGTTAGAGACGTTGAAGATTTTAATGTTTGATAGACTTGAATTTAAAATGCAGTGACTAGATTCATCTGTATATCTATATATATACACACACATACTCTGTATATATACACAGAGTTCTTACAGTAGATCCAAACCAACCACATCAAATAGAAATTATTTTTGAGTTGATTCTTCCTTCTCATACTGGATTTCCCATTAGAAACTCAAGTCTCAGTGATGGAGGAGGAGGAAACTTTCAGATATTGTGAAAATGACTGAAAATGTATGAGTGTTGGGGAAGGTGAAAATTTGAGGCATGAACTTATCAAGACTGACTAAAAAAAAAACACGCAGTGTGACATGAAAAGCCAGGGAATGAAGGGGGAAAAAAGGAGAGTTTGGAAGAATGGAAATTGTCCATTTTGATTTTCTTAAAAATAATTTTTATAAGTCAAGAAGTCACGTTAAGCCAGGAGTGGTAGAACAATAACAAAATAATGTTGTTATACTATTTCTTCCTTCTCATGTGATTCTACTTTCTCAATACTAGTAAGATTGTCCCCCAGGGATGCCCAGTGATCCGACATGTAAGAACTGTTGAAGGTAAACCGCACTGTGTCCTTACCACAGTGTACTGTGGAAAGCCTGTTTGTCTATAAAATCACTCGCTTGCAGTACGGTTTTTTCCGCACCTGAATGTAAGCATGAGAATTATGAAAGTAATAGGATTTGTAATCCCAGAATCTAATTATAAGCTTTTAATAAACTTCAGCACACATATCTCTCTAGAATAATGTTGGTGTTCTTCTGTAAGGGTCTGATGGATATCCTAGTGTGTGTTAGCCAATTATATTTCAGTCTTTGCAAAATGTAGGCATATATAGAAAAACAAACACAATTTACAGATAGGTTATAGCTAGGCCTCCTATTTTCTAGGATTTCCTAACTATAAGATTGGGAAGAACATTTAGATTACCAAATGGGTTAAATCTAATGTCAGTCACATCTTTAAACGTCATTAGAACTAATTTAATTCTCTATCTTGAGTTGGATTTGACTTCTACTAGCAATCTGAAAGTTTAGCTCTTATTCTTTTGAATCCTAACATTTTTCTCATGAGAAAATTTCTCAGTATTTGTTAGATAAGCCTCCCTCCCTTTCCTTTCCATAACTAAATTGATTTTTATTCTTTGGGAGTCTTGAAGTTTAAGAAGTAAGTACATATAAAGGCAAGAGATGATTAACTCCTGTCCTGCAATTCTATTTTAAATATCACATTAATAATAAAATGTTCCATTTAGAATACCTCCAGCAGCAACTTCTGGGAGCCTTGGCATCCTCTTCCCCATCTTCGTTTCTCACTGTCCAGCCCACTCCCTGTCCATCAAGCACCTTGTAGGATAGAAGAAGCCTGCAGACTTATTTATGTTTTCTTCCCCGGAGCAGCCTTTTTAACTTCATTCACTGTGCTGCTTCGAATCTTAGAGAAATATGTTCTAAAACTGTTTTTCTTTTGTAATAGCCAACTCTACTGTCATAAAGTGATTTTTTTAATGTGTAAATTTATCCATGAAGATGTGTATTTATTTTATAAATTAACATGTACAAATTGTAAACTAACAGGATCATTTAATTTGGAGAAAAAAAAGCTTGAATGATTTACTAATGGTAAACTTGGGGTGGGAATATATGATTGCTGGGATCTAGTTTAATTTTTGTTACACATTATAAGGAAATGTGTTACAATTTATGTAAAAAGCTCTTTCAGTGATCTAATAAAAGAGAACCATTAAATAACATTAAATACCAAAAACCTTATTAAATGATGGGTGGTTTATTAAAGTAAATTAACCCCGTTATTTCCAAAGGCACCAGAATACTGTACTGTAGCTGCCCATGAACTTCAGATTTGACATTAACACTTTATGGAGACATAGGGATGTAAATGAGAAGAGAAAGACAGCCATGGCAGAAACACACAGTGGTGGAGAGCAAGCCACAGGAGTGTGGCTTATTAGACAACGCCCTTCTCATAGCATGATGTAAATTTTGTTCTTCAGGGCAAATGTTTTTAAAAAGGTATTATTTGGAGAAGGATGCTTTCTACTTTTTTATTTATTGGGTGAAGCCTTTTGCTATGAAAGCAGCAAATGACCAGAGAATATATAGCTCAATGGTAGATTGCCTGTGGAACATGAGCAAGAACCTGGGTTCAACACCCAGCATTACCAAATAACAAAACAATGTAATAGTCCCACCAAAACCCATAAAGGTAACATAACACCAGTACAGAAACACAACTTAACATACAAGGTAACACACCAAATCCATGAGTTTTAGTTATGTGTTCTTCACCATACTACAGAAGACAAGTCAAATTTCATAAAGGTAACAGAACTGTAATTAGTATTGATCTTAGTCTAGAGAAGACTTAAAAGGCAGATTTAAAAAAAAGAATTATTGCTTATCAAGAGCAACACAGCTTTGTTCGTGTGATGTCAAGGGTGCAGTATGGAATGCCATAGCTACTTTAAAGAAGTTTATACCTATCATACAAAAATTAGTTTCAGTTTTCCAAGACTTCTTTCCTTTCTTCTTTCAGTTTTGTTTGTTCCTTTGTTTTATGAATTTTGTTTTGTGCTTTTTTTTTGTTCACCTTCATAGTTAAAATTCATGGAGCGCTTTATTTTTCTTCATGACACTTCTGAGGTCCATGAAGTAAATAAAAACATAAAGTTGGGTATGGGTCAAATATAAACTATCTTTATAAAGAAACAAATTGCCTGTGAAAATAACTGTACACACCTCTGCCTTGGGAGGAAAACACAGGATTTCTAAATGAGAACTATTGATAAGCATAGACATTTTGCACACATATGTGAAAAGAAATGGCATAGCAAACTCCAGTTAACTGAAATGATTTATGTTTGATGTTAAAGAAACTTATGTGTAGTGCTCTTGTTTTTATTATTTTTTTTTCAAAAAAAAATTAATGGACTTAGCAGGATGCAATTTCACATCCAGAGGAAAAACAATACTTTATTGGACTGAGAGAATGGGAGAAAAGAATTTTAATTTTTGTATTCTGTATTTTTAATACAAAGCATTGATAGAAATTAGATTAAAGGCAAGCTTACACTGTTTTCAAACTAAGTATTTTAAAAAGAAACTAAAACATCGTCAAGGGTTAGTCAAAATGATAGGGATATCATATTCAGACAGAAGCAGGCTGTTCTTGAACAAGTTTTTTGTTTCTGATTTTAGTCTCATGAAAAGCTCCCAAGGCTTCTGCTTGAGAAGCATACATGATATAATCATGATAACTCTGCATACCACCCAAAGACATACAAGAAATACACAGAAAACTTTATCTGGAGAAATTTTACATTACGTTCGAAATTTGACTTTATTTCACAAGGATAAAAAGAAACGTAAGAGTAAGAATTAGGCTAGTATATGCATTCAGAACCAGAAAACTTTAAGTAGAATTTCTCATTCTCAAAATCTGCTGATTTAAAGACCTTCCCAAATGGACTATCACAATTATCTGAAGAACATAACACACGTTAAGAAGATAAAACAGCATCAGCCATATAAATAAATAAAATTGCAAAAGGCATATAAAATGTTCTTACGCCTAACCATCTAGAAGCAAGCTATTTTACCTATTACTGTAAGAATAAAACGCTTTTAAAGAAGCAAACATTTTAGAATCTGAGAATAGCCATGCCAGTTTGCAAGCAGTTGTTCTGGAAGCGAGGCAGTGATAGGACCAATCATGGTAACCTCTCATTTCTATTTTATTGAGTTACAAAAGGCAATTCTCTATCCCATTATTCCGAAGGGGTGGAGGTTGTTCCCTCTTGCTTACACGTGTGAGAATTTCTGAGCTTTCAGTGCACTCTTGCAGTGCAGCCCAAGGCAGCTGCAGCATTTCCCACCAGGAAGGCAAGGAGCGAGGAGGGTGAGGAAACAATCCGGGAAAACCACAACCCAGCTTCTTGGTCCTTATCTCGCAAATTACCTTTTAAAATCAGACCCATAAAAATGCAGCTTATTATCTAAAAATTTCAAAGAGGATCTTTTGTTAAAGATTAACAAAAGAATGGCTATCCTAATTCTCCTTAAAATGCCAACCTTAAAAAAAATTGAACTCTCAGAGTCTTTTTGGAAAGTGCTGAAATCATCTGGAGATAAATATCACTTGGTGTCCTTGTTTTCTAACAAATGGCATTTTCCATTGTTTCCCTTAATTTCACCCATATTCGTTTTAAAAATCACAAGGCCCCTAGCCTCATCAGCAAAACAAAGATGAACGATTTATCATATAAAACCAGTAATTACATTCTGATTTACGAAGGATTTTTGTTTCTGCTTTTCGTCTGTTTTTAAGAAGTCCTCCCGTGATTAACTGTAAAGAGGAATGGTTTACACCTCAAATTAGAAGCCATTAATTAGCATGACGAAGTCAACTGCAAGATACACAGATAATTTAAATTATTTAATCACTAATCACCTTGGCTAAACTATAATATTCTCTTTCAATAACCTTCGGTGGGTTATCGACCGGTCAGTAATTTACCTCCATATCAGTTAGAGATAAGTATTAGCTAGCGTCCTTTCCTTTTCCTCAGGTTTATATTAGCCCTTCTTGTAAACACTTTAAAAAGCTTTAGGGTTCTTCACTCCCAAATCCCTAATTAGCCATCACTAGCCTTTTTGTAATAAGGGGGGAAAAGATGGTCTGAAGTACAAATCTGGAGTTCCTCTTGTCCGTTTAACAAAACAAAAACATTTTTTTAAAAAATCGAACGCTTCAGGCAATGGTAGTAATAAAAGAAATATGCAGAGGTGGCTTCGGGAAATAACGGGTTTGCAAAACGCAAGTGCCTCACCAAAAAAAAAAAAAAAAAAAAAAGCAGCCCGAACCTCTATTGCAATCCACGGCACTCCAATAAATTACACAACACTTGCACAGGCTGCAGAAATATTGCAGGACAAGACTTACACAGATGCCAATCCGCAGCATTTATACACATGCACATGGCAAGACAGAAAGCAAACACTAGCGTTCAAGTCGGGCAGGGCGGCGCGATCCCGACTTGGCCCAGCGTGAGAGTGCTCCCTGAGTGTCTCTGTGCGTGCGTGAGAGTGAGCCCCATCCTCCCGGCATTTCCCCTCTTTGGGCAGTTTTGCTTCATTTGTTTCCTATTTCTGCTACATAGAAACTAACTTCCATCTCAGCCCAGCCAGCGCCGCTGAATAGAGCCTGTGCTGCGGCTCCGTGTGCGTCAGATTCCTCCGCGCAGCCGTGCCGGCCCCCTCCTTCCCTCCCTCCCTTTCTCCCTCCCGCGGGCGGCCTCCTTAGAGAAAGCGCCTGCCGAGCAGCCCGCCGTTTCGGCTCCGGCATCTTCTCGGGCTGCCAATAGAGAAAGAAGTCGCGGCCCGGGCCGCGCGGAGGGGTGTCAGCGCGGGCCTTAGGCCTAGGCCGAGGCACTCCTTTTCCCGCGGGGGGCGGGGGCGGCGAGTGCGGGCCGCGAAGGCGCGGACTCCTTTCTGTGGCGGAGGGATCCCGGCGGAGGCGGCCGTAGCCCGGCCCGCTGCCTGAGAGTTGTTGTTTCCTCCTCCTCCTCCTCCTCCGCCTCCGCCGCCGTTGCTTGAATGGTGGAGCCGAGGCTCGGCTCGTGAGCACACACTGACAGCTACAGGGCAGGCGGCGGCACCGTCCCCGCTTCCCCTCGGCGGCGGGCTGTCCCGCCGGCGGCCCCGAAGTGACCCGCAAACATGTCTCGTGAGAGGAAAGGCCTCTCGGAGCTGCGATCGGGTAAGTCGGGCGCTGCGGGGCCGCCGCGCCGGGCGGACTCGCCCGCGGGCCCCCGCCCCCCGCGGCCGCTCAGCCCGTGTCTCCCCGTCCCTCTCTCCCGCGCAGAGCTCTACTTCCTCATCGCCCGGTTCCTGGAAGATGGACCCTGTCAGCAGGCGGCTCAGGTAGGCGGCGCGCGACGCGGGCCGGGCGGGCGGGCGCTCTCGGTGGCCGCCCGCGGGCGTGGGGGAGGGCGGCGGCGGCGGCGGGGCCGCGGCCCGGGGCGCGGGGCTCAGCGGTCCCCGCTTTGTTGTTGCAGGTGCTGATCCGCGAAGTGGCCGAGAAGGAGGTAAGGGCGCGGCGGGTCGGTGCGTCCCGACGCCGTACGGCCTCGGTCGGGCCGCTGCTTGAGCCCGGGCATCGAGCGGGGCGAGGGGCGCGGGGCGCGGGGATCCCCGGCGGGGCGCGGGCCGGGCTGGGGAGGGGAGCGGCGCGGGCCGGGCCGGGGGCCGCGCTCACCGGGCGTCCTGTCCCCGCAGCTGCTGCCCCGGCGCACCGACTGGACTGGGAAGGAGCACCCCAGGACCTACCAGAATCTGGTGAGACATTCCCAGCGCACAGCAAAGAAACTTTTCCCCGAGTCGAATAAAAATTGAATTTCCCGCAATTTTTTACAGAGACAAAAACTTGGCCTCGGAACGGGAAAGCTGCAAAGGCCACGGGGAGGGTTGGGAGGCAGGAGCGGGGGCTGCGGGGGGCGGCGGCTGGGGGTGCGGACGCCCCGGGGCCGCAGGGGCCGTGGACAATTTATTTGTGATATTTTGTTAATGTGCTAGAAATAAAGATACGTCATGAGTGTTGTGCAGTGCAAGGCCGGAGGAGGAGGGGCCGGCGCGCGCGTCCGTGCGGGCGGGCGGGCGCGCGCGCGAGGCGGCGGCGGCAGCGGGAGCGGCGCAAGCCTGGAGAGCGCGCTCGCCAGCTCCTTGCTCGCTCCGCACGCGCGGCCGGCTCAGCTTTCTCCAGACCCACACAATAGCTAGTGACTAACTGCTCCGAAGTGGCATTAGCATTTCTCAAGGAGGCCATTCGGGCAACGGACGAACCTTGGCAAGATTTTTTCCTTTTTCTTTCCTCCTTCTCCTCTTCCTTTTGCTTTCCGTAGATCTAGACGTAGATTTTATTTATTTTTATCTTTTTTTTTTTTTCGGTTGGAGGCGTTCAGATAGATACTTGGTCTTACCTACCCGGCGGCACATTTTGCATTTACAAAACCATACCTGCCGAAGTATAAATTTAGAAGTTTTAAAATGCGTTTTCTAATTTTGCTGATTCTTGGGGTATATTCCCTTCTTTTATTAAAAACTCAATAATGGAGGGCATTGAAGGGTTTGATTTTTATTTACATAAGTTGCCGTGGGCTGAACCTTGGGTCTTCATTTTTTTGTTTATATTGAGATGTTTTAATTCCTTGAAAAATTACTTTTTAAAATAGTTGGTGGGTTTTGCAAGGCAATAATTGTATGCTCCCACAAAATGGAGCTATCTCTTGAGTATTGTGAATGGAAAGGAAAGTCTTGGTGCTAGTTTACTTTAAAGGAGCTGTGGTTTCCGCAGCATCCTCTGTGTACACTGATTGACGTTGTTTGTACTAACGTGTTGAATAGTCAGTTATAACAGGGGCCATCGAGCAGCTGAAATTTAGACGATACATTGAGAAAATGTTCTGAGCCGCTTGTGACTGCTCGAGGTAGTTGCGGTCACTCGTGTTGTCAGGGCTGTCGTGAGTAGGCAGTTTTTAGTAGTTGAGAATGACTGTCTTAGGTGAGGTGATGGCATAACCTGATTCTCGGTAGCTTTTGTGTGGTTTTGAATAGGATTCGCATAGCTTTTGTGTGCAGGTGTTATGATTTAATATAAACTATTGATGACTACGGGATTGTTTAGGCTTAAGAAAACCGAGGGGAGACTGTTTTGTATCCATGCCTAAAGTTCAAGCAGCGATTTAGGGTAGTTCAGTCAATACTTGGGCCAATCCTAAAGTGATTGGTATTTGAAGTAAACTCCAAGGTTTACTACTTGCAATATTTTAAGTTAAATACTTTTTTGGTAAAAATCTTCAGTATATTTCCATGTCTTCCTTGCTGTTTAAGAAAAATCAACTCTAAAAATACTGTCAATAAGATACGGCGTGTTTTACCAAACTTGTTTTTTCTTTTCTTTTAAAAAGCCCACAAATTCCACGTCACTAAAAATTGCTGTCCTTTTAACTTTAAGTGTCTTAGATTTTTGATCAAAGCTACTAATAGTGTTTGACTAAATAATGGGAGTGGCTAATCGGTATAGGAATATCATTTTGTTTTTCTGGTGAAAACACTAATGCAGATTTAGATTTAGACCTAATTTAATTTTAGAGAGGGTTCTCATCGGCTCAAATAGTAAAATGAAATATTCATAGTTTTTCAGGTTTCTTAAATTGTCTTTGTTAGTGTGTTGTTTATGAAGAGCCACATGCCTTGTACGAAGGTGGTTTTTCTTGCTGAAGAGTTTTTTTTTATCTCAACAATCACCATGGCTTTACTGTGAAGACAAGTAAAAACTCTTAACTGGAACTTGGAGTTGATTCTTGTTCTCTTTTATTTACTCAGCATAAAACTGCTGAGTGCAAGGTACCCTTTAAAGTACTTGTGTATCCATCAGTCCCATTGCTGAGATATGTGAGAATATGGCTGTGTTCATCTCACTGGAATTGCAGTTTAAGTTAGCCTTAAGAATATTTTGGTTGCCAGGTTTCTGAGCACATTAGTAGATCAGGAAATTTTCTGTTTTAATAAACACATGCAAAGTCTCTTGCATATTCTTTTATCTTAATTTAAATAAATTTTTACTAAAGTTTTACTTTTTGTATGCATCAAATTGAACTAACAAAAATTGCCTTAAAATTATCTGGTGTGTGAAAATGTAGTTTCAGTAGTTTATACTTGTACATGGAAATGGTTTGTTGGTGTATTAACCGATGAGCTGAACAGTATTTTAAGTGGAAAAATTCATGTGAAGTTGGAATTTTCTAGACAGTCTTTAGGAAAGAGATGTACGTTTGTACTTGAGTTTGAAAATAATTATTGATCAGTATTACTTGGAATACATTGATTGGAATTACATTGGAATCAGCTTTGGTCCAGAAGAAAATGAAGTGTTTAGTGCAGTTTTGAAAGTTTTATAAGTTAAAAAAGTAAAATTCATACATATATGTGTGTATATGTATATATGATTGAAAAAGGCAATTCTCAAGAGCTGAGAATTTTGTCTTTGCTATTTAAAAGAATGTGATGGATTATTATCTGGTCGAACACTTAAAATATTTTAAAAGTGAATGGAATTCGATAGGATATTAAAATTGTTTTGAGGTTTGATTTAAGCTTATTCAGAGTTTACATTTTTTAACCTATAATTTTTTTTTAAGGTAAAGGACATTTTTCAAGTATTCATCAGAATTTTTTTTTAAATGAAGCCAAGTATTAAGCCAAAAAAGTATTTTTTAAGATAGGCTGGCCTTAACTCTCCCTGTGTAACTGAGGTGTGACCTTGATTTTTCTGATGTTTCTGCTTGCACTCCCAGAATGCTGGGATTATAGAGTGGTTTATGCAGTGCGAGGAAATGAACCAAGGAGCTTTGTGCATGTTTGCTGAGCACTTCACAGATTGAGCTAGCTACATCTTCAGTCCGTCCACATTTTATAGAGTAAGAGGTCTATGTTTTGGACAGTGTAATCAGCTTTTTACTATGGGGATTTCACTTACCTCAAGGTGCAGACAGTCGGCTGGCCTGCGTCAGCTTCCCAAGTGTTGGGGTTATAGGCTTATTTCCTAACTCAGTATTTGAATTTGTTGGTTCTTTAGTTCTGCTTCCTAGTTGCCTCCTTAATTAGCAAAATGATTGCTCTTTTATTAGATATTAACGTAGATTATTAAAGTATTTTCACTAGACTTGGGATGCTTTGATTACATTACTTCTTAAAGTTACTTCTTAAAGTTGAGTTAAAGTTTTGCTAATTTAATAAAATGATGTAATTTTTTTGCTTTAAAAAAAATAATCACTTTCTTTCCTTAAACTGATTGCATCTTACTAGGTATCTTTTTCTCAAGGTGAAAGATTAGAAGTTAGGAGATATGGTTTGTTGTCTGAAACCTGGTGATAGATTGCAGGTGATATGGGAAAACTAATTTCTCTTGCCTTGGTTATTTGTAAATATATATAAAAGCACGGACTGAAAAGTAACTAGAACTAAGTTTTGAGTTAGAAATAGCAGTACATTGTTTTTAAGTTCTTAGCATTTATTTTTGGAGTTTAGTTTTTTATAATAGAAAAATAAACCTATAGAAATCATGCCAGTTTTGGAAACTGAATAAATGCTTTCCATAGTACTATTCTTTGGTGGTCATCCTACTTTGGGTTCTGTTGCTGTGATGAAACTCTGCAAGGAAAAAAAAGCAATGTGGGGAGGAAAGGGTTATTTCATCCCAGAACTCCCAGGTCAATATCCATCCCTGAGGGAACTTGGAGGAATTCATGTCAAAGACCTGGAGGCAGAAACTAAAGAAGAGGCATGGAAGTTGCTGCTTATTGACTTATTCCCTGGTTTGCTTAGCGACTTTTCTTACACAGTTTAGGCTGGGTCTACCTACAGTGACCTGGACCCTCATCAATACATGGTCTCAGGATGCTTTGATGAAAGCCGTTCCTTTTTCCAGGTCTGTCAGGTTGATGACTGAGTTATTATAATACCATTTCTTCTTGTAAAGATGAAGATTTCTGAGATAGTAGCCGAATTGTACACCACCTCTTTACTACTCTGTAACTACTGTGTTTTTTTCACTTTGGTTTAAGTAAGTTATTGGTAGCTTCAGATTTAGAGATGAATAGAGGGCCCTGAATAGAATTTACTTAAGTATATGTCTTAAGTATACAGTACTTAGAGTATGCTGATTAAAGTGAGTATCGTGGAATTAAACTTAGAGGTGAGCTTAAAGAAAGCGCTAGCATAGTCGAGTGTTAAACCAGAAATTTCTGGTCTGTATTAAGATACTTTGAGATTTGTATAAATCTTTTCCAGGTTGAAAGAGAGCATATGAAGAGGTATATATGTGTTGGTAGCATTACAAGGCTTTCGTGGGTTTTTCCCTTCATTTTTAAATTCTTTGACAGTTTTCATACATGTGCATAATGAATTTTAGCTGCCCCCTTTTAAGAGTTTCAATTAAATAATAAGCTTAGTTTGATAGTTCATGAAACTGGACTTTTAAAATGATTTACTGTTATAATTAGGGATGAAATGTGTTAGGTAAAAAAGGAAAATAATATGTGCTGAAGGACCAAAACTTCATCTTTTTTTATGTATACAGTTATTCTCTTGGTACTTGGTATCATTTTTAAAAGAATTGGATTCATTTATAAAATTTATGTGTGTACTTGTTGAGTGTGGGTTTTTATGCATGTGTGGTTGTGAATGTCAGGACAGCCTTGACATGGTGGTCCTGTCTAGCATGTACCAGGGATCCATCTACCTGTTTGTCTTTTCAGAGCTAGAATTAATTACAAGTGTGGTTACCTGATATTTTTTTAACAAGGGTTCTCTGCACCAAACCCAAGCAATTAATCAACTTTATCCCCAAGCCCTATAAATTTTTAAATTAAATGAATCCATATTAGATTCTTAATACATTGCCAAGTGAGGTGGACATAGAGGAATATTGGAATTGTTCCTTTCCTAACTGTTCATATAACTGAGACAGAGGAGTATCAAATGCATCTATTTGCTAATCTCTAAAATGGCCTAATAATGACAAATCCACTTTAAAAGGCTGGGAGTAGTAATGGGTGTAGGGTTTGGTTTGCTCTTGGCAACCACAGTGACAATAGTAAAGGCTGTAGAACTGTGTGGTGGTGTAGAAACTGTACTGGGATTTATTGTATCAGTTATTCATGGCATCACAGGTGATGGTAGCATGTTATAGAGGCAGTACCAAAGAATGCATGGGTTCTGCCACAGTTGGTATGACGTCCTGGGTTTCTGTCATGAGTGGAGAGCATGTATATATGACTTAGGAAAGGGTATAGTGCAACAGTGCACAAAATAGCTACTGTGAGCGGAATTGGTTGACTCTGGTTTACTTTTGGAGTGCAGAAACACTAGTTTGTAGGCAACTTGATGAAACACTTGTCTGAAACTTCAGTCTATCTCTAGATGTCAGGTGCTTTAGTTATCTTGAGTACTGAAAGCTGAAACAGCTAAAAATGAAACTGGCTGTTTGTTAGTATTATTACATTGACACTTTGAATAATAGCAGTTTAAGGATTTTTCCCCCCTATCTTTTCATTGAGGGGGTATCTTTATCAGATTCATAAATTTGAGTTTTAAATTATACTCTAATATTAATATGTTTGAGAGAATTTATTGTACATAGCAAATATTTAATTTTAATTTTAAAAACTCAAGGTGTTGGTCTGAATTGAGCACTCCTGCTTTGAAGTGTGGAGAAATCTGAAGAGTTTTTTTTTTTTTTTTTTTTTTTTAAAAGCAGAACAGTCAGTTTATATGAATAAAGTTGAAGATATTTGTGTTGTCATTTTCTTTAACTGACAGGTACTGTATTGATAAGATAACTGAATTATCTAAATGTGTTCTTTTGATTGAATTCTTGAAGACAGGCGTTCATGTTATGTTTGTTTCCAAGTACTTAGTAAGTAAATTTCCCAGATTAATTTTGATGTTGGCAAGGTTCTGTGTTGTTAAGCATCTTATAAGGAAGTGATGAAAATTTAAGAATTCTCAAATTAGTTAACCTAACTTAGAAAATTTGATTTATAGATTCTATTAAATTTTTAATGCTCAAGCTTGTGTGATTACTGGGGAAAACTAAAGTTTTGAGAAGGAAACAGTACTATAAACTGTTGGAATCTGGAGACCTGGACCTGATTAGTTTGTCTCCTATTTTCTGAAGATAAATTCTTGAACAGATTTACCTTATAGGTAGAGTTTTCTACATTTGTTAGTAAATCTTTAGTCTTTACAAAAAAAAAAAAAAAAAAAGATTAAGTTTTGAAAAATAGTTGGCACCAAGATGTTTTTTTGTGGAGAAGATAGTAAAAAGTTACTTAGAAAATGTATCCTAGCTTTAAAAATGATAAATAAAATTTAACTCATACTTCAAAAATCATAGCAGCTTTTAAATTTGGAAGTTTTGAGACTTTTAGTTTTAAAATTTTGTAGTTTTTATGAAAAGGCTTATAAACAGTGAATATGTTTTTTGTAATTTTTAATGTACTAGAATAGTTAGAAAAATGAGAGTTGTATTCTACTCAACTGGTCTTTTATAATGCAAAATACAGAGAGCAGAAGTTGCCAGCCCTTTTGATCTGACAAAGATTTTTGACCTAATCACATGGAAGGAGTGAATATGAAGTATTTTAATTAAAACATATTAGTGCTGAACATTGATCATCATTTTCATAAATATCAATTTGCTAAAGGAAAGGACATTTTTAGGTCAACATAGGAAAACCAAGTAATTGAAATGACTATTGAGTTAACTTCATTCTGAAAATTCACTGGATTTTATATTGATGTGTAATTCATGTGTATATGTAATCCAGAAGTGAAACTGACAAGGGGGACAAAGGGGACTAAAAGGAGTCTGGATGAGAGAATGTCAGGTAGGGGCCTGGGGAGAAATATACCCAGTGTGTATTATATACTTGTATGGAAGTTGAAAAAAATAAAGCTATCCCAAACAGTTTCCTGGATTAGGTAATATTTCTTCCCAATATATGGTCACTATGTAATATACGCTTAGAGTGTCCTTAAAGTAACAGTAGACTCTTTACTGTGTAGTGCTAAGGGCATCAGATGGTTCAAAGAATAAGTTAGTGATGCCTTCTTTGTGGTGATGAGGACACTTAGATTTAACAGTGCTTTCTCCATTCACTTTGTAAGTCTAATGACTGGCTGCTTTGACATGAAATGTCTTTTTCTTTTAAAAGTTGAATAAGAAATTTTTTTGGTATGTTGAGACAGGGTTTCTCTATAACCCTGGTTGTCTTGGATCTTGCTGTGAATACCAGGCTGGTCTCATAACTGCCTTTGTCTGCTTCCCAAGTGCAGGGTTGAAAGTTGTACCTCACCACTGTCCAGCTGAATAAGAGAAGTACTTAATCATAGTATGTCTAGTGGAAATCATTGGTTTTCAGTTTCCTCATAGCAACATCCTTCTGATGATACCTTTTTTTTCCTTAAAAAACTTAAATATTTTATGAATGAGTACTCTGCACGTATACCTGAATGCTAGAAGAAGGCATCAGTTCCTATTATAGACAGTTGTGAAACACCATTTGGTTGCCGGGAATTGAACTCAGGACCATTGGAAGAGCAGCTAGCATTCTTAATCGCTGAGCCATCATCTCTCCAGCCCCTGATTACACTACCTTCTGATAATTGCTGAACTTAGTTTACTTTGCTTTTCTATTGCTGTGGTAAACACCATGACCAAAAGCTACTTGGAGGAGGAAAGGGTTATTTCATCTTAACCCTTCATGTTACAGTCCTTCACTGAGAGAAGTAAGGACAAAAACTTAAGTGAGGCAGGAATAGAAACAAGCCAGAGAGCAGCACACTGGTTTAATTCTTCTTGTCTGCTTTCTTCTACAATATGGGACACCTGACCAGGAGTCTTGAGACTTCCCACATCAATTTTCAGTGAAGAAAATGTTTCACAGACATGTCTATAGATAATCTGTGCATTTTTTTTTAAACTGAGTCACCTCTCTCACACAACATTAGCTTTTGTCCAGTTGACAGAACACTGACCAGAATAGCATGCTACCCAGAAACAGGTTGGTTTACCCAAAGTTGCAGATTAACCAGCCAGCCAGCTTAGTTTTTCCCCCCCTTTTTTCCTGGTGTGCTGCAATTCACATTCTCAGATGATTATACCATTCAAATTGCAGTTAATAATTCTAGAAATATTTCTTATGTATGATCTGAGAAAGAAGTGATAAACATGTAATTTTGACCAAAGTGGAAAAGAAATGAGAAGAGCTGTATTATTTTATAGAGAAGTTTTTACTCTGATGTGAAAAACATTGCTATAGACCTATGGATCATTCTTTGGGGAAAAGAGTCATTTTTTAAACCTGATTGGTGTTGACAGTCCCTGTTTTGGAGCATTTTGTGTGGAGGGTCCATGGCTGCAGTTTTCCAAATGAGTTCTAAAAAAGGAGACTCCTAGGATTCCTGGCGTCCTGAGGAAGTTGAATGACCAAAGCTAAGAATAGATGTAAATTTGGGAATTAGCATAATAGTTTCCCAAAGAGAATATGTAGTGTGAGGAAAACATGTATGGATTTGGGCTCTGACAGCTAAGATCTCAAGGAACACCACTTTGTGTCCAGGTAGAAGAGGATGAACCTGTAAGAAGGAATGGGTCCACAGATAGAGCAAAGCCAGAGAATAGCTTGAAAATTAAGGCTAGATGATGGAAGAGACATTAAAATACAGATTTATTTTTAAAAAAAAAATCAGTAGTTAAGGTGAACTCCAATACTCCAATGATGCTTTTGTTTTTCTGGTGTTTTGTATTTATTTTAAAAATAAACTTGGGATTCTACTGTCAACATTACTTTTTGGTTTTTCGAGACAGGGTTTCTCTGTGGCTTTGGAGCCTGTCCTGGAACTAGCTCTTGTAGACCAGGCTGGTCTCGAACTCACAAGATCTGCCTGCCTCTGCCTCACGAGTGCTGGGATTAAAGGCATGCGCCACCACCGCCCGGCAACATTACTTTTTAATAGAATTTTGTATTAAAGTACTTGGGAGCCTATATGCACTTAGGTCCAGTGAGAATATTTTGTGAAATCATGGTGATGTTAATGACTTTGATACAGTCATTATCATGATTTAGATCCCAGTTTTCCCCGCACTTGCTTATTTATGTGTGTGTGGGGGGCATGTTACATTCAGTGTGATTATTATTTTTATTATATTTATTCCCCAATATATTAATGAGTCCATATGTAATGTCTAACTTGGGATATAAAGTAACAGTTGGTTCTTACACCAGGTGCAATGCTAAGGACATTACATGTGGTTTAATTTATTCAATACCATAGCCAACAAGTACAGGGACCTCTTACATTGTCCTTTTATAACTACTTTCACTCTGTCTTAATGTGTCTAACCTTTAACAATGCTTTACCTGCTTTTCATTTCCAAAATAGTATCTCAAAAAGTGATAGAACTTGAATCATATAGTAGATAATTTTGGGAGATTGTACCACCCACTAGTCTTGAGCATTTATTCTTGGATGCTTTTTGTTTTAATTTATGCAAATGAAACTGTTGACCGAGGCAAGAGAGTGAGAGAAGAAATGAGACTAATAATGAACTATCAAAAATAAAAAGAACGTATCTGATGAGGCAAACACTAGAAATGCATCTGGATGATTAAAGCTGAAAAGGGGGATGGAGAACAGGTTAGGCAGGATTTGGGGGTTTTGTGAAGAAACTTGAGGATATTTAAATGTAGGCATGAATAGGAAGGAGGTGGCTGAGAAGAACTTCAGACTAAGGAGGACTAGCTTATGGTTTGGGTTTCTTTGAAGTCAAGTTAGGATTCATAGCATAGATAGAGAATTTAGATGTTACATATTAAGAGGAACAATTGCTCTAAGAAACAGTAGGTTAAGTTGTAGCTTTAGGGATTTGATGGGGGGAATAGCTCCCCCCATAAGTAGATGAAAGGAGGTATGGAAAAGGACTCAGGAGCTTATTGTTAGTCTCTTTCACACCCCCCCCCCCCCCACACACACACCTTTGGTGATTCCTTATAGACTGCTGAAGAGAAATAGTGACACCAGAATGCTCAAGTATGTATTCCTTGGGGCTACTTATGTTAGCACACTTTAATGTTTAACACTTAACGTTAGAACAATTTAAACCTGTACTTTCCTGTTTAATTTAGAATTTCATTTGGGGAATTTTCTATGGCTTTGAAAAATGTTTGAAACCACTAGAATAAAGCAAAACATTTTTTTTTCTCTATTTTGATGTGCTAGGATAAGTGCTAATAAAATGTTTTCAGTATTGGGTAGTGGCGAGGTCAGCATTTCTTTGTTAACTTGTTTGTTTACCTAAATAATCATTTATTAACCCTCAGAAGTTCGTTAGGTCCCTAGTAAACTGGGTCTTACACAGGACACAGACAAGTAAGTTGATTGGTGATGCAATAAGCATGAGACCTTTAGAAATTCGAGGCATAGAATGAATTTCTGATGAGGATTATAATTACCATTAGATTCCGACTGAGGTTTAAAGTATCAAGACTTATAAAGAATTGTTGTCCTCATTTTTAATTGTTGCTGCCTTTTAAACTATAGCTATCCTAGTCAGCAAGTGCAACTCTCCTGCTCCCAGCAGCAGTTGGGCTGCAAGAATGGGTTCCCCAGGCCCCAATTCTTTTAAAGCTACCAATGGAACGGATCTAAATCTCTGTTGCTCTAAAGAATTTGAGATTCAACGGTTGAATCTCTCCCCAGAGGCTGAATAGCAAGCAACTCACCTCTGGTATCTCCCATGAAGTTTTCCTGCTCCTGCACCCCTCCTTATAAACCCTTCTCCACCTGGCTCTCCCTACTACTTCCTGTCAGCTAGTTGCTGACTCAGCCTCCTGACCACAGGTGACTTTTAATCAAACACGTCCTTGCATCATTAAACAAATGTTCCAGAGCATAAACAAAGGTAACATACCTTAAAATAATATTCTGCAACAAAAAATTAAAGTACATAACGTGCAATGTAAGGGTGATTAAGGGAAACTTGAAAGGAGAACAAAAGGTGTGCAGAAAGAAGGGACTAAGGTAGTATGAACAGCTTATGAAAGGACGTGAAGCTTAGATATGAGATACGGAGGTTTGGAAGTGGGTGGGTAAAGATTTCTAGTAGACATGTCAGTTTCTATATTTAATAGATCAAAAACTGGAGAAAGCATAGCATTTAAGAACTAAATGTCTCTTCTAACTTGAAAGTGAAATTTGAGTTTGAAAAATTGAAATAATCTGCATTATCAAAGAAAGCTTTAGTCAAAGTGTATTCATAATATTTTACTAAAAGGTACAGATCTGTAGAAAAGGTTACCAGTCTTACTATATGAAATGTATTCTTCCTGCAGATTGTAAAACAAGACCGTTATGAACTTCATCTTGCTAAAGTAAGAAGACTGAAAAGAAATTGAGTGGTTTTAGAGGTCATATTAAAATACTTATGTTTGGGCCAGAAAGATAGCTCAATGTTTTAAGAGCATTTGTAGCTCTTGCCGAAGACCTGAGTTGAGATTCCAGCACCTGCCTGTAACTCCTGTTCTTAGGGATCTAATGCTTTCTTGTCTCTGCAGGCACTGATGGCACACAAACACATGTGAATTAAAAAAAAAAAATTTAAAGCAATAATTGTACAAGTTTTGATTTGAAGGGCACATTATAAATATTCCAGGCCCTTTTCATGTAAAGTTTACTTTTAAATTTTTTTAACTTAGGTATGTGTGTGTGTTTTATAGCAGGTATGCTGCTCTAATCACTCTGTTTGTTAGACCTTTAAGACAGGGTCTTCTACTGATCCTGGCACTAGACTATCGGTAAGCCCCAGGCAGCAGTCCTCCTATCTCTATCCTCAGTTATAGGCATGCGTGACCACCTCTCGATTTTCTTGTGGGCTTTAGGGATTTGAACTCGGCTCCCCATGCTCACTCAACAAGCATTCTTGGTTGAGCCGTCTTCTCAGGCTTAGTCATATTTTCAGTTCACCCGAATTCTTTACAAGGTAAAGTGCGATGTTAGATACATATGTGTTGTATGGTTATCAGTCAGAATTTAGCATATCCATCCCCTGATACATTTATCATATCTATGTGTAGTAAGAACATTCAAGATATTTTGAACTACTTAGATAACTTTGCTAACTAGAATCACCTTGTAACCGGAATCCCGAACTTTTCTGGTGCTTATCAGAGAAAAGTTTAAATATAATTTTAAAAATCTTTTGTTATGTTTTCTTATAAACACTAAAGATAATTTAGTTTACTAATGTGCTACTTATTAGTGTTTTTTTCTTTTTCGGTTTTTGAGAGAGGGTTTCTCTGTGTAACAGCCCTAGCTGTCTTAAAGTTGAAAACAGATTTATCTGGAGTCTCAAAGGCTTTACTGACACTGGCCAAAAGAGTATATTGTACATAATTTGTAATGCATATTTTATTAAAGCTCCTTTTTTCTAAAGAGATTCATTCTGCCAAGCAACTTACACACACACACACACACACACATTCATATTCTAGACTGTTGTTTTTAATTATCAGTGTGACAGTATGGTTCCATGTTATCTTCACAACAGGAATGTCTTCTGGAGTAAGATTTCTCTTAATTGGCTTAGTGTTAGACAGATATTTATTAGCCAACATTATAAAATATTTATGTGCTGGGTGGTGGCGGCGCATGCCTTTAGTCCCCAGCACTTGGGAGGCAAAGAGGCAGGTGAATATCTGTGAGTTTGAGGCCAGCCTGGTTTACAGAGTGAATTCCAGGACAGCCAGGACTGTTTCGCAGAGAAACCCTGTCTCAAAAAAAAAAAAAAAAAAAAAAAAAACCATGCATATACACACATAGGCGCGTGTGCTAGTCTGCAGATTATAACAAAACCTAAAGATGTATCTTGGTGGTAGAATGTTTGCTTGCATGCTCAAGGCCTTGAGTTTTATCCCCAGCAGTGAGGAAGGGGAAAATAAAAGGAATATAACAGGTAATATATCACGAAAGGATTTATTTATTTACTAGCCTTCAGGATTATTTTAAGAAAGTCATATTAAGATTGCCCAGTGGGTGAAATCCTTTACAGTTTGGGCTTAAGGCTTTTAGGCGTGGGCTCAAGGCCCCTTTTCAGTACTACAAATTACTGTGTTCCTTTGTTAATGTGTGTTACATTTTACTGGTGGTTGTCATTAATGTTTCATGTTCTAGACCTATTAAATACCAGTTTAGTAATCTAATTTGATGTAATCATAGGTAATATATATCTTACAATTTTTCCAAAACAAATTTATACGGGAAGTGGCTTTTTTCTTTACCTTTTTGTGAATCTTTAATATCTGGCTTAGACTATTAGTTTTTGTTGATTCTATTGTGAAATCATAAGTCATGTATGTGGCCTCTGGAATCTACTACCCCACACAGAAAATGGCAGGGAAAAGGCAACCAAAGTTAGTTGTGGTTTTCACCTGAGGAGTCATCATTGGTTCTCAGCATCTTTTGAGAGCATCTTACTTGAATGGTTATTTTCTATAATAGGACATATTTTATAACTTTGATAGGTAAATATAAAGTTGTGAGATAGTATATATTCTAATTTAATTCATTTTATGTTTTGAAAAAAATTACTAAAAGATGAAATATTGAAAAAGAGGTGCTGTGGGAATCCTTCAACCAATAGCCTTTAAGATACTGGCCCATTTTGGGTGTGGTCAAATGTACTATATATACAGATGTAAAAACGTGTGCAGCCCCTTGGCTGCTGGATTCGATTCCTGTTTTCCACTCATGCAGAGGACTGCTGATCTGTGAGTCTACCCCTAATAAAGCTACCTTTATTATAGTCAATTCTGAGCTAGCATGGGACTATTTTATTATAATCGACAACAGACATGTTTCAAATACTGATAAAAGTTAATCAGGTGTGTGGAGTTCTTAATGTGGTCCATCTTTTTATAGTAGATAGCTTATTTTACTGTTGAAACTTATTTGATGCAACAGTTAGAATTTTGTCTCACGTGCCCCCCCCCCCCTCGAAAGTTTTTTGGTAAATTAAAATTTTAGCATGATGGAGGCGTGGTGGTGCACACTTTTAATCCCAGCACTTGAGAGGCAGAGGCAGGCTCTTATTTTGAGGCCAACATGGTCTATATAGTGAGTTCCAGAACAGCTGGAACTATGGAGATAAACCCTATTTCGAAAAACAACAAAAGTTAGCATAGATGGTATATTAAATATCTTTTAGCTTTTTATAATGAGAATCTAAAAAGACTAATTGTTTTTAACTTTGCATTTTATTATAATAGTTTCAGAACATTGACTTTATGGTTTTTTTTTTAATCTTTTTGCTGCTTTAAGGTTTTAAAAATCCCTATTTTTAATCTGCACCTCCAGACTGCTGCTAGGGTTATAGTTACCACCAGGCCTATAGTATCTGAGATTAAAAAAAAAAAAAACCCAGAACATTATGCACCCTCGGCTACCCCTGCCCCAAAACTGTGTGTTTATCAGTGTGTAGTATTGGCACTGGCTAGCATGTTAATTTACAGAACTACGTTTAGTTTACATGAATTTATAGCAACTTTTTCTTCCTCAGTGTACTGGATGATAGGGTTACTTTGTTATGTGAATTAAGTGGTTTAACAAAATCTGAACATTCTCTTGGAGTGTAAACAGTGCTGACTAGCCTAAACAGTGTAATTTTTGAAAATCTTTTTACTTAACATTACATAGCAAATATTTTTGTTTGTTTGGACATAATAGGTTCCTATGTCTTTTTTTGACATAATAGGTGAAGTATTATAGACATCTTGCACCTGATCACTTGCTGCAAATCTGTCATCGACTAGGACCTCTTCTTGAGCAAGAAATTCCTCAGAGTGTTCCTGGAGTTCAAACTTTATTAGGAGCTGGGAGACAGTCCTTGTTACGTACAAATAAAAGTATGAATTTCTTTTTTCAATTTAGACATTCTTTTTCTCAATTTTATATTTTATTTTTGTATTTATAAAATGTATGTTTTGATAGGCTGCAAGCATGTGGTATGGAAAGGATCTGCTTTGGCTGCACTACATTGTGGAAGGCCACCAGAGTCTCCAGTTAACTATGGTAGCCCACCTAGCATTGGTGAGTTGAGTTTACTCATATCATGTTGTGATGTCCTCTAGGTAAAAGACTAATGAAAATAAAGTTTTTAGTTACTGTGATGTCACAGAGCTTTATATTATGCATATCAACATTCAAAGATGAGAAACTTCTCAGATTACGTAAGTAAATAACTTTAATAATGGTCATAATGTACAATTATAAATTATAGGCATTGTTTCTTATGAAGATTGGGCATCTCAGTGTTTTATTTTTTTCCTCAAACTTCCTTACTAGAAGTTACATTATGTTCATTTAATTAGTATTATAATTCCAGTTCATTGTAATCTTAGTAAACAACTAGTTTGGTTTTTTTTTTTAATAAGCATTACATATTTTAATCTAAAGTTTCAAAGAGAACGAATTTGCAAATAAGTTTTCCTCTTGAATTGCTTTTTAGACACAGGCCATCGCCTCCATTCTAACTAGACGTTCTAGACATAGCCTATCACTTGTGAATTTATAGAACGTTCTCAGGTATAGACTTCTTGATCTGTCTTATACTTTTCTCTCTTCCAGTATATTGTCTAGTATTATAATCTTAGCTTTATGACTTTATCTTTACTCTTCCAAAAACAGTAATAAAAAGGTAAATCATGACATTTTAGAGATTTATTTCATCTACCGTTATGTCAGCCCCTGGCTATTAGAGTCTTCTGCTTGTTCTAGCTTCTTTTCTCACATGCCCGCTCCTGCCTGATGTTTTTTAGTGGGGCTGAAAAATTCTTAGTATTTTAAAATAATGTCCACTTCATTATTTTTCCTTTCTAGAGCTTCAGTTAATCAAATAAAAGATTTTTTTTTTAGTCTGTTGTTCTCTTTTCTGTTTACAATTTTTTCTTTCTGTTATGCATTCTGGATCATTTCATTTTACCTGTTTTTTATAAGTACCCTGATATTTGTATGTTATATAATCATAGTTGGCTCTGTTTTTTTTTTTAATCTTTTATTGGTAAGATTTATCACCATTTTAGTATTAGTCTAAGATTAAAAATAATTCTATAAAATATGCTATACTGCTTTTTCTTATTCCTTTTTTCCCTTCAGTTCATACTTTATCCCTCTATGCGTAATCCTCACTTAGCACCCCTCACCTCAGCATATTCATCCCAGTCTGCTTTCTCAGTAGCTGTTCTCCTTCCACAACTCATTTTCTTGTGCTTTCTTCATCGTAGCTTTTGCTTAACAGTTTCACAGTTTGTGAATAGTTGTTTTAAGCATCTATTTTCTTTACATTTTATATTGCCCTTTGCTTCTTAATTTATCTGTCTTTAAATATACTTCTCATTTCCATTTGACATAATGCTAACTTAAAATTCTTTTCACTTTTCTATCCTCTGGAAACATTGTAAAAACTTTGTAAAAGGGGCATTGCCCCTCCAAGGTCATTTTTTCCTTTCTTTTTTTTTCTTTCATAAAATAGGATAACTTTTAAAGCTTTCGAAGATGTGTTTGCATTATACCAAAGTTCTTTTTAAATTTTTATTTCAAGTTACAGTTGACAAAACAAAGGAGTACATTTTTGAAAAATGCACAATTTCCATGGGGATTTTAGTACTTACAAAGTTGTGCTTTTATTTCTTAAGTAAATAATTGATCACATTTATTTTTAAGTTATATATGAGATTAAAAATTCTCCCATCCCATGATGACAAGCAACTTACTATGAATTCAGATGCACTCACAACTCCTTTCAGTTCTCTCTGAGTTTGGTGTTGTGTTTTCATCTTTGTAAATGAAACAGTTTGTCATCTTTTCATTAGGTCTTTGATTTTTTTTCAATTTCTTCAAAAATCCTTTGAATTTAATATTTGAACATTTTCTGGAAAAATTTTTGGAAATTGGATAATTCATAGTCAGGCTGAGTAGATCTTATATAGATAGATATTAGTGCTTTATTCAGTTCCTCCAGTAAGACTCAATGAAATAAAATAGTCTCCTGTTATAGGAGGAGTGGGCCTGCTTCTCATCCCAGCCACCTGGCTAACTTAACCCCCAAAATAATCACACAGAAATTGTATTAATTAAATCACTGCCTGACCCATTAGTTCTAGCCTCTTATTGGCTCTCACATCTTGATTAACCCATTTCTATTAAACCTGTGTGTCACCACGTGACTGGCTTACCGGCAAGATTCTAACCTACGTCCGTCTCAGGCAGGTATGGCACCTGCCTGTCTGCCCTTCTTTCCAGCATTCAGTTCTGTCTACTCCGCCTACCTAATTTCTTCCCTATCAAAAGGCCAAGGCAGTTTCTTTATTCAACCAATGAAAGCAACACATAGACAGAAGGACCTCCTACACCAGTCTCCCACAAAATAATTTACTTTTATTACATATATGCTTTGATTGCTTAGGGACAGCAAGTGTAAATAAAGGTTAGTGTAAAATAGCTTTGAGTTTGCAGAACAAGTGGTGTCATTTGCATATCATAGCAGCTCTGTAACGAGACCCCTTTTAGAGCACTCCTGCATTGCTGGTGGGAGTGCAAGCTGGAATAACCCCTTTGGATATCAGCGTGGCAATTTCTTAAAAAATTAGGAAACAACCTTCTTCGACCCAGGAATACCACTTTTGGGTTATATCCAAAAGATGTTCAACTGTGCCACAAGTACATGTGCTCAGCTATGTTCATAGCAGCATTGTTTGTCATAACCAGAACCTGGAAACAACCTAAATGCCCCTCTACTGAAGAATGGATAAGGAAAATGTGGTACATTTACACAATGGAGTACTACACAGCAGAAAAAATAATGACATCTTGAAATCTGCAGGCAAATGTATGGAGCTAGAAAACATCATTTTGTGTGACGTAACCCATACCCACAAAGACAATTATCATATGTACTCACTCTTATGTGCCTTCTAAACATAAAGCAAAGAAAACGAGCCTACAAATCACAATCCCAGAGAACCTAGACAACAATGAGGACTCTAAGAGAGACATACATGACGGATCTAATCTACATGGGAAGTAGAAAAAGACAAGATCTCCTTGGGAGGGGAAGATCTATTTGGTAGAGGGTTGAAGGGGAGGGGAGAAGTAGGGAAGGGAGCAGAGAAGAAATGTAGAGCTCAATAAAAGTCAATAAAAAAAGAGACCCCTTTTATTAATGAAGAAACCGAATTGTAGACTTGGTAACAAATCTAGTGTGTTCCCTGGTTGCTTTGATTTGCAGCTTCTGCATTTAGCTTCATATAATTATTATATAGCACCCTTTACTTCCGTGAAATAACTTATGCTTTAACATACCAGCTGTGTTCATGTATTATTTGAGTATAGCAATTGTTGGAAGTGTGCCTTAGTATAGGGACTGTAGAAATAATGAATTGTGGCTATTCCCTCAAGTTTATGTAGTGTCAGATAAGTACTTGAATTTGAAATCAGGGACTCAGTTTCCTAAGAAAATTATAGGAATCTTCATGTGTTAGACTTAGAACTGAGGATGATTTTGAACTTGAGATTCTCCTCCCTTTACCTCTTGAGAGCTGAGATGGTAGGTGTGTACCTTACCACACCTTTTCTCACGTAAGAACTCTACCAACTAAGCTACATTCCTAACCCCAAATTTTGTAGTTTGAATAATTGGATTTGTTTTACTTAATTAACTTTTGCTGTTAGTTACATCCTTTCCAGTTTCGTTTTCATTGCTGCCACAATAAATTATCTTAAAGCAAAACTTACATTATTCTGTGCATTTCTCACTGAAGACTTGAATGTATTTTCACTGGAATTTAGTTAAAATGCATCTGCCACATGTTCTTTGCCCTTTTGTATTTTGTGTGCTAATCATCCTAGACTTACTTTGGGGCTTTTTCTCTTTTTTTCTTTTTCTTGAGATTCTCATTGTGCATTTCAGGCTGACTTTGCAGAGTTAGAATTACAAGTCTCTACCACCTTGTCTAGCTCTGTAACTGACTTCTTGAAATTTTTATTGCATTTATTTTGTTTGTGAGCGGTGTGCGCATGCATGTACTACACATGTGTATGGAGGTCAGAGAACAACTTGTGAGGATTGATTTTTTTTTTTTTTTTCTTTTCATTTTCCCCACCATGTTGGTCCTAGGGATTGAACTCCAGGTAATTTGGCTTGTCAGCAAATCCCAACCCTTTTCCTGTCTCCACTTTTAATGTTCTTTAAGGCCCCAGGGTGCATGCTGTGCTCTCAACTTGGGACTATATTCCCCTCCTGTCAACATATTTTGTCTATTTTCAGTTTTTAGATTTCTAGATAAAGTTACTTCAACTCCCCCTTCCCCATATGTTTGGAACCTTTACTATATGTTCCAAAATTTCTTGATAACACTTACCATTGTTTGTACCAGGCACTTTCTTTTGGGTCACCAATCAGCTCCCTAATTGTGACATTGAGATGACTTACTAGGCTTTTTTTCTGGCTAGCTCTTTTAACTTAAAGTAACCTGTTTATCTACCTTTTGCCTAAGGGCTTTTTATTTTTTATTTCCCTGCTTCTTGTGTTTGGATGACTGGCAGCTGCTTGCTTTCTGACCCTGGGTGTGTCCCCCCTTTCTTTCGTCATTCTTTTCTCCTTTCCTTGCATTCTTCTCTAGCCTAGGTTTCTTCTCCTAGTTATTCTCTCTGCCTTCCAGCCCTGCCTATCTCTACTGCATAACTATTGTCTGTTTAGCTTTTTATTAGACCAGTCAAGCACCTCAAGATACCTTAGGCAGGCAAGGTGAAACAAATGCAGCACACTTTTATATAATTAACACACATCCTTGCATTGTTAAGCAAATGCAGCATAAACAAATATAACACATCTTTGCCCAATTAAAATAATATTCTACAACAATCTTATAAATTCTTATTTTCTTTCTTCCTTGCTAAGCTCAATCTCCACAAGTGTAAGTACCATGTCTTCTTTGTTAACATCCTATTGCCTAAACTTGGCTCAATGAGTTCTGTAAATGTTAGTTGGCTCAAAGTTAAATAACTGAGATGTTTGACATAGAAAAAACTATATAACATTTTAAGGGTAGACATCTAAGTTTGATCCCCAGCACTAACAAAAAACTAATTTTAATTTTTTTCTGAGACAGGGTCTCTCTGTGTAGCCTTGCATGTCCTGGAACTCATACTGTACACCAGGCTGGCCTCAAACTTAGAGATCTGCCTGTCTCTGCCTCCCAAGAACTGTGATTAAAGGTGTCCCTCACCATACTTGGCCAAAAACTATGCTTAAAATTTAAAAGTACTCGTTTACTGTAGTATTTTCTAGTTGAAGTAGCATCAGATTGATTTCTAGTAAAGAAAAGGGGAAATAAATACCATCTCTAGGAATAATAATAGTCATTCTTTTCTTTTTCATGTTATCTCCTGTTTATTTGGCTCATGTAACTTTTTGAATAATTCCTGGGATTATCATTTCTTTCTGCCTGAAATTTCACCTGCTTTGCTTCTTTTTGGACCTTGTTCATCTCCTAAAGTATTTACTAAATCTGTTTTTCTGTTTTTTTTTTTTTTTTTTTTTAAAGTAAAACAACTGAACACCAAAACTGAACATGGGAGGATTTTTAGCTCCTAATTATACCAGTCCTTTTATTTACATTAGTAAAATAAGGAGAAAAACTTTCATGGTTATTCTGTTGCCCAAGAGATTATTTCTATCTTCTATTTCCCATTACCTCTCTTAATTATTATTATTAACCTGATTATGAGATTGTCCATTTAATACTGTAATCATCATCTTTGGCTGAAGTTGGAGCTGTTCATTATGTAATTTGTCTTGCTCTGCTCTAGGTGGTGCTGTAGAAATGAACCAAATCATGTTGAAATATTTTCCATATGTTATCTGGCCTTCAAATTGAGATTTTTAGTTTGTCATTTTCTGTACATGTCTTTATTAAAAGTATCAGAATAATTTTCATGCTTCTAAAGTGCATTAGATTTTCCCTTTTAAATCCTAAATAAAATAGAACTTAGCTGTCTTTGATCTATCTTTTACTTTAAAGTACAGTGAATTTGTGTGTGTGGGGGCATTCCTGTGTAAATGTATGTATGTGCAGGTACAAATCCATGCATACACATGTGGAGGCAGAAGTGTATCACATGTCATTCTCTGTTGCTCTTCATCTCAGCTCTTGAATCAGGTCTCATCAAGTCTCTTGGATATCACTGTCTCTTCCTCTTCAAGCGCTGAGGCCATAAATGATGTCTGGCTTTTATGTGGATGCCCTGGTCCAAACTCAGACCCTTATGTATGCCTAGCAAACATTTTACTTTCTGAGCCAACCCCTCAGTGAGAGATTTCAAACTTAAAACCAAATGTAGTCGCAGTTTCTTTTGGGTTGCCATTCCGCAAATAATGACATGGAAACTTATTAATTATAAAACTTGGCTGTTAGCTTAAGCTTGTTTCTAGCTAGTTATTATAACTTAAACTGTTTCTATTAGTGTAAGTTCTGCCACATGGCTTTTTATTCTCCATTCTGTAAGTCCAACTTGCTCTGTGTGTCTTGCTGGTATCTCCCCAGCACCTAGGTTTATCTCCTGAGTTCCTTCCTCTCTCTGCAGAAATCCCGCCTAACTTCTCCTACCTAGCTGTTGGCCACTCAGCTCTTTAGTAGGCTAATCAGAATAAAACAGTGAGCATTTTCACACAGTGCGATCAAATATCCCACAACAACCAAAGTTGAGGGCCTGTTATGCTTATCTTCTGGCTTACAAATCAGAATATGAGATGATGATATTTTTTTTGTTGTTGATTTTGCTTTTTGAGGTGTTGTCTTCTGATGGAGTCCTATGCTAGCTTTATGCTTGCACTCTTTCTACCTTAATCTCCTTTATGCTTGAGTTACAGATGTGTTCCATTGTGCCTACCAATATGTAAATTCTTTATATCATTTTTAGTCCATATAAAATTGGCAGTGGGCAATTTCTGTAGCATAATATATCTTCATATTATTTTATCCTTATTTTTAATGCTTTTGGGGATTAAATTTCTTGAATCTTAAATATTTTCTATTAAACTTTGGGTATAAGTTAATCTTTTTAGATATTATAGAAAGAATAGGAGAAAGCTTGGAAAATAGAGAAAAGCTTTTGAAAAGAAATGAGTGTAATTGGTTATGTGCTATTTTGGTATATTTTTTTTGGTCTTTTCCTACTATTGATGTAAGCAACATGGAGTATACTCTAGCATTATGGTGTTGGGATCATTACAATTTACTTCCAGTTTTCTTTCTGTTGAGGTATATAGTTTCTTATGGTAAAGATAAGAATATATACACAGTGCTTTGAATAGTTTCTAGAATGTAGGATAGTACTCAGTAAATGTTACCCATTATGAGCCATTATTTCCAGATACATTGCATTGACATTTCTCAGCATTCTTGAACTTCATATGCTAATATTTAACTTTTAAAAAATACAATTATTTTTGTTTATGGGTACATCTGTGCTGCAGTGCTCCCATGAAGGTCAGAGGGCAACTAGTAGTCAGTTCTCTCATTCCTGGGGATCAAACTCCAAAAGCTTTGGGGCAAGTGATTTTAACCATTGTATCATCTTTTGGGCCTAGTTTTTAATGCTATTGAAGTCCTTCTATCATGATCCTCTCTAGCTGTAATGACTGGAAGTTGATAGCTTTCTTCTTCAGTGATTTTTTTTTCCCAACATATTTGATGTATAGTTTTTAGTGTCATGCCTTAGAGATTTATAACTGGTGTTTTGTTTTTTTTTTACTGCCACTGTCATACATCTTTTATATTAGAAGCCTTTTATGGTCCTTTGAAATAACATTTTGAGTAAATTAATATGCCATATTAAATACTTGATACCATGCAGTATATTTGTGTGATAGGAATCCTGAAGTCACTGTTATCCTGTAAGGACAAGTATTTGTTTAGCATGAACTTAGGATCATAGAGGAATTGTTCTCTGAATGTTTGATGAATACAGAACTATTTCACTAAAATTGAAGATGGACATGATAATTTGGGATTTTTAGCTCTATGCTCTAATTAAAGTTTAGTTTCATAGATTTCCAAAGTCTTTAATACAGATATTGATTGTAAGCCTTATTTATATTCAGAAAGCCTTTTTTGACATAATTACGATTAAAATGAAACCTAGTTACAGATTATTCACAGTTCATTCTTTTTGTTTTAATTTAGGAACCATTTAGGTGTATTATTATAAATCCTACTTATGTAAATATTTTACTTAGTTAAACTCAAAACACTCATCTGTGAATGTTTGTAAACCATGGTCGTAGAATTAAATTAGACAAAATAGTAAAATAAAATTAATATACATTATTTGAAACAACCTTCTGTGAAAATGCCCCAGTGTTACTTATCTGAGTTCGTATTTTGTATTAAAGAAAAAAAAAAGACTTGGGTTGCTCAAATTGTGCCGAGATACTTTCTGTATTTTGCCTCTTCATTGTCTTCTCTTCTAATTGTTCTTTTACAGAAATTGTTTTTCTGGGTTTGGAATCTGCAGCAGTGTATCTTCTTGAATTCTTTAGGTTGATAGACAGGCTTTGCTTTCGTAAATTTGTAGTTCTGGGGACCTCCGGTTCTAATGTTAATGAGGAAACAACTTTCCTACATGAGATTAGGTAGTATATCAAATGTTATATTCATCTTAAAGAGCTTTTAAAAATTATAGTTAATTTTGATCTTTGAGCTTGGGTACTTTATTTTTTACTTGAATGCTTGTACATTACTTCGCAAAAGGAGAAAAAGTCTAAGATTTGAGAGGGAAACAGTATTTATTTGTTGATTTTTTTTTTCCATAAGTATTTATGTATTTTTTTTACTGTCATTGAAAATGTAGTTACCAGGCAGGCGGTGGTGGTTCACCTATTAAAAAAAAAAAGTTACTAAGATTGTAGATGCTTGTCTGTGACAGCTGTTTGTGTGCTTGTGCATGTGCATATACGTATGCTTTTTCCTACCTTAAGTGAACTTGGTAAAACTAATGCCTGTATAATAAATTAAACTGGGGTAACGTTGCTGAAGTTTATCTAAAATCACCTGCGTTGAAGATTTGATCCAGCTATAAGAACTTGATAATGAAAGATGTCAGTTTATGAGCAAATGATTCTAAATTGAGACTTGCAATATTTTTACTTAATTTCTTCAAAATTAGTTAATCAAGATTGAAATAGTTTAAAATAGACTAATGAAAAATACCCAGAAATATTAAAATGCCATTAATTGTAAAACTAAAATGCTTAGTAATGGCATAGATTAGCCTACCATAATTGTTAATCACAGTTTAAATAGAAAAAAGGAGAATTATTAAAATTTAAAGGCTAGATACAGTGGTTAGTTATTTAGGGGAGTATAAGTGTTTAAAAGTTATCTTAACCACTGTTCTGTTGCTATGAAGAGCCACTGTGACCAAGAGGGTTTAGTCCATTATCATCTTGGTGGTGAGCATGGTGCCATGCAGGCAGGCATGGTGCTGGAGAAGCAGTTGAGAGCTATATCCTCATCTGCAGTCAGAGAGAGACAGTGGCACTTCCTCCAAGGCCACACCTCCTAAGCCTTTTAATCCCTTCAAGAGTTTCAATCCCTGGTGATTTAGCATTAAAATGAGTCTCTGGAGCTCATTCTCATGCAAACCACCATATTCCATTTTCTGGCCCCCATATGCTTGTGGCTACATCATAATGCAAAATATATTTAATAGTCCAGCTTCAAAAATCTTCATAATTTTTCATAGTTTCAATACTCTTTAAACATCCAGAGTCTCTTTTGAGACTCAAGGCTGTCTCTTAACTGTATCCCCCTGTAAATCAAAATAAATAAATAAATAAATAAATAAATAAATAAATAAATACCATACTTCCAGTATATAATGGCACAGAATAACATTACCATTCCAAAAGAGAGGAAAGGGGGCATAATGAGGAAATACTGTACCAAAGCAAGACAGAAAACCAGCAAATTCTGCATCTTCATGTCTGATGGCAAAGTGCTCTTCAGATTTCCAACTGTTTTCAGCTTTATTAACTTCATACTTGTCTCTTGGACTGGTTTCACACCTGGTCTGTATCCTCAGCAGGTATCCCTTGCTTCTGGCATCTCCAAGTGAAAGACCCTACAGACCCCTCCTCAAAACCCGCAGCTAGCATGCTCCCGGGGGTGGGGGGGGGTGAGGGGGAACACCCTGTTTGCTTGAAAAATTCTCAGATCAGCAGCCAGCCTGCTCTCATAAGAACATTCCATTTGCTTAGGAGAGCAGGATGTCTACGAGATAGGATGACTGCAAGGCAGGATATCAATAAGATAGGACATCAGCAAAGCAGGCTATCTATAAGATAGGAACAGGATGACTTTTGCTGACACCCATGCTGAGCCCCTGCCTCATTCCGATAACCACGCTTTTGCTTCTGTAAACTTGCTTTTTGCTCTTCCCTATAAAAAACCCGCCCTCCAGTCAGCAGGCGCACAAGTCCTCCAAAAGGACTTAATGAGAGGTAGGAAGGGAGTGGGTAAGGATGGGAGGGAGAGGTTAGAGAAACTGCAAGGAACAGAGGAAGGGGAAACTACAATGAGGATATATTGTGTGAGAAAAGAGTATTTTCAATAAAAGGAAAAAAAGGAACCTGCTTAACATTTCTTTTGTCAGATTTGAATATAAATACTGCATAGGTTTTAAAGTAACTATTTTTGAACAAAACTTGTATAATTTATGAAATCACTTTGAGTGGGGGTTTTGCATTGTACTTTTTTGCATTATGTTTTATTTTCTAAATTGACTATACACCAATATTGTGACTAGAGAAATAATTCAGTTCTTGAAATAGCCGGAAGAACAAAGTGATTTGTTTGCGAAAGTTTTGCGTTCTGGTACAGAAATTAATGGGTTTAACTACAGCTTGATACTTTGCATGCACAGGTATTTTGCATACACAAGTATTTTGTATAATGTGGGCTTTTCACCTATGAGAGTCAAAGCGATTGATATTTCAGTAGCTAATTTCCAAAAAAATTTTTTTTCAGAGTGAGGTTAGATATTTATTTAGTGGTTATGAAAGGGAGGGGAGAAGGGGAGGGGGAGGAGAGACGGAAGCTGGAAGCTACCTCTCCGAGAGACAGAAAAGAGCCAAAATTTTATTTCATTACTGATTTATTTTTAGAAAATTGAGTAAATATAATTTTGTTATGCTCTTTTCTATTTAGTAGAGTAGTTGAAATACAAAGCAGTGTTTGGATATTGAAAATATCGTTTTATTTATTAGATACAGAGACCCTCCGTTTTTATTTTTTCTTAAACCTAGTTATTTTATTACTATGTTACTTATTTGTTAATTCACCAAATACATGTTGATCTAAAAATAGCCAGGTTTTAGACTTAAGTACAAAACAAACAAAATATATTATTTATGGAGTTACGTTGTATGTATGTTATGGGAAGAGCCAGGAAATAAATATGCTATATACAAATGTGATTTTATCTGTAAATGAGTTTTTTATTAAGTAAATACATAACTACATAAAGGGTATCAAGGGTTACCAGTGGTGGGAGTGGATTGTGATTTTCATCAGGCAAATCAGTTTTAGTTTCATAGAAAGGTGACAGACATTTGAGGAAATGTTAAAAGAACAAACAAACACCCCCTTCCTACCTCCCACCCCCACTGGGCATGGTAGGCAGAAGGTACAACTAGTGCAAACACCCTATATTAGAAGCATGTTTGATGTGTTGGAAGAACGGAGCAGGTAATTAGTACCTGAAGCTGACAAAGTAGAGAGAAGTAATAAATGAATGCAGACAGGTAGTGGACTATTTCTTAGGGTAGTTTCCTGTTGATGTGATAAAATACCCTGTCAAAATCAGGTTAACAGGGAAAAGGTTTATTTGGCTCACAATTACAGGTTACAGTACTTTATTAGGAGGGAAATCAAGACATCAGGAACTGGAAATAGCTAGTTATATTGGATTCGTAGTCTAAAGCTGAGAACAACGAATTCATTCATGCATGCCAGTGCTCAGCTTTCCCTTGCAGTTTTATATAGTCAGGGATCCCCTGCTCAGGAAATGATTCCACCCACAATTACGATGTGTTTCCACACATTAATTGATCAAGACAGTCTCAGACATTCTCAGAGGTTAGCCTTACTATGGACAGTCCCCTAGATGTGTGCCCTGGAGACCTGCTTCCTTCTTGTCATGTTGACAGTTAATAGTAACCATCATATGAGACAAGTTTATGTACAACCTGGGTAGGTCTCTATTAAAGGAAGTGAAAATACTGTAGGTTTGAATAGAAAAGGTGTGGTAAGCATGAGACGTGAAGTTGGGAAACATTTGAAATTCACTAGTCTGCCTAAAGGGATATCTTTTTGTCTTGGGATGATAAGAAAGAATTCCCAAGGGGGAATGATTTAGTGTTATTTGGTAGAATTTAGAAATATTTCATTTTTTCATAATTAGGAAGATAAATATACTTTTTGACCAAACTTATATTTCCACTTAAAATTAGAACTATAAGTAACCTCATAAAGGAACAGCTGCTTTTTATCCCCTTATATCTGTTTAGCCATGTTCATTTAAAACATTGAGGTTGTATTCTAGTGAAATTTTAAAATTTTTGTAATTTGAGACATTTCTTTTTTACTCAATATAATTAGCCTATTATTAGAATATGAATAATTGCCATTTACTTTTCCCCCATGAAACTAAGTTACATTAAACAACGTTATATATCTTATTAACCAAGATTCACCTATATTCCTTTTTGTTTAAAAGGCTCTGCATTTGCTTGTGAATGAAATACAAGGTAATTTTTATTTTTCGGTGAAATAGATCTAGAAGGATAGATAGATGTTATAGTAATGGTATAATAAAAAAAGTGAAGTCATTGAGTCCTAAATTATCTTTTAATTTGTAAAAGTAACCTATTTTGATACAGTTGTCTTTTTCCAAATTTGACCGCAATTGTATTTTAATGTTCTTTCCTCTTTAATTCTTATAGTTACAGTTTGAATCACCAACCCAATTACCTGATAATCTCTATATATGATTTCCTTACCATGTCACATCCTTAGTGCTGTTGCTAGGGTCATAACTTACTTGAAAGCATAATGTTTTCTACTGCAGGATAGAATGCTAACTAATTAATTACTTGTTAACTGTCACTAAGTGTAGTTAAAGATAGTTTCTTGTGTTTCTAGAATTTTTTTGCAGACGTCACTGTTTCAGTCATGTGGGTTTTTTATTTTTTTCCAGTTGACTCATATTTAATTATAGTTATCTTGAAAATTGACTAAAGCCCCATTTTTAGGCACTAACACTTTTTCATGTATAAATATTTTATCAATAATTATTATCAACTTTGAGTTTTTAAAAAGTTACAACTAAAAATTTTGATACATACTATTGCTAGTCATTGTGAAATAATAGTTTTGATATTTTAATTGTCTTTAACAGTTGTATCTTTATACCTGAACAGTGTTAAATATTCTTATATAGTTTGAGGTTCTAAGCATTTTGTAAGTTTTTGGATAGAGGAATTAAAGTACATCTTGATAAAACTGTCATCATTGGGGTTGCATGTCACGGTTATTTTCTTGGGGTACAAACAGGTGAGTCTGACATGTCAGTGGTCTGTGGTATTTGAATAATATGGTTTTATTTTGCTCCTGAAGGATAGTTGATAACTGGTTTTGTGTCCACAGAATAAAATTGGAGCCAAGCATTATATGGTTTAATACCAGGTTATTTCTGTGTATAAGGAATACATGTCAGAGACTCAACCATCATGGAAACTACTGACTGTTCTGTAACTGTAAATTACTGTATAACCTGTTTAAACTTAACTAAGTTAATTCACAGCTCTCAGATGACTTGTAAATGTTTTTAGGTGTTAGATTATTGAATAACATTTGTAGGCTAACAGTAGGCATTTGTTGTATTCAAATACATGATTTTATACTGATAGAATATTAAGTGTAATTTAATTTTTCTTTGAAATAGTGTTACTTTAAAACCCGTGAGGCATGCAGTTTTGTTAGCGTTTCAACAGGACTCACACAAATGTGTGACCCAAAATTGTATGTGGAAAAACTACCAAGATTCTTTACAATATACCTGAGATACCTTTGTTTTGTAAGCTGTAGGGTATAATTGCTAGACTCTTAGTTTGGGTTAAATAGCTTATTGTGTGTGTGTTCATGTACATGTGTGAGAATATATATAGTATGTTTGTATACATAAATGACACATACTGCTTTTAAGAAATTTTCTGGTTAAGTGCAAGTGAGAAACTGAAGTGATAACTAGCCAATATAGCTGGCATATGCTTTGGGTGAAATCAGCCGCTTTCTGTTAAAAATAAAAATTAGCCTAGATTTATTGGGTATACCTTCTCTGTACTTAAGTTATGTATAGGAAGTAAATACAGTAGTTATTAGGTTAGGTTTTTATTATGGTGGAGTCAGTGTAGAAGACAGCAGATCAGCTTCAGTCAGCTCTTGACGTCAAGATCCCCAAGTGACTTCTGTTTTCACTCATGGAAAGGTTTGTTCTAAATCATTCTGGGAGACAGAATATTTGAGTATTATTCATTGATGAATAAAAATCACTGGAGTCCAGATTTAACTGCTTTTGTATAGTAACCTTACTTCATAGCTTTAAAAGGTGTGTGTGTGTGTGAATGTATGTGTATGTGTGTTGTATTGCACACACACACATATAGAATGCTTTCTTTTTAAAGAATTCTGGCCAAAGGGAAAAAAAAAAGTTTGAGTTTTAATCTAGCTTTGTGTCTTATATTGTGACTTTGGATATAGTCATTTGACTTTTTTTTTTTTTTAAGATCAGAATAAAGAGCAACTATATTGTTTTTATTGTTTATTTGAGGACTTTAAACTAAGAGCCATATAGAAAGCACTTTTTGAAAATCAGCATTTGATAAATGAAATGACTTCTAGAAATCTGAATTTAAGAAACGCAGTTTCTTTCTGGAGTACATTTATATTCCCCGTTTTCTTGGTAGCGGATACTCTGTTTTCAAGGAAGCTGAATGGGAAATACAGACTTGAGCGACTTGTTCCAACTGCAGTATATCAGCATATGAAGATGCATAAACGAATTCTTGGACACTTATCATCGGTGTACTGTGTAACTTTTGATCGAACTGGCAGGCGGATATTTACTGTAAGTCACCTTTAAAGTCTTATCTTTTCTGATAGATAAAATTGAAGAAACATTGCCTAAATGAGAACTTGAAGTAAAAATTTTGATTTTTTTATCTTTTAATGGGAATCTGGAAATTTGGGTAATTTTTAAAAGCATGCTCTAAGAAGCTCTAAGAAGTTTTTATTTAAATTCAAACTTTTTCCAAGTTCAGAAGTTCCTAAAGTATAATCACAGTTACACATATGTGGTTCACTTATGTATTTCTCAGTATTCATCACATAGGCTGATGGTGGGGCTTTTATAAAAGGTTATGTCATATTTTTAAGACCCTGGGCAAATTGTAGGAAAGCATTAATCTGCAGAGAACCAGTTGCTAACATGAGGACGTTCTCTTTAAATGGTGATAGGAATTCTGAGTATATGAGATACTCTTTGCTTGGGATTTTGATTCCTCACACCTGATTCTCTAATAGCCATGGTTTTAAAGAGGCACTGGGAGTCGTTCCGTTCCTTCTAGTGTGCTATGGGGAAAAGGAGTGGAGCATTTCTGCTCTGAGGGAGAAAAAACATTTTGGAAGCATTTCAACTTACTTTTTCAAGTGCCATAACTATTCAGTAAGGATAATATTTGTCTTACTACTATGGTTGTACTTATTAAACATTATCCTGTGGGCTGAAAGTGTGCATTCACACAGTCCTTAATTGTCTTTGAATCAAGAAACTTCAAATAGAAATTCCCATTTTTGACTTTGGGGAATTGCTGCTAACTTTAAAGATTTGTTTTATTTTATATGCATATGAATGTTTTGCCTGCACAATATATGGGTTCACCTGGTGCCCATGGAGTTCAGAAGAGGGCATCAGATTTCCTGGAAATGGAGTTAACAGATGGTTGTGAGCTTCCATGTAGGTGTGGGAATGAAGCCTAAGTCTTCTACAGAAATAACACAGACTCCTCACTACTGAGCCATCTCTCCAGCTGCTAATTTTAGTAAAACTAACAATTATTATAGATTTTTTTGTTTTTCTTTCAGTAAATTTGAATTTAAATTGAGAACTACCTATTCAGTTATCTATAAAACAGCTAAAGTAAAGAATCTGAAATAATTTTCTTCTTTTAGACCATTGGGCATTTTTGTACTTCACTCCCACTGTCAATATTTCGTACTTTCACCTTCTATCACCTCCATTGGTTTTATGAAGGAAAAATAAAAATTTCTAAACTTCCATATAGATCGTTAAATTCATGAAGAGCAGTTATCTGTGTTTACTTTATGCTTGTTATATCCACATTAGTAGTTGACTTTTAAATTGTAACTGAATATCAGTCAACCTAGCTGTTTATTTATTATGTTAATGTTTAGTTTTCAAAACATAAATCATGGCATTTCTAATATATGAAGCAATTCCTTCAAGAGTAGTAATAAACTGAAACAACAAAGTATTATGTTGGTTTTATACTTTGGTGATTATGAAACATTTACATCATTGTCACTTTAATTATTAAAAACAAAAATCATAGATTTTTCTATTTTTGATGTTAGTAAAGTACCTTACAGGAGTTTTAAGAAAAATATGGATTGTAAATATCAAATTTATGCAGGATTATCTGATTTGATAGGAATTTGATGCATAATCTCTTGGAATGATTTGAAGGAAACAACGAAATAATGTATTTGTTCCTATTTTCTGAGCTTAATAAAATTTTCAGCACAGCATTTGAGAGTATTTTGAACCAAGGGATAGTCAGATTAACTACCTTTGGCTCAATCTAGCCTACCCTTGTTCTTTTTTTTTTTTTTTTTTTTTTTTTTTTTTTTTTTTTTTTTTTTTTTTTTTTTTTTTTTTTTTATTTTATTGAGAATAAGAAAAAAAAGTTTCCGCCTCCTCCCAGCCTCCCATTTCCCTCCCCCTCCCCCAATCTTCTCCCCCTCCCCCCTCTCTTCTCCCCCTCCCACCTTGTTCTTATAAATACTTTGTTTTTATAAAATAAACAAACAGTTGCTTATATACTGAATGTAGTCACTGTTGAACACAAAATCACTTTTTACATAGTTTCTTACAGGATTATATGGCCTGCAGAGTTGAAATTATTTATTATCTGGCCTTTTAAGAAAATGTACATCTCAGGGCATTTAATTTGGGGAAGAAGAAACTTTTCTGGTTGTTTCTTTAGTTGAAGGCATACACAAAAGGGAAGAAAAGTAACATTAATGTTTATATGATCTTACCTAGACTTAAAAGATATTTTTAAGAATGAGATACAATTTATTAGTTGTGCTAACTCTCAGTTTTCATTCATATGGTGATTTGTAGTTATATATTTTGAAATAGTACCTTGGAGTAAAATGCTAATAGAACCTGTTTTTTGTTTTTTAAAGTTTATCCTGTGTGTGCGTGCGTGCGTGCGTGCGTGTGTGTGTGTGCTGCCCGTGTGCTCGTTCACTCACATTAGTTTATGTGCAGGTGCCTGCAGAGACCATGTTTCAGATCTTTTGGAACTAGAATTAAAGGCAGGTATAAGCAGCTTTATATGGGTGATAGGAACTAACAGGGTTTTTCAGTATATGCTCTTGACCTCTGAGCCATCTATTAGTGGTGAGTCCTGTTTTTTCAATTTACTTTTAGCTTTGTATTATTACTTCAATGGGTGGGTAACAGGCCACATTTATAACTACACGTATTTACTTTGTAAAGTCAAAATGATAATGGGTATTTTCTCATTCAGCTTTCTAAGCATTCAACATAATGAACTGACTGGAACTTTACAGTTTGGTCTTGAAAATTGAAGAGGGCTAGGTAAAGCATGTGACAGTAGTTCATGACAAATAGAAAATTGAGGTCTTAATACATTGTCATAATTTATTGAAATAATAATTCGGTAAAGGGCTAATCAGTATTTTCTTTAAGTACATTGGGTATTCTGAAACTTTCAGTTTTATTTCTAAGTTGCTAGTTCAGATATATTGAAGGCTTTACCAAGGGACTATTTCTTTTGAGCCTTCTACAAAGGCCCAACTATAGACAGGTTTAATCCTGTCCTTAAAAGCATCAGGTTTGCTATCAGAGTGCTCTAGTCACAGCCCTACCACCTCTTAAGAAAAAGAGGGGAATGGATAACAGTAGCACCATTAAGCTTTAGCTATTGCTGTTAATTTCTAGACAGACTTAAGCAAACATTATCTATTTTTACTGTCTTAAATGCTTGTGTGATGTTAGAGTTTGAACTCAGTGACTAGGCCACTGAGCTATGTTCCAACCTGCAGCTAATCTCTTGTTCATAAATGCTATGAAAAGTTCTACAGGAAATCCTTGTAATTGGTAAGTGAAATTTTCTTTTAGGAAACAATTATTTGTGCTAACTTACTTTAGTCATTAATATTGTCTTAGAATATTTTTTAAAAGGAAGGAGGTAGCATAATTGTGAGTTAATATACAAGTTAAAATTTACTTTCTAATGCTTAATTTTGTAATCTTTTTACTTGGTTTCAGAATCACTGCCTGAAATTATGTTTATGAAAGGAAAACAGAGTTGATGAATTCTCAGGACTTATTCAATAATACAAACGTTTATTGAGCATATAAAAGACAGTAATCACAGCTTGGTGCAGTGATGCATGCTTTTAATCCCAGTATTCCAGAGGAGGCAGAATCAGGTCTGGCTGTATGTAGAGAGTTCAGACCAGCCAGGCACATATAGTGTCCGGGGGAGGGGGGGGCTTTCAGAAATGTAAAATGTATTTTTTTATTGAGATTAAGGCAAAGGAATGTAAAATACTACATTTACTAAGAGGTTATAATAAAGAATATGGGTTGATGTATTTAATGAATTTGAGTCTTTTTTTAACCAATTACGATTCTAAGAATTGGAGATATAAAACTTGAAGACACCTGTTTACAAATAGTAAATGGACAGTAATGATACCATATGATACAAACTTTCTGATATAATGTATTTGATTAGGTCCTTGATTCAACCTTACTGTAGAAAATGGTAAGCTCATTTGCTGGAGAAGTAACACTTTAGCTGAATTTACTGGATATTACAGAGTTAGAGAAAGGAATTTACACACACTGAGAAACTATAATATATAATTTTGCAATATTAGATATAGCACAGAATTGATAATGGCTTATCATTGAGCATGAACTAGAAATGCTGATGGAACAAACGCACCAGGTTCCTGTATGACCTGCTAAAGAGTAAGTTTTCTGAATGCAAGAGAGAGCAGGTGATTAAATTTAAAGTATATATTGCATTTCTGTAGGAGTTAAGATAGAGTTCTTAAGAACTCCTACAGAAATCAGACTGGTCCGAAATTCACCATCTTTCTGCTTCATGTTAGCCAAAATGCTGGGATTGTTGATGTATGCTTCTGTTTATAGATCCTGTTATGATATATGGATTAAAGCAATAGTGATGTTGGGGTGGTGTAAACTGAAAAGGTTCTGGCAGTGATCCATAAAACAAAGCAGAGCTTGAACAGTTACAAGGAAATAAGAATAAGATTAGCACATTGAAAATGAGATTTAAAAGACTGGCATACGCCTGCGTGTGAACGAGGACAAGTATGAGAGAATATATATTTAACTTGTTTAATAGGAAGTCATTTCATTTACTGTGTCAGGCTTTTAAGCAGAAATGTCTGCTAAGTAGGACATGCTGCTCTTGTGTCTGAGAGGCCTATGTGGGAAGTCAAGTACACATTCTTAACAGTAGTGGGAACAAGAATGAGATCTAGCCTACAAGATTCAGCTGAAAAATCATTTATATAAAAAATAACATTACAACTGAAGAAAGCTTAATTTTCAACTTTTAAAACTGACAGGAGACATAATAATTGGCATGGGCTATTGCTTCTGATTCTGGGGGTGGATAGTAGGTAGGCAGAGAAGGATGTCATAGAAGCCAAGAGGTGAGGTTTTCATGAAAGACACAAGAATAAGGCAAAATAAGACTGAAGGTATCCTATGAGTTTGCCAAAGTTGTTAATTATTGCCTTGATCTAAATGTTTGTGGGCCCCACCCCAAACTGCCATTTCAAAAGTATCTTAAAACCAAATCCCTATTAAAAGATAGACCTTTTGTTCATGGTTAGGTCGCGACTTCATGAGTTGGCTGGTTTCCTTAGAAAGAGGCCCAAGGGGACTTCTTTGCCTCTTGGGCAATGTCTGTTAGAAGTTGCCACTTAGGAAGTAGATATAGAGCTTTTTACTAGAAACTGACTCTCTTAGTCTCTGGGTCTTAGATTTACCTGCCTCTAGAACTCTGAGCATTTAAGTGGCTGTTTATAAATTACCCACCCCAAGGTATTGTTAACAGTAGCTCCAGTTTATTAAGACAAAAAATAACTTTGACAGATGCTAGGTGTCTCCACTTCTGTTTTAGTTACATTGTTATTTTCCCTATGCATCAAATGCAGACCTTTATTTTTACTGTTCAAAACATTTCTACTACCTACTTACTACCTTTGCTAGGGATAGGATTGTTTTCTCAAACCATTCATGTGGTTAATTTCTTTATTAGCAGGTTGAGGTTGAAGATCTTGACATAATCTTGTATTATGCCCCAAAAGGTACCAATTGTTTAAGAGGAAAAATTGGAGGTGAGAAAAATAGTAACAAACACGACCAAAGTAACTTTATTAGTTGTAGGATATGTTGACACTGTACATTTTGAGAAGTGTTCTAATGAGGAAAATGTAGCCTTTGCAAAAGGCAACATCAGCTGGATCTGGTCAAAAAGACACATTCTGCAGAACTGGGTTCTGAGACATTGTAAAGACCATGTTATAAACTTCTGAGGACATAAATAAGAAGGAATTACAGGTAGGGGAGCCTGAAGAAATGTGACATTTAAGTGTAATGTGTGTATGAAGTCCAGTGCAAAAGAAGAAAACAGTATATTATGAGCAGGGCTGACAGGCTGAATGGATCCTGATTATTAAAGATAGTGTTATTTATAAATAATAAAGATAGTATTTATATTAGCTAGCTTCCTTATTTCAGAGATTGGCCAGTTTAGGAGGAAGTGGTGTATCAGGTCTGCAACCTACTCTTAAAAGAGTTCAGAAAAAATCTGTCTCTCTCTCTTTCTCTAAGTAATTGTGACTTTTTTCCCCTTTTAAAGTAAGGGAAAGATTTACAGGTTTATGGTTTAATTTTAAGGTCAGCTGAGCAAAATTGCTCTGCTCCCAAATGTATATAATTTTCTACATGTATAAACATGAGTTTTATCACTTCTCTATTATATTGGATATTTTCATTTAATATTTCACTTCCTTGTCACGTAAAAAATTTATTTGTGTATGTGTGATGTGAGTATATGTGTCCATGTATGTTCGAGTACTCGTGCACAGAAGCTAGAGACTGCTGGTATCCTCTACTACTCTTAGCCTGTTCTTTTAAGTGGAGGTCATCTCTCTCTGAACCTGGGCCTCTTACTTCTCTGATAGGCTAGAATCCAGCAAGTTCCGTGTTCTTGTTGTCAATCCCCTTTGAAGCTGGAGATACGGGCACTTGCAGAACATGTGAACTCAGGAAGCACTCTTAACCCCAAGTCATCTCCCCAGCCCCTATACTTGCCACTTCTAATTCTCTAGCTCTTTGTTTTATAACCGCAACTGTAATGGACTTTGGAAAAGATTGTTTACTTACTAGGCAAGAGTATTTACTGAATAAGCCATATGAAAAATAACTATAAAGTTCTAAAAGGTTTCCTTTTATAAACAAGTAACTACCTTAATTACATTGAAACTTGCTTCAAGAAAGTAAAATTTGTGAATACAGATTTTTGACTGTGTTTTGTTTTCTACATTAGATTTATGTGGTTTGTAGCTTTGTGTTAAAGCTTAATGAAATTTTTAAGTAGAATATACAGCATTTGTTTTCTGAAGTTTGAGGAAAATCAGAAACTCTATTGCATTACAAAATAGAAACCATGTCAAACCTGTAGCAGTTTCCTTCCTTCAAAAGTTTCTTAACTTTGTTCACATTTTTGGTCTGTCCTTTTGTTCCTTTTTCTTTTCCAGGAAATAATATTCATGTGCTTGTTTCTATTATTTGTGTTTGTTGAGGTTGGTTACACAATTTTTTTCTGATTTGCTTTAAAAATTGTTCTCAGTACTCCTTTATACATATTTTAAATTCATTTTCTTTTAAAATTTCTTAGTATGAAAGTAATGAGTTTCAGTATGACATTTTCATGAATATGTGTCATGTTCAAATTTGTCACCCTCCTCTACTATCCTTACCCATGTTCCTGTCATTTGGCTTGCTCCCTTACTTGGAAACACCTTCCTGTATAGTCCCTTCATTGCTTTCATTTCCCAAATATCTATTACCTATTACTCTGACTTCCCCTACCTTTTATTTAGAGATAAAGGAAGGAATCCTGTAGAGAAATGGGCGAGTAAAGTTAAATATAAAAAGAGGAAAGGATAATAGCAAGGGTAGAAGAATGTTTTGGGGAGAAACAAGAGATTGTAGTAAGGAATGGGCCGCTTGTTGGTTCCCAGCCGCTTAGCCCCGAAATACACAGAAACTGTATTAATTAAGTAACTGCTTGGCCCATTAGCTCTACCTTCTTATTGGCTAATTCTTACAAATTAATTTAACACATTTCTAGTATCTGTATATTGCCAGATGCCTATGGTTTACCCGGTAGAGTTCCCAGTGTCTGTTTTGCATGGCTTCTCTAACTCACCTTTCTCCTCCCATGTTATGCTATAGGCCAAGCCAGTTTATTCATTAACCAATAAAAGCAACACGTAGACAGAAGGACCTCCCACACCAACAGATTGTATATTTTTTTAAGTTAAAATGAAACAAAACAATTCCCAATAATAGACTGAAAAGAAAAAATACTACTTAGTAATGAAAATAGTATAAGTAAAATCAGGTGGTATATGAAGAGGAACTAAAACAAAAGCTTTTAAAAATATTTTAAAACACCACGAAACAGAAATACATCTAAAAGTGTAATAAGTACACTTCTTTTTTAACCAGAAAAAAAGATGTGGCTGTGCTTGATGTCACAAACCTTTAATCCCAGCACTCAGGAGTCAGGGCCCAGGTGGATCTTTCTGTGAGCTCTAGGTGAGCCTGGTCAGGGTTGTAAGAGATTGTTTTTTTTTTTTTTTTTTTTTTTTTTTGGTTGTTGTTTTTTATTTGAGCAGGTTCTTCTTGGGTTCTCTGATTTGAGATGGCCAGTTATCTAATATGAAGGTAAAGAGTGTCAATTGAGCTAGTGGACTCTTGTATTTCCTATGGTTTGGACTGGTGCTGTATCTGTATTAGACAGCTATCTAATGTCCACCTTACTGTCTCTATCTTGGTAGCTCTCCTTCTTTACCTACCAGGGACATTTTCTGACAACACTGAGCTTTGCAGTCTTAAAGACTGACCTGGTTCTCTCACCCTCCGCACACTCCCCAGATCATCACTGCTGGTGTGGCTATTGTTTTATCTGGTAGATATATTTTCCAAGCCTATCAGGACTGTAGAAAGGGACCAGGCCCTGAGGCAGATCTGTCTTCATGCTTTTCAAAGAACTCCTGAGTGTTATTCATCTTCATGCAGTATGTTTGCTCTGTAACAGTTAGTTATAGATGCATGGCTGCAAAGGTCAATCTGCTTGTTGTCCTCAGTAGCGTGGTTGTAGAGGTTAAATCTCTCAAGCTCTAGAGTTTTCTCGATTGGTGTTGTTAGCCACCAAGGGCAGGATCTCTCTGATGAGGTAACCTCCTGTCCTTTATCTAGGCTCCTGCTACCTGATCTTTACAACAGCTTTCCTAAACCTTTCCTCATTCAGTGGCTGAAGTAGGCCAAATTATGACTTCCCAAACCTGATCTCAAGCTCTTACTGTAGCTTAGTTTTTAGTGATAGTCTCTCCCTCAAGATGATACCCAGTTGCTGCCCATCACATTGAGTGAAACATTAGATTTCTACCCACTAGAGGAATTACTTACTATATCTCACCAAAACCATCATTTGAGTTGGCTGTGAGGATAGGGCTTTAGACTCTTGAGAATAGAGTCTAGTCTTTCTTGTTCTGATTCTCCTTCACATGCATGTATCTTTCCTACATATATCTTAAATATATATGCCTTGTTGATACTGAACCTTTTCACCATTTATATAACATTGTTCTTGTTTAATACCTAATATGATTTTAACATTTTCCTCTTGTTAGTCTTACTCTTTGATTTACTGTTAACTCAGTATCATTTGGTGTTGCAGTTAGGCTTAAGAAAAGAAAACTTGTTTAAATTCTGATCAACAATTTGATCTGTTTAAAGAATAATTTTTAGTCAGTTTTCAACTTACCTTTCACAGTTATGTAAAACACGTGTGTAAGGTATCGAAGCTTTACCTCAGCAGTGATGCACTTTTCTTGCACTGGCTTTAATCCCTGGTGAGCAACAGTAAATAAATGGAATACATTTATAGTGCATTTATGTATCTATGCTTTCATTTTGGTCTGTAATTTTTTTTTTACAGCATATCAGTGTTTCTGCTTGCTTGTATGTATGTGTCCAGGTGTGTACCATGGAGGTCAGAAGGTGTCATAGTCCTTAGAACTTGAATTAGAGACAGTATGAGCCACCATATGGACCTGCTCCTCTACAAGAGTAGCAAGTACACTTAAGTGCTGAGGCATCTCTCCAGCCTACCATGCTTTGTTTTTGTTTTTTTTTCCAGATAGGGTTTCATGTAGTCTGAGCTGGCCTCAAACTTAGTATGTAGCCAGAGATGACCTTGAGCTCATCTTCTGTTTTTCACGTGTTGAGATTACACAAATCATAAGTATATCTGTCCACATAGTTTATTGTATTTTTAAAAATGTTTTCAGAGCTGGAGAGATGGTTCAGTGGTTAAAAGCATTGGTTGAGCTTCCAGATGATCTGGGTTTGATTCCCAACATCCACATGATAACTCCAGTTCCAGGAAGCAGTATGCTCATTTCTAACTTCTACTGACCCTGCATAAATAGGGTATATAAACATGCATATAGGCTACACCCATGCTTGTTAAATGTTTTCTCAATAGTCTATGTTCCTTTCTGGTTGTTTTCTGTTTTTATGGTCATTTGAAAAGATTCTAGTTGATTTTTTTCTTTCGAATTTCCTTAAAGAAATTATTGATCAAAAGTAATAAAGCATGAGGTAGAATCTGCTTAGGAATACTTAGTGTTCTGTTTGAAATTCTATTAAGATTTATATAGGAGCCAGGGATAGGTCCCTGAGTAGTATAGTAGAGATTTCCTAAAGTAGGTGATTAAAAGTTCTGTTACTTGATTGGAGAAAAGAAAGATTACTTAGAATATTAAATATGTAAGGGGAAGTATACATTAGTTCTATTATTGGTACTTGTTTGAATAGGAAAGAATAGTAGTATTAAGTTGATAAAATTATTAGATAATAAGCTAGGAATACAATTGGACTTCTAAGGATTTAATTTGTGAGACATGGTTGGAGGGAGCCCAAGTTGCCATTATTTTTGTTAAAGCTGACATTTTTATCAGAAAGCTAAAAGTGTTCATAGTTTGTTAACAGGAAATAATTTTAATGAGGTGTAAAGCAAACTCTTACCCAGATTCATAAGAACAAAGTGAATCATACCAATATTTGGAAGCAGAGTTACATATGTTTTTGCTTTTATCTTGTGTTATATGCATGTTAGCATAAAATTCTATTTTTTTTTATATTAAGTGATGTTTTAATTGTTGGAACCACAAAAATAAACTAAATAGTCTATGTTGGAATCACTCAGAGTATTGTACTTGTGACAGCATGAATTCACTTGTGACCAGAAGGTCTCCATGGATGTTTCCCTCCCCTCATTATCTTTTAGGACTTAACTTTGACTTCCTTAGTGGAGTCTTCCTTGACCGCCCAGCCAAGTGAGGTCTCTACTCCATAACACAGCGCACTGTTGCCAGGTTAGCCGGCTCTGGTAGCAGCTCACAGTTCTTCATAGCTCTTCTCAAAGCTACAGTTCAGATTGGTGATTCTGAAGGCACCATAAGCTCCCAGGGCAGAGCCCGCTTGCTTAGTTGTTTTATTCCATTGTCTCCTCATTGTCCAGTGAGGGGCTTGTCCCATAGCAGGTTTGCATGGAGAAGGGATAGTCATGGGTTGTATTCAGTATAGCTTCCCATTTTCAGTCACGTGGACGTCAGCCCTGCCGCTCATACTCGTCCTCCCTCCCTCTCTCTCCCTCATTCCTTTATCTGCTGGTCTTGGTCTTATGAGTCCAAGTTGGCCTGAACTTCTGATCCCCCTGCTTTCGAGTTTCAGGTCCTGGGATTACAGGCACTCACCATCTCACCCAGCTGTTTTCTTGTTGTGTATTTTCACTAGTGGATATTCTCCTGCCCATTACAGAGAGTGACATTTTCCTTACTTCTTTGTTGTGGGGTCAGCTAGTGGAAGAATTTAGGCAGTACTGTTTGATGGATCAGAGAACTGAGGTCTGCTGCCTTCTACACTGGGAAAGATGCCTTACCTCTCTTGCCTTAATTTCCTCAAGGTATAAAGCTCTAAGCCTGCCACCCTCGGGGCGTTGTGAGGACAAGGTGGTTACTGGAGACAAGAGAGCAAGCCATTCGTCCAGGAGTGACTCTTGTCTGTATTTACTACCTGTGACTATTGATAGGCACACCTTAGATTTTCAGTTGCTTGTATTTTTCCATTTTCTAAATGGAACAAAATTCTGTTTTTGTGATAAATACAAGTCGGAACTAAATGCAGTCAGTTGTCTTGATATTTTGAAGGAGTTGATTCCAGGCCCCAGGTCCTTTGTGGATGGCCAGGCTCCATGGTTTGTTCAAGTTGCTTATATAAAATTGTATATAATTTGCTTACAACCTTGGTTTCTTTTCCCATGTACTTTAAGTCATCTCTGTATTACTTAACAAGAGCTAATGCAATTGGCGAGTGCCTTGTAATGAGTTGTTACATCTTGTTTGTGGAAGGGACTGTGCATGTTTTGCATACATGTGTTTGTTCTGAATACACTTGTTTATTGAAAGCGGTAATGGAAAGTGGTGACATTGCTTTGCTTTCTGTTTTGGAACTGAAGCTAGAGTGGAGTGAATGGGTTGACTCAATTTATGGAATTAAGAGAACTTAGTCAAATGAATGTTATAAAGCCTTTTTGTATTTAACAAGTACTTGTGCTAGACGGCAGGATAGACTTGTTTTTGGATGTCAAAGACTGTTGTTCTTACTTCCTTACCACAGGTGCACAGATGGACTTTTTTGTAATCTTTCTCTCTGCTCTAGTAACAACTTATTATTTTACTTTTTACTGTTTACTATTTTAGTAACAAGTTATTCGTTTTACTTTTAACTGATTACCAACTTTGAACTGATTTCCTGTTTTCTAGCCTTATTTACAATGATGACAAAGTACCCTTTGAAAAATATATCTAGTCCTGATACTCCCCTGCTTGATGCACATTATAGATCATCATATTTTGTCATTTTTCACATCATTGCTTTATACTGTAAATTAGTGTGCAGACTACTTGCTACTTGGTAACTATTCTAGTTTGCCTCAGGACTCAACTGTAGCTAGTTTGTATTTAAGTGGACAATGTTTTAGGGTATATTGGCAGAGTTTGAATTAATATGCATCTTTTAACTTCCACAACTGTGTATGTGATCATGTACATTTCTTATCTGTATTTTTTAGTATGAAGCAGAAAACTTGTTTTTTGCTGTTGTAGGTTCTCTTCTGATCTAAAGGTCTGGGCTTTTTGTTGTCGCTTTTTAATTTGCATTAGACTGGAAGTTCTTAGAAGAATGGTTACATGAAACCATAGTAAACCTAGATCCTGCCAAATATTCAATAACTTTCAATTTTAACTTAAAGTAAAGAAAATGTAGCAGAAATACTGATAAGTTTTAAATTTCTAGGATCATTATATGAGGATTGATGACATGGTTTATAGTGTTTTAGATGTTTGAGATTTTCATGTTAAAAGATAAAAGTAGAACCCAGAAATTCTCTGTTTTGGATTGTGAAATTATAATATTTATTACTAGATAAAGAATTTTCTAGGAATAATTTCCTTAAAAAGTTCTTACTTAATTTAAGCTAAATAAGTAATTTATGTGGTTATTGGCTTCATAAAGCCAAACCTTTTTTCTGAACAATAGTTTTAGCTGATGTCATATAATTTTAGCTGAAGATCAGTGATAGTAAACTTGTTTGTTACACTTTGACTTTCTAGAAGCTTTCCCAAATTACCATCTTTTAATTTTGTATAGCAAAATGGCATATATGATATTAGGAACCAGTGTATAATATGTTTGTTTTGCAATTAGGTCTTATTACTGTAGAAATTCAAATTCTTTTGTAAGATTGGAGGTGGACCAGGTAGTTGTAAATGGTGGGTGGGGAACCATTGATGCATGACAGTTATTGCCTATGCCTATGTCTTCTCTTATTGCTTATGTTTACACAGATTTTAATTATTGAATGCTTATGTTTACACAGATTTTAATTATTGAATGATTTAATAGAAAAGGAATTTGGGAAGAAGAATAGTACTTAAGATTTTCTGATTTTCAGTGCCTAAAATGCAGTTGTTGATATATGGACATAACTCATTTTTTTATATTACAAGTTGAGTTATTATTTATAGGATTATTTCTATCAATGTGTCTATTCTAATTTCAAGGGTTCTGATGATTGTCTTGTGAAAATCTGGGCCACAGACGATGGAAGATTGCTAGCTACTTTAAGAGGACATGCTGCTGAAATATCAGACATGGCTGTTAACTATGAGAATACTATGATAGCAGCTGGAAGTTGTGATAAAATGATCCGTGTCTGGTGTCTTCGGACTTGTGCACCGTTGGCTGTTCTTCAGGGACACAGTGCATCCATTACATCACTACAGGTAATTGTTTTAAACCCTTTTAAACCTTTTTTGCTTAAAATTTAAATTTTAATTAGGTTTTATGAAGTCAGTTATGATGTAACTTTATCTAAGGTAAAACAGGAAAGTATTTCTGCTTTATGAATTGTATGGACTTGTGATGTAGTAGCAATCATGAATTTGATTCATTCTGTTTCTGGTTACTATTAGTTTCTATTAATTTGGGTTGTAGGGAGAGTTTTGTTATTTGGACTGTCTTTGTTCTTGTAAAGACTGTTTCCCCTGTGATTGCTTTTCAGTTCTCACCATTGTGCAGTGGCTCAAAGAGATACCTGTCTTCTACTGGGGCGGACGGCACTATTTGCTTTTGGCTTTGGGATGCTGGAACTCTTAAAATAAAGTCAGTTGCTATTTTATTTGATAAAATAAGTGTGTTTAATCATTGAAAGTTTAAAAGATAGTCCACAAAGGGAATATATTTACTTTTTTCTTTGAGTAAGTAAAAGAAATAAGCTTTTTCCACTAATGCCTTTCATTTTTATGCCTCACCATTTTTTTCATGCTTCAGTTTTTTTCCCCCTCATGCTTACTGATTTTAGTTATCTTTGTCTTGAGCCTAAGTTGTTTCTTTAAAGGATATATGTTTTTATTTATTTATATATGTCTTCCTTGTGCACACCGTATAATTTTGTCTCAGTAGCTTAATTTTGTGCTGAGAACATATTAGCATTGCTAATACTATTCTTTAGAATAATTTAAATTACATTACTGACTCTAAACATTAAATTTTATTTTAGATTTAGGGAAAGAGCTAAAGTTTCATTATGCTACGTTTAGATAACATGTTCTATGGTAGCACTTCAAAGTTTTGCTTTTGTTTTCTGTTAATGTCTTGGTTTGTAGAGGTGGAAAGATGGCTCAGCAATTAAGAACACTTATAATTCCAGTTCTGGGGAATCCAGTGCACAATTCTGACCTTCATAAGCATCAGGCATACATATGATAGTGGATATACATGATTAATAGGCAGAATACTCATGCAAATTAAGTACATCTATTTTTTTTTAATTTTTAGTTTTTTGAAAGACCAGGGTGGCAGAACAATTTCTTTTTTTCTCTCTTTCAAGGATGCTGAAGAAAAGCAAGGTTAAATGGTTTTCTTATAGCTAAAAACCATTTCTCAAAGTTGTTTCCAGGTAGTACCTTTGCTTTATGTGCCATTTTTTGGAAATAGGCTCTCACTATGTAACCCATGTTGGCCTGAACTAATGGGACCCAGGCTGGCCTCAGCTTTGAGTAGTCATCCTGCTTCAGCCTCCATTAGAGTTATTGTCATATTTGAAATCTATAATGTTACTTGATTTTTTTCAACATAGTTATATTAAACATGTCAAAGTTAATAGCCTAAAACATCTGCAGTGTAGTTATAACTAGTATAAATATAGTTGAATATAATCTATTATTTGAAGGAATTGTACTGTTAACATGGGTCATATTGCATTCAGATTTACTTTAGTATAAGGATAAATTCTTGTGTTGTGGAAGAATATTTTGTCATGTTGTATTAGAAGGTGAACAAGAACTCGGGAGATGGTCTAGTTGGTAAAGTGCTTGCTATGCAGGCGTGAGAACCTTAGTTTGGAGCCCCATCACACTGTCAAGAACTGGACATAGATGCACATCTCTTACCTCAGGGACCAGGAATAGTGCTGGGGCAGAGATAGGACGGTGACAGGGGCTTGCTGGCTATCCAAATCAGCCAATCTGTGAGATCTAATATACTAACAGATGTTGTCTCAAAAATGCGATGGAGTCATTGAGAAAGATGCATATTGTCAGCTTCTGGCTTCCACACACATACATTCATGAGTTGTATACCTGTTCATAGCCTCTCCCACCCAAACACATACAACTTTAGACAGGAAAAGTTATATAATATACATATAAACCACAGAGGTAACACCTATTTTACCAGTGCGTTCATTTTTATCATTAATTTATTATATAATTGTATGTTGCTATTCTATCTTATGAAATTTGTTGAAGTTAATTAAAAGTGGGTATAATTCACTTCTAAAATAATTTAGGATTGTTCAGTGTAGTAATTGATGTATGTATCAGAAAGTACTATGGAATTCATCTCTAGAATTTTACTTGTCTGCTGATAGTATTTTGATTTTGGCATTGTTTTTAGGAAGATAGCCATCTGTTACCTATTTAGTTTTTTTCTAAAATCAATTTTTAGATGGAATTACTTCTTGTGTTTCATTAAGACTTTTAAATGATTTTTTTTTTTAATTAAAGTCCAAGACCTACAAAATTTACAGAGCGCCCTCGACCTGGAGTTCAGATGATCTGTTCTTCATTCAGTGCTGGTATGATTGTTTACCCTTTTAATTTTCAACTTTAACTTGTGCATTAGAAAGAAATAAAATTAGGAAAATATTTTATTTTGTTCTAGAATATTGTTCTAACTAGTCTTCTGTAGTAGTATTTTAAATGGTTACCAGAAGATTTTATAACCTAAGTATTTAAAGTGAATTGATAATGAAAATTGGGTGAATAGATTGGTATGTAATGTTCCCAGTATCTGTTCCCCCAACCGTTTTTATCTACCCTTGTTCATTTGATAATTGTAGGTAGCGTATGGACTGAGGGTAAAGGACAGAAACACATGCTGCTGCCATCAAGACAATGTTTATTCTAGTTAGACCAAAACATAGACAAACATAGACTCTTCTTAGGTATTTTATTTTCATACTGTGAATTCATGCTCTTTTTCTAAAGCTACATTGTTGTTTTTAAGGCTCCATTAAGTGGATCATTCATCAAAAGTACTTAAAATGTTTCAGTGTCTATAACAATTTGATGTTGTGAGAGTATTGTTCTCGAGATGAATAAAATTGTCATACGAGCAGTGATTTTTTTTTAAGTAAAATATATATGCTATAGTATACTGACATAAGTGAATTTTGAGAACAGGCTTGTATTATTGTAGAGTTTGTGGGCACGTTACAGAGGTAGTTATAGAATAGGAGTTTGATAGGTGGGTAAGAGGTAAAAAGACTTAGCAAAGTTAATAGTATAATGTGGATTCACTTATAAAAGTGTGCTGTTGTTCTTCATAGGTGGAATGTTTTTGGCCACTGGAAGCACTGACCATATTATTCGAGTTTATTATTTTGGATCAGGTCAGCCAGAGAAAATATCAGAATTGGAGTTTCATACTGTGAGTATGGTGAAGGATCTAGATGGGTACAATCTTAACTGAATCAAGTTTGTATTCAGCTTTTGCTTTATTTTTTCTTTTTATACAGGACAAAGTTGATAGTATCCAGTTTTCCAATACTAGTAACAGGTAAAATATGTTTATCTAATTTAAATGCAACTTTAAAATTAGAAGATAAAGATAATTGTAGTCAGATTTCTAGTTGTGTAGAAGTTATTCATTCTCGAAGAAAAGAACATAACCTTCTTCCCCAGTATGCCATAGTGTTAGTTATTTGGATACTTTTCTAATAATAGGAGGATTTTCTTTTTGTTATTTGTTATTTTATTTTTGTTATTTGGGTGGGGGGTGGGCAACAGATTTTATTAACATGATAGAAGGAATAGACTTAAATTCTCTGACCTTTGGTCCAGGTGGACCTGTTGTCATCAACTTTGAGAGCAAAAATAAGCTCAAACTCTTGACTTCCAGTAAAGTTGTTTTGTTTTTTTATCCATACCTTTGTCTTTCCAATCTATCAGGAGAGAAGCCTTTGATTAAAAACTAGAAATTTATCACACTACATTTGAGACACTCCTAGATGTTAAAAGATGTTTTTCCGTAAATATTCTCCTATTCTGGATTTAAAAGAAAATAAAGCTTCTTCTTGGCATCTTGTATAGAACAGATCAAAGTCTTTGATACTGAGGAGCAATTTTTTTTTCATTGGAAAATAGTAATTCTGTTTGTTGTCTTTGATCATTTTGAGAGTTGTTTTTATTAGCTTGTTCATGACCTATTAAAATGGTCTTACAAGCTCATAAATTTTTGAGAGTTCTTAAATTCATAGAGATAGAACCATTTCTGTTTTATTGGAATATTTTGTAAATAAAAATGTCCTTTAAAAAGAGAATTTGGGGGGAAGTACATTTTGAGAAAGCTTCTGTGTTCCTTCCCTGCCATTGGTGGGACTGGACATTTGTTGTTGTTTTTACAGGTTTGTAAGTGGTAGTCGTGATGGGACAGCACGAATTTGGCAATTTAAACGAAGAGAATGGAAAAGCATTTTGTTAGATATGGCTACTCGTCCGGCAGGGTAAGAGATCAAGCTTGATTCATTTTATATAGATTATTTAATATTATAATGTTGCAGGTTGGAATGACATTTGCTTATAAAGGTGTATACCATGCTAAGGTGGTTACTTTTCTTCAGTAATTAGAGGTACTTTTGGAGGTGAACAGTGCTGATTTTTGCGAGCTGTCTGATTACCGTGATTATCAAGACCTGCTGAATTAGTTTTTTAGTTCAGTTTTATTAAGGATATAAAAAAGTTTGCAACCAAAGTATCTTATGCTTCATGTCTGGTTTGTGATTTAGAGTCTTGATCTCATGTATCATGTACTGGGTTGCTTTGAACTTTTTTTGTAGTCAGAGATAGGATTGCCACCTGCCTCCATCACTCCACCTGCTGTTGCTGTAATTACAGGCAGGTGGCACCACCCATGGTTTTATTGCTGTGCTGGGGATCTGCCCCCAAGACTTCCTGCGTGTTATTAAGCAAGTACCCTACCGACTAAGGCCCCTAAAAGGTTGACTTTTTATACCCAGTGGGTTTCTTCAGCCAAGAAAAGTTATAATACATGGTTGTAACTGTTGTTTTAGTTTTCTGTTTGATTGTTGCTCTCTACTTGTATTTATTTATAGTCTCAGTGGATGGGAGAACAGGGTAGTTAGGATACCGTGGTAGCAAGTAGAAGGTGGGACAATGAGCACCATGGCATAAAGATGGTAGACCATAGATAGATAATTACAGCAGTGGTTTTCCCTTAAGGTCACTCACTGTTCCTTATGGTTTATGGATGCTATAATCGTGGAAATCTTGGTTTTCCTAAATCCGTGCAATAATATCAGTTTAACTGTTTTCAATTATAATGATAACTACTCAATGAAAGCACATTTTACTTTTGTCTTGTATTTTAATAACATCAGTGTAAACAATAAACTTTTCCTTTTCAGCCAAAATCTTCAAGGGATAGAAGACAAAATCACAAAACTGAAAGTAACTATGGTAGCTTGGGATCGACATGACAATACAGTTATAACAGCAGTTAATAACATGACTCTGAAAGTTTGGAATTCTTACACTGGTCAGCTGATTCATGTACTAATGGTGAGAAACCGAACTTTTAGTATTACTGAGGCTGATTTTAGAATGTAGTCTAAATAGATAAAATAAAGCTGATAAGTTATCTAAAACCTCTTGCTTGTTTGGGTAACTGAACTTGATAGGTAACTGGGAATAATGTAAAAAATGCAAGCAGCATGACTTGGAAATGCTTGATGTGTTTGTTGTATAGGAAACATTAATTTTATTCTCGAGTATTAGTAATAATATCTAAACCATGGACAGTGCTATTATATTAGCATAGTCTGTTATTTTTTAGGCATGGTAAAGTTGAAGTTTTTGCCAATTTAATAATGATTTCTAGAAACATTGTCATTCTCTTGTATACTTTTATGTATTTATATCTGTTTTGCTACTTTTAAATATTTCAGGGTCATGAAGATGAGGTGTTTGTTCTTGAGCCACACCCATTTGATCCTAGAGTTCTCTTTTCTGCTGGTCATGATGGAAATGTGATAGTGTGGGATCTAGCAAGAGGAGTCAAAGTTCGATCTTATTTCAACATGGTAATTATATTTCTTGTTTAATACCTGTTAAAGATGTGGAAGATATTTTGACAGAGGTGTTCTGCATATCACAAGCGAAATCCATTTTAAAAGTTCATGCCTTATTTTGACTTTAAAGGTCTACAAATAAGGAATTATTTATTCTATATTGAGATACTAAACTTACAATTAGTTGTTCATTTTATAATGCCTGTGTATTCTGCTAAGTGGTTTACTTTTATCTGTGAAAGTTTGATCAGTAAGTCATGTAAATGAAGTTATGCAAAAGAAAATGTGTTTGAAAACCAGTGTGGGTAGATTATAAATAAATCTTTATGTTGCATTTTGATTGGCTTTTTTTTTTCTTTTTATTTATTTTTTTGTTTGTTTAATTGAAGCCAAAGAATTATGTAGTTCTTAATTTTGGTCAAATTGATAGTGTGCTAGATGTTTATTTTGGCTCCATGCCTTTTGCCTCCACACTGTGTTCTTATGTGCATTTTGCATATTTTTATTGAACATTTAAATTATTGGTTTGATTACATATATACATAGCTAACCAGTATTTGCCCTCCTTTCACCAGTGTATGAAATAAAAGGGGTTCTTTTGCAGTCATTTACTCTATAATTGAGATTCCAGTCAACAACCAGAGGAGAGATTTTTAACAGCAGAAATCTTTTATAAGTCATGATATAATTAGTGAACTAACAAAATCAGAATTGCCATATACTGTATATTTTAGTCATTTTCAGGCTGGGAATATAGCTGATGGTAGTACTTCCTCAACAAGTGCAAGGCCTGTAGGTTTTCATTCATTGGAGCCACACATGTCTACATGTGTCCTAGTTATTTGTGAGATATTTTGCTTATGAAGAGATAGAATGACAGTGAATGCTATTCTTGATTGATTATAATATTATAAAGAAATTTTATTAGTGAAGTGACTAACTTTGGCCTTCACTGTGGATGATCCTTAGTGTGGATAAGGTCAGAAATAAGAATTGTACAATTCCCATTTTTATGAAAATTACTATTTTGCTTAGTTGTTAGTGATGAATGGATTTCCTTTGTGATTATGTAGTTTTTTTTTTTTTTTAAGTAAAATTTTAAATGTGGTAGATTGTCTTTTTTCTATCTTCTTATCTCTGGAGTGCTCCTTTTCTAAACATCTCTGTTGAATAAGGAAGTTGATCGTTTTCCAGTTGGTCCTTAATTGTGACTGTACACACATTAGTCGTTCCACTTAGTAATTTATATTTCCAAAGAGCATTCTTACACTGCTCTAAAAAAATGAAGAATAATTTTTGGTAAATTAAACAACTGATTCTCAATTTTCCCTCATCAGGTAAGTTTGGAAAATAAACTAACACCCTTTCAGGGGACCTAAGGATTACAGCACTTTCATATTTACTGATTTTTCTGGTTCTGCTGTTACAGATTAGTTACATAACCAGGAATCTGATTTTTAAAATTCCTTTATTATTGTAAAATATATTTTTGAAGCAGTGTGTGGTGGTCCACCCTAGTACTCTTAGCACTTAGAAGATGAAATCATGAGGATAAAGAGTTGAGGGTCATTTTAGCTGCATAGTGAGCTCCAGGCTAGTCTGGACTATTTGAGACTACATGTTTTTAAGTTAAGAAGGAAAGACAAGGAAGTAGTTTCGTTTATTTAATTAAAGGTTCAGTTGAGGAGATTTTTCTGTTCTTTCTATCTGCAATAAATAGTAAAACCTAAGGGTGGTTTAAAATTTTTCCGTAATGATTATTAGTATCTTCAAACTGAGAAAAGCAAACTAAAAAAATTATCCTTGTTACATGGATACCTTTTGTCTCAGTAAAAACAAGATCATCTTTAATTTTAAATGTTTTTTTAGTGGTTTCTAGTTTTTAAATGATTTTTATTAGATTTCCGTATCCTTAGCAAACCCTACAAAAGTGCAGCTTTATGGAACCTTTCATAAAAAGGGTAATTTTTATTTCTGCTTCATGGAGAAAGTATTCATTACAAACTTTGCTCAGCTTTCCTTTGATCATATATTAAGTATTATATTTTCAGGTTTTATAAGACTATTACTAATGTATTCTTAATACTAAATATAATCAGGGTGGTTGCTGAGAAATTTTCAATATCATTGTGTAACAACTACCAGTTAATCCCAGCTAGTGATGTGTCTAGAATTGATAAAATTTAACAGTGATAAAATTCTGAGTGGCTCTTCTGTGATCTTCAAAATTTTTGTCAGTTATGTGACTACCATATGTCCTTTTTGGTCTTTTGTGTTCACTTCATTGCTCTTTTTTTTTTTTTTTTTTTTAATAGCCTGTGAAAGCGTCCAACACTTCTACTAAGATTTTAAAGACTTTAAATTTTAAGATTTTAAAAACTTTGGATGAAATAGCAGCTGATGGTCTTAATGTTCACTCATGCCATTGTTGAGTTGTGGCCTCAGTTTTTCCATTTGGCTTTGTGTAACTAATCAGAGTTGTTAAATACCACAAAGCTTTGATGAGTCCAAATGAAATCTCTGATGTTACATTGAATGTATGTATCATCCTAAATCACAGTTGAATTTAGTGAATTATTTGTCATATTTTTAGAATTTGAGAATGAATAATTCTCAGTACTGCAATTTAGTCTTAGAAATGCTGAATGCTTATATTAGTATTTGAAGAATTTCAGAAATTGAAGCTTATAAAATGAGTAAGTAAACTCGCCATTGCTCCAACAGCTAGAAAATAAGAAAGCAATGACTTTAAAAGAATTAACATTTAGATTATATACAAGATTATACAAGTACTTAAAAATAAGTGTTTAGGGATGGGACTGTAGCTCACATGCTGAAGTAAATGTTTACTTGACATGCCCAAGGTATTGGGCACAGTACTGTCACCGCAACAACAACCCCCCGTTATTGTTAAATATATTTTTAGAATCTTGTTTCAGCATTAGTCTCTGCTTTTTGAATAATTGGGTTCATGTCTAAATACATATATATTTGAAAGATAATGAAATTAATCTAAAAAGTAACTCAGTGTTATGGATAACTCATTATTTTCTTTACTTGGCCAATTAGCAAAATTAGAAGTCTGTTCTTAGAATCTTAAGTAATTAAAATCCTGTATTATTAAAGTTTTTCAAGTAAAAAGTTGAATTTTTCAATTTATATGCTTGAGATATAGTTGTTATTTTAATAAAACTTAAATAGCTGTATTAAGAGACAATATTTTAATAATCACCAATTCAAGTAAGCATTTTTTTCTGTTAAATTAAGACTTTTTCCAAAAGTTCTTGCTTTATTTTAGAACTATTTAAATTTGTGAACAAAACAAAAGGTTTGGGATTGAGAATTTCTACTTTGTTTTATGCTTAATAATTTGTAACTGATTTCACTTTGAAGTCGTATAACTGAATTCTCCTAGTGCTCGTGGTATTTCAGAAAATAATATTGGTGTTAACTTGTCTTGTTTTTATTACCAGCTCTTCTTTTCAGAGTACCTGAATGATAAAAACAGTTGTGAGGCAGGCTCTGGGTTTGTTTCTGTTAATTCTGAGATATACAAGAATATAATAAGTGATATGCTTGGTAAAGGGCTGAAACACATTGCTGTCAGCTCTTCTACTCTGTTGTCTCATGGCATTTATGGAAACAGCCTTCACTCCTTTCCTCCCTCACTGCTTTCCCATTTGTTCTCTTTTCTTCCTCTGGGGAAGAAAGAAACTTAGAGAATATTGTAAAAGAAATTAGCACATTCAGACATTATTCCTTAGAAAGATGCTCAGTTTCTAGAATTTGTACTTTATTCTTGTCTTCTAAGTTTTGAAACCATGTTAGTTCTTGATGTTTCAGCTTGAACAATTCTTGCATAATCTAAATAATCAAGGAAAGGTGCTGTATACTTGGGCAATTTATTAAAACATGTTGTGTATATTATGAACACTTGAAACAAATTGTGTATAGTTTTAGCAAGTCATGGTTTTGCTTGGCGTTGACATGAGTAAAATGTCTTTGTAGATGTTTTATTAGTTTTCTGAACTACAATGTCTAAATGCCAATTAAATGCTTAAAAGCAGCTTGTAGAAATAACTTGAAAATGTGTGCTATATATTCTCTGTACTAAAATTTATGTCATTCACAATCCTAGAAAGAAATAGGCAGGTTTGAAGTTTACTGAAAGCTTAAACAGTCCTTTAAAAAAATAAAAACAAAAGTTGGTTTGGGCCTTCCTTTTCCACTAAATTGTCAGACATTGTAACTAGAATTAAATTTGTGAATCGATTTTAATTTTAAAGACTTTAAGACTTCTTCACTTTTGCATTCTTTGTGCTAGTGTACATTAATATATAGGTTATACAAGCAATATATATTAAGTAATAAGTTAGCAGTGTTCAGAGTCGAATCTGGAGGCCCTGTGTTAGATTTTTCTTGTGTCTTTGTTGCTTCTGCTTTATCTAGTTTGCTGTTCACATCTCCTAGTCCTCACTGGTTTTTACTTTGTATTTTCTTGTTTTTGTCGGGATATTCAAAAGCTGTAGTTTGTTGCTTCTTACCTGGTTTTTATTTTAATTGAAAAAAATACAGTAAGTCTCATTAGCAAATGCTTTTTGTTTTATACTGAGTTTGATAATCTGCTTTGCTTTTGTTTTTCATGGGTAGATTCCAAATAAGAGATTTTATTTAATAAAGTTTTCTTTATTTTTATAATTGTTCTCTTAACTGTTCTTTACTTAAAGAGTCTTTTAAAAATGTTCCAGTGTCCACTAATCCAGAACAATGTATTTCTCCTTGCAACATTTCATATGAGTAGAGGCTGCCAATAAACCACTCAGAATTTTTGTAAATGCATACTTCTGATATTAGTATGTTCTCAGTGTGACCTTCGTTTTAAGTAATTGTAGTTGTACATATCTAGAAAAGAGACTAGCTGAAAATAGCCATAGTTTTTCATGTTAACCTCTTCAAAATTGGGAATTCAAGTTTGTTCACCCTGCCCTTTTCATTTTCCATTTCTTCTCACTGTCTAGTAAGATAGTATCACATATCTACAGTCTCTGTGTAAAACATTCTCAATGCTTGTAGTTTCTGTTCCATTGTCTCTGATAATAGGATTAGTTTCACTTTTCTCAGTATATATACTATTCTTATTTTCAAGTTTTCCAGACTCTTATTCTTTCATCTTTGTCTTGGTACAAAAAAAATTATAAATTAGTTTTTGTTGGCATAAACATTAGTTTTCAGTTTTGTCATACTGTTGAGCAACTTAAATAGGTCATTTTTTTGTCGTCAATCTGATAACCATTATCTCAAGATGGTTGAAATTTGAAAATTATGAGGCATATAATTTATGATGTAAAAATGAAGTTGAAGGTATTTTGATTAGCAAATATTTAAGTATGTATTTTGTGGTTATAAATTATCAACCTCCCCAAAATGATAGACATGACTGTCTTTAGCAAGTAAACAGTTAACGTGTAGAATTAAAACATGATTGAAATGATAAATATTGATGTCAAGTAAAAGCAAGACATATTAGAAGAAACAATTGCTACATGTGAAGATACAGTGGTCAGTTCAGGCTGGATGGTCCAAGTTTTGTTTATGAGAATAAACTGGAACTCTGTATGGAAGGTTAAATAAATATAAAGTCAATAAGAAAGAATCAATCATAAAAAAAATAAGTGGACTAGTGAGATGGCTTGGATTTTAAGAGCACTGACTGCTCTTCCAGAGGTCCTGAGTTCAATTCTCAGTACTCACATGGTGACTTCACAACCATCTATAGTGGGATCTGAGGCTCTCTTCTGACCTAAAGTCATTAGAGCACTCATATACATAGAAACATAAATCTTAAAATAAAAGTGTTGATAAAATAATGTAGAAAGTTTATAATAGACTTACTTACAAATAATGGTTAGTGAGCTGAAGCCATAAGCTAAGGGAGATTACAAAAAAAAAAAAAAAAAAAAAAAGAGCCTGAAGTTATCTTTTAAATTAAAACAGTGAAACATTGTAGTAGTGGTTTTCATAAATACAGCCTAAAAGCTAAGGTTACAATAGTTTTGTTGTAAGAGGTTGTATTTCAAGTATGAAATTAAGTAGATTTTGGGAGAACTAGTTTAGTTATTTAGAGATAAAATGTTATGTGGGTAGGTATTAGGAAATTTATGAATGAAAACGTTATATGTAACACTTTATTTTCATGAGTGTTGAATGGCAGGGGAATGACAGGGAGGAAAAATTCATTACATGCATTCAGATAGTTAAGCTTGAGTTACTCTGACCACAATGGCATTATTAACAGAAGTTCAAGACAGTGAAGAGAACAAATTTTTTTTTTTTAAGTTCATGCTTATTTCTTCTAGACTTCCTATTCTGGAAGTTTTCAGCCAGCTTTTGGAGCTACTGTGATTAGAGATTCTAGGGGTTCAGAACAGATAGTTTAAAGTGTACCATCTGGAATTGTTTCTTCATAGAGGTGGAAATATAGTGGTATAAAGAGTTTAGAACTAAATTTTTTAAAACTCTTCTGTTCAGCAGAGTGGACAGGAGAAGAGATCAAAATCTCCAAGGTGTCTAAGACAACCACCATTTCATTTTCAGAGAGTTGGGAGAAGGAGAATAAGTACCCACAGAATTCCATTATACTTGGAGCTGACTTGTTTACTTTTATAATATTTTAATTTTGATGAGCTTCTAAAGCTGATTCTTCAAAATCATTCTTATATAATAAATTTTTCTGTTTTATATAGTAGTTATTTCACTAGTTTCTCCCATAGCAGGTTTTGCAATTTTGTCTTTGACACAAATTTCTTTAAAGAAGCTCTTACTAGTTTATATGTAGTTATCTTACCACAGTTTTTTTAATTTCAATTATTAAAAACAGCACCAGCCTTTTAATGTATTTAGAAAGTTACTAGATCATTAGAATATGGATAATGTCTTAATATATTTTCTTTAAATTACAGAAATCTTTGGAAGTTCTGTTCAGTAAATTTGAAGAATTTTTTTAAAACTGGCTTTTATTATTAAGTGTGTGTAGATAGGTGTGTAGGTGTAGGTCAGAGGACAACTTTGTGGAGTTGGTTCTTAACCTTCCATAATGTTGAATTCGGGGATGAAACTCAGGTCATCAGGCTTGATGCCAAGCCTCTCTGCCCACTGACTCATATTACTAGCCTATGTAGTATTGGTTCATTCTTATTTTTCCCAGTGTTGCCTTATTCCAAAGGTTCTTTATACACAAAGGAAGTTTTTCTAAATATAAGTTCTATTATATGATTTTTCGGATATAAGTCTATCATAAAGAAGGTATTGGAATGTTTTCTAGCTCAGTGCTCCCTTCCAACTAGTTGTCCATTTAAAGAATGAAAATATTTAAATGAGCAAAGCAAAGTGGCCCTGGTCACAGAATTGGTGTACTTCTTTAATAGGGTGATTTATGCATGCGCTACTTCATGTGTTTCATCTCTGTGTTTGTTTTGAGGTCTTCTAGAAGTATGTTTTTCATCCCAGTTGGTATTAGACCTTATAGTTTTAGTTTGCATTTTAGTTCTTTTTATATAATTCTTGTTCAGATTTATCTAGGTCTTTGAATAACCCCATTGAAACATCATGATTTTAGGACTGGGTAGGATTCTCAATGGCTGTTTCACTGCTCTCTACTCTTAAACAGAGTTAGGAGATTATTATTTCCCCATTACTAGAGAGTTCTTCTTGATCTTCCACTTCGATTAACAAGGGTTTAATACTCATTTTCTAAAAATACTTTTAAGACTTAGTCACATGGTATTTCCTAATCAGGGGACACTATTATAATCCTCATCTACTTTTAAAAAGCAGAATATAGTAATTTTGATTATGTCTTTTATTAGTTTTTTTTGTTTACTGTTTAATGTATGGGAGTTTTGTATTATGGTCTTTATATTTGAAGACTAGAGGAATGGTTCACCTGGAAGAAGTCTTACTTGGCTTTAAAATATTGTCATTGCTTTGTTGTATATGACTGTTTTATTATATCATGAAATACAAAGCAGAAATCATATACATTATTAATTTTTATGTTGACTTATTTTTGTTAGGTAGTTGACTTATTTTTATGTTGACTTATTTTTGTTAGATAGGGCTCACATGTTTATAGACATATATTCCTTTTACAAATACAGTTATTTGTTTTTGTTTATTTGCTTGTTTGTTTTGTAAGATTCATTCCTTCATAGTTACACATATATATTCAAACTTTTACTTATAAATCCCTTGACTGGCTGGGTGGTGGCACAAGCTTTTAATCCCAGCACTCCGGAGGCAGAGACGGGCAGAACTCTGTGAGTTCAGGGCTAGCCTGATCTACAGATGAGTTCCAGGCAGCTAGGACTGTTTAACAGAAAAATCCTGTCTCCGTGTAGGGCAGGAGTGGGGGCAGTAAACAAACAAACAAACAAACAAACAAACTTGATGGGTTTAAAATATGAGATCCTTTTCATGGAGAATTATTTTTTGTTGTTGTTGTTACAGAGTTAGTCATAATACACTTTATAAAAAAGATGCAACTACCCAGGCGGTGGTGGCGCACGCCTTTAATCCCAGCACTTGGGAGGCAGAGGCAGGCGGCTTTCTGTGGGTTCGAGACCAGCCTGGTCTACAAGAGCTAGTTCCAGGACAGGCTCCAAAACCACAGAGAAACCCTGTCTCGAAAAACAAAACAAAACAAACACAAAAAAAAGATGCAACTAGGATAGTCTCTTAGTTACTTTCCTGTTGCTGTGGTAAAAGACTATGACCCAGACAGTGTAAAGAAGAAAGCAGTTGATGATAGCTTAGCATTTCAGAGGGCGAGTTTATGACCATCATGGCAAGGAACTTGGCAGCAGGTAGACAGGAATAGTGCTAGACAGAAGCCGAGAGCTTACATATGATCCACAAGCAAGAGGAAAGGAGAAAGGGGGAGGAAGAAACACAAACTATCTGGGAGTGCCACTGAATTTTGAAACCTCAAATCTACTCCCAGTGATATACATCCTCCATCAAGGCCACATATCTTAATCTTTCCCAGTTATACCAACTGGGAACCTTGTATTAAGAGCCTATAGGAATCATTTTTATTCAGATCACCACATTCTACTTCCTATCCTCCATAGACTTGTTGCTATATCATAATAAAAAAATCATCCAGTCCAACTTCAGAAATCCCAGAGTCTTCTACTCTTATGACTGTTTAAAAGTTTAAAATCTCTTTTGAAACTCAGGACAACAGTCTCTTAATTATAACGCCTTGTAAAATAAAAAAGCAAATTATATACTCCCAACATAAAATAGCACAAAATATACATTACTATTTCAAAAGGAAGAACCAGAGCATAGTGAGGAAATACTGAGCCATAGCAAGACATTAACCCAGCAGGACAAATTGCAAATTTTTAGCTCCATGTCTCGTGTCAAAGGGCATACATGGTTCTGTTCCTTCAGCTTTGCCGACCACAACACACTTATCCCTCTTGGACTAGTACTAGTCCCCATTTGTTGCTCCATTTGGCGATAACCCACTGCTCTGTCATCTCCAACATCCTTGGGTCTCTAACACAATTCCTTTCATAGCTTCTCACATTAGGCTCTTCAGGCATTCCTGCAGGAAGTCCCTTGCCAAATGTCTGACCTCAATGGCTTTTCAGGCACTGTGTTATGTAGGACAGAGAACTTGTATTATTGTTGTTTTAGAGCTTTATGACTTCTGATTCAATCAAAATATTTTTCTAGACATCTACTAACTATATGAGCACACTCATAGATTATACATGTAAACTTGAGTAACTCCCACCCTACTCATGCCACCAAATTAAATGCAGTACAAGATTACTTAGATACCCAGAGAGGATGCCATGCTCATGGAGGTTTCCTTTTTTGTTGCTAAGTGTAACTACACTCACTTCTCTTCCATAAAAATATATAGTTCCAAGCATTTGCCTTTTTCCTGAGTGAACTAAGTACTAAGACATCTTAATCATGGCTTAGACAGTTTCTTAAAGTTTTATATGAGATTCTCTTAGAGATTTTTTGTTGTTGTAGTTCATGTGGTTAGTTTCTTGTAAGCTTGTGTAGCATTTATTTGCCTATAAAAGTACTGAACATTTAAATTGTGAGTCGTGACATTTATATTTAACAGTTTTTCCGTTCTGGCATATGCTGTTTGGCTAATGTCCTAGACTACTATGGAAAAAGTAGTTCTGTCCTTCCTTGTTTTTTAAGTTATGCTAAAGTGGTACCTTCTTCTGCTGCCTTATCTTCAAGTTTCTTTACTCCCAAGAAACTATCCTATGTCATTAATGGTCATTTCTTTTGTGTGGTAAGTTCTTTATATATTAGCATTAGGAAAGCTTATCGTTTTCTTTAATAATTTTATGGAGAGCTGCTTTCTTTTCCGTTGTCAGCATCTGGGATATTAATAAATATCATATCTATATCTGTATATTTAAATCTTCAGAGATCCAAAGGCAAAGCTAGTTTTCTTTTTGAGGCCATCCTGTGTGCCGAATTTTAGAGTGATATTTTCTCTTTTGACTAAAGTACTTATTTTTCTTGAGAAATCAGTGGCTCTTCTGCATTTAAATCTGCCTTTCTGCTGAACTTTTAATACTCAAAAGTTACCACTTCTTTCTTTCCAAGCATTTCCTAGAATATAACCAATCAAGTTCAGTTTGTTCTAGATCAGTGGATACCGGAACAGAAAGGAGGTATTTCTTACCTGATAATGTGTGTGTTCCGATTCTGCTAATCCAGAAATCCAGTCACAGTTGTTGAAAATCATCCTTAGTTATTATTTGTTTGGGAGTCCACTCCCTATTTTAGATGTTTCTGAAATTCAGTCCCTAGATGTGCTTTAGATAGGGTAGAATTTTTACCTCTTTCAGAACACTGCTAAAGAAGTTTTCAACTGGAACATAGTCTGAAGAAACACTGAGAGCAAAAAAATCAGAGTGGTGATTGGCCACCTCTGTTTGATTGACAGGTTGCAGGGAGAAATCCATTCGTTCTGGATTAATGGAACTGGAAAACAGAAAACAATTATCAGGTAAAAAAACCCTTTTCTTTAACCTTTAAAATTCACCATTAAAAGATGAGTCAGACCACCAAGGGAATTTTTTTTTTTTTAACCAAACGAATGAAATTTAGTGTCTTGTAAACAGTGATCTCTGGCTACTACTTCTGAGTGTTACAAAAGAAATAGCTACCGTTGCTCCATGTTCTTAGCCTTTACGTAAAGGGCAGGGATGAATGGAAATAGTTGGAATGTATGGTTCATTTATGTTTTAATCTGGGTTAAAATGTGAAGTAGAATTCTCTGGGTGGGGGTGCAAATCTGTATATTTTTATTTTCTGAATTGTGTCTGGTCTGTGACTGGGATTCTTTCTTTTTCAATGCTGTTACCTGGCAGTTTTCGTGAATTTTCACAAGTTTTACTGTACTGTTATACTTAATCTTCCCTTTATCAGGATTTATGTATACTTTTAAATCTTTCCATTATAAAATTCTAGTATCGGTAGTACCAGTTCTTTATATTTTAATGATAGTTTTCTGATTTTTGGTTAAATATATTTCAGATTGAAGGCCAAGGACATGGTGCAGTGTTCGACTGCAAATGTTCCCCTGATGGTCAGCACTTTGCATGTACAGACTCTCATGGACATCTTTTAATTTTTGGTTTTGGGTCCAGTAGCAAGTATGACAAGGTAGAGTATAATAAATGTGTATTATTTTTTTTGTCATGAGTGTTTAGGGGTTATGTGTTTTTTTCTTAGGAGTGTGTAAGAATGCTCATAATTAAAATCAGAAAGCTTGGGGTTGGAGAGATGCTCATTGGTTAAGAGCACTTGTTGCTCCTTCAAAGGGCCTGAGTTTGGGACAGAATATATGGCAGGCAGCTCAAAACCATATATAATTCCTGTTGCAGGGGATTTGATGTCTCTGGCCTCTGTAGACACCTATACTCAAATACTCAAGTGCACACACTCATGCAAACACACACACACACACACACACATATAAACACATCATTACAAATGATCTTTAATGTCAGCTTAAAGAATCATATCTTAAATAGTATGGAGACTTGCTTTTAGAAAGCATTATAAAGATAGCATTATAAAGATAATCTATAAAATCTTACTTTTCTGTAATTAGTCAATAGTTCCGAAGGAATTACTTTTTATAAATCTTGTTAGAACAATCTAGATTTGAGTCTTAACTTGGGATAAATAAACATGTACTTATACCATGTGTTTGGCATGTTTGTGAGTCTTTGTTCAGTTCCACCCAAAATACCACAATTTAAAGATTTAAAATAGAGTACTGTATCTGTGAAAGTAAAAATATCTTTGAATGTTTTATGCCTAGATAGAATTTTTCTTATTATTTAAATTAAAAAGCTTACTTTTAATGATGGTTTCTTTTTTAATGTATATGACTTGTTAATACTTGTTTACAGAGAAAAAAGTACCAGATCTTATAGTAGCCAATGAAGACTATATACAGATATGCTTAAAATGAATTAAAAATTGAAAATTGTTTTGTTCCTTCAATCCTTCCTTTTAATCCTAGAGATTAAATATCATGGATGCTCAAATCTCAATCAAAATCAAACTAAAGAAATTATTCTTTTAAATTGATGTATAGAACCACATTTATCAAATAGTCTTAGACTTTTATTAGAAATTTTATCTTTTTTATGTTAAATTTTATTTTTCCATTATTTTATGGACCTTTCTTTTTACAGATAGCAGATCAGATGTTTTTTCATAGTGATTATCGGCCCCTTATCCGTGATGCCAACAATTTTGTATTAGATGAGCAGACTCAGCAGGCACCTCATCTCATGCCTCCTCCTTTTCTGGTTGATGTTGACGGAAATCCTCATCCATCAAGATACCAGAGATTAGTTCCAGGTCGTGAAAATTGCAGGGAGGAACAGCTCATCCCTCAAATGGGAGTCACTTCTTCAGGTAGGCATCCATTTTCATAATGGCCAAGTCTCTCACAGATTCTAAGTTATATTCACAGAGATCCTTCTGCCTCTGTCTTCTGAGTGCTAAGATTAAAGGTGTGTGCTGCTAGACCTGTCTAAAAGTGATAAAATTGTAAAGGTTTGTGAAATGATAGGGCTGAAAACTGAGAAGAGCTGTTTTTGTGAAGCCATGGAATATTGAAGTCAGATGAGTTGAAGAACTGGGTGGTTGTTAAAATGTAGACAAGGTGTGCAGACTCTTCTTCCCCTATTTCACAAGTGTAACACTGACTTCGTTAAGATAATGAAGAACCTCTAAAGATTAAACCAGTTTTGTCATTAGGAATAATATTTTAGACTAAAAACATGTTTGTGAAGGTACTACATAAAAGTTTTATTGTAATGAACATAGCTTCTGAATAGAATGTATGCTGAGTTTAAGTCCTATAAATAGAACAGAAGATCCAAAATGTGGTGATAATAGCAAGCCATAGGATTGAGTATAAAATTAAAGTAAGGATGACATGTTAGATTGAAAGTGTTGGTTCTTAAATTAGACATTTCCATCCCTGATAGATGGTTAAACAGAAAAAAAAGGATTGGGGGATTGCTTCCACTGCCACTTTTATAAAAGTATAGGCTTGAATGTCTAATATGCAAAACTAATGTTTCTTAGACATATTCATATTCTCGAAAGATTCAGTACTAGAGAAATACCATCATGGGATTAAAATTAATGAGGATGTGTGAAATATCTTGGAGTACAACTGGCAAAAATCAGATTTTTCTCAGGTCTCAAACACCATTGCTATTATAATTGTTACTTTGACTCCATTTTACTGCTTATATAAGGCTTCCACAGATAACTAATTATTTCATTCTAAGAATTTAGGAAACAAATTTTGCAGTTGTGTCATAAATTTAGAGACATTTACCCTATGCCTGATTCTGTTTCTGATTAGAGAAGTAGTGCTTGGTACCTATGTCCTTGCTAAAAAATATCCAACAGTAACAACTTAAGCAGGAAATATTATTTTAAGGTTTCTAATTTCTGAGGATGACATCCATGATAGAATGATGAGTAAAGTGAAGCCACTCATTCAGTGGAGCAGGGTATGTGGCTGCAAAGAAAGGCAGACTAATCAAAGTTGGGTATAACCATTACTCGGCCACTTCCTCCAGCAAGGTTCCACCCATTTCAGAGGAGACTGAGCTTTCATAGCATGTGTCTGTGAGAAGTACTCCAGGTTCAAAGCATAACAATTATAAAATGGCGTGATCGTAAAACTGAGATGGGTAGCAGTTATGTAACGATGATTCATAAGAGAACCTTTAGTAATTCCAACTTCTTAGTATTTATTTTCAATTTTTTTCTAGTTCTCAAAATTGTAATTATTTTAGAATTCTGAAATACAAAAATACTTAATACAAAGTGGAATAAAACCTCATGTCCTTAAGAAAAATATTAGCATCAATGCAAATTTAGTATTTTTGAAAATTTGCTAAATATTGCAAAGCTAAGTCAACCTAGATGTAGCTTATTATAATTGTAAAATTGATTTAAGTGGAGTTTTGTTGTATTGATACCTAAATTTATTTAATTGTAAGCTTAAGGGGACTATACTGAATTATTAATCAATATTCAAATATGATCTAGCAGCAAATTAGGAAATTGAATGTAGACATTCCCTACTTTTTAATTTTGTCTTTCTCTACTTTTTAATTTTGTGACCTAGTCATATTATTTTTCCTATTTAATTAGAGTTTTCTCATATAAAATAGCTCAAGTAGTACATGATATTTTTTTTCTAGACTTTTCTTATTAGTACTTTATTTTAGAATATTGTTTGGGTAGTCTCTTTACAATTCATGTCTACCCTAAAAATTCAGACCTGATAAGAACTTTACTTATATATACAGCTAATATTAATTATTCCACTTGTTATTTTTAATGTAAATAGTTTTAATTTAATTCAATAAGTCTTATATTAGTAAATGTTTTTTCTTTTAAAATTCTATCTTCAAGATTGAGCTTTTCAAAAACGATTGTCATTTTAATTGTGTTTATGTAGGGGAGTGGGCTAGTGTGCGTGACTGCCTGTGTACAATCCCCCAGGAGCTGGAGTTAACAAAGGAAGTTGCAAGCTGCCTCATGTGGATGCTGGGAATTGAACTGGGATCCTCTGCAAGGCTAGCACAAGTTCTTAACTGTTGGATTGTATCTTTCCAGCCCCAAGATTGAACATTTTTATTAGCTCCAAGTTATGCTAGATTTGAGTAATTAACTTACCTTGCTTTCTTTTATATTCCATATTTGCCTAGCTACTAAGATAGACGATTGAAAAGGACCTGAAAGAGAGGAACAGGTTGTTCTTTTAAGGAAAATTTGGAAAATATTCACAGTGAAAACAACGTATTGTTTTAGTTAGTATTTGAAGGATAAATTAGAATTTTATTATGTATATCATTATGGTGAAATTTCAAAGAACAAAGAGAATTCAAGTGTTTTTGTATGACTGGCATGAATAGGAGGTGCTAATAAATAGGTTGGGTTAAATATATGAAATTCTTCCATGTTTCTGAGCCCTGATATGACGTGTTCTTCACCTGCTTAGCTTAAGTCTCCATTCAATTGCATGCATTTTCAGAGAAGACTGCTCTGACTTCTGGCTTACCATAGGTGTCTTTCCATTCCTCTTTTTCTTTCTCCTCACTTTTTTTTTTGCATCTTTTATAGTCTGCATTTACCTGCATGTTTATTATTTAATTGCCTAATCACAATGGAGTACAAAGATCTTGACATCTAATTTGTCACTGGATCTTCAATATTAGGCATAAGTCTTAAGCACATAGCAGACAAGAGTTGGTTGAATTAATGACACAGTGTCAGAAATTCAGGTGGAAGTAGGAAATCCTACTTTGGCTTCTTGATATATGCCTCTGAGTATTTGTTTTTTTAATTGGATAATGGAGCTAATAATTTTGTTTCCATAAGGATTATAAACATTTGCCTCATGATGAGCACGAACAATATGCAGTCATCTTGCTTATCGTTACTTTTGTAAATTAAAAATAGGTTATGGAGGTCATCTTTTCATTTCTTCACTTATAGGTAATCATTTTAAGTCTTTACCACAGGGAAATTAATATTTAGTTATAGACTTCTGTGAGACTGGTTAGTATTTTTTTGTGTATTACATAGGATTGAACCAAGTTTTAAGCCAACAAGCAAACCAGGATATCAGTCCTTTAGACAGCATGATTCAAAGACTACAGCAGGAACAAGACCTGAGGCGTTCTGGTGAAGCAGGTGTCAGTAATACCAGCCGTTTAAACAGAGGTAAGCTGAGATTGTACTTCGGAAAACTGAGACCATCTAATCACCAGCATTAGAGAAGTTACTAAACAATTATAGTACATCCATAAAATGAAACAGCCTACCAATATGAATGTGTTTTTTGAAGAATAAATACAAGGTTTGACATTACAGGATGGATATTCTTCCAAATTTCCTAAAGTAAACATTAGAAATTGGATTTTGTTCACCAAAGTAGTGTTTTGTAGTCACAGTACCTAAACTTAGCACTCCATAATTACAATTCATTAATATATCCAATTAGTTGAATAACCACATTTCTGTTTTCACTAAACTTTTACCTGTGGTTTTGTTCCTGATAATGGTAGATGAATTATTTGCTGTAAAAGTTTTTTATGGAAGAAAATAGTTTTTTTTTATTACGAACTAAGTGAGGTGATTGTCTAAGTAGAACTTAACCACCCCCATCCCCCAACCCCTCCCCATAGGCTCTGGAAGTTCTACCTCCGAAGTTCATTCACCACCAAATGTAGGATTGAGGCGCAGTGGACAAATTGAAGGTGTGCGGCAGATGCACAGCAATGCTCCTAGAAGTGAAATGGCCACAGAACGAGACCTTGTTGCTTGGAGCCGAAGGGTGGTGGTACCTGAGCTCTCAGCTGGTGTAGCTAGGTAAGGGGAATTATCAATTGGTATTTCCCATAGTTGCTTGCATTCATTTTGACTAATATTTTTGAAAATATTTTTCCAACCTAGTGATTTCTTTTAAGCTAATATGTAAAGGCAAAAAATGAATTGGCTAAATTTGTTTTTCTGGATCCATTTGTGTAAATGGCTTAAGATGAGGGGTGTTTAGATAGGAGAAAGGGTTGTCAATTAGGTTGAGTTCTGGTTCACATTTTACTTTGTCCTATTGCTTTCCTTTGTCTCTGTGTGAGTAGGCATATATATGTTTGTGTGTGCATGTGTGGAGCCTAGAGGTTGATGTCAGGTATTTTCCTTTGTCCTTGTGCGCTTTATTTTTAGGCACCTGGTCACTAACTGAACGTGGAGCTCATTGATTGGCAAGGCTAACTGGCCAGTGAACTCATGGGACTCACCTGTGTTGTGTGTGTGCCCTCCTATAGTCCCAGCACTGGGGTTAAGGATACACTCAAGCTGTTGCATCTGGTATGTGGGCAGGTGCTAGGGATCCAAATTCAGGTTTTAATGCTTGTTCAGTAAGTAATTCTTTTAACTCGGAAGCCTTCTCCCAACCACTCCCATTTAATATCTTAAAACACATCTTATGGGATTAGTTATAATTATATAGTGAATTTAGTGTCCTTTACTCATTTACATCAAGTTATTCAGAGGCATAAAGAAAATATACCTATTAGTGGCAATACATAAATATTTTGCATTTGAAAATACTTTTCATCCCTAAGTATGTGCGTATATACTAGAAAAATTTTTACATTTATTTTGTGTATGTGTAAGTACATGAACAGCAACATGCATGAAATATCAACCTGTCTACTGTCCTCTATAATAAATAAAAAGCATGAACAAAATGTGAATTTGAGTCTTTAGTTTTTTTGTTTTGTTTGTTTGGTTTGGTTTCTTGTAACAGTTCTGGCTGTCCTGGAACTTGCTTCATAGACCGGCTGGTCTCAAGTTCCTCCTGCTACTGCCTCTTAAGTGCTGGGATTAAAGGCTTGAGATACCACTGCCTGGCCTTTTTTAGGCTTTTAATAAATTATATAATTATATAATTAATTTTTAAAGAAAGTCCTAATATTCACATAGGTTTTACTCCATGATTAGATAATTATTAGAATTTGTGTTAGGATATAGGGTTGAATATCTGATATATAAACAATTTTGATAATCTCAATCTTTAACAATGTTGAGGTTTGAAGGCAGTTTAGTAAAATTTATTCTTTCAAAAAACTTTAGTTTTATCGTTTTACCTGTATGCCTGATGCCTGTGGAGGAGAAGAGAAGTTGCCACATTCGTTGGAGCTGGAGTTAAGATAGATGTCAGCCACATTGTTGGTACTGGGAATGGAAGCTGGGCCCTTTGCAAGAGCAAAAGTGTCTCAGCTGCTAAACTATTTCTCCTGCCCCTGACATTTTTCTTCTCAACACCGGTTCTGAACTGAACTAGAGAATATCATAGAGGGAAAGGAGTAAATCAGAATAATTATTCTTTTTGATGATGTTATGAATAATGTAACTTTAATTTCACTTTAGCCTATCTAAAGCTAAATAAACTCCATTCACAGATAGTTAATGAGCCACAGTTTCCCCCAGGGTTGCGGAGAAGATAGTCTGCATTCAGTGTATAGGAAGGACTAGGCTATGCTAAAACTACATTTTCATTCTAGAACATTCTGCTTCTTCACTAGAAAGGATTGAGTGTAAAGATGTATTTGCTAGTTGATTGTTCTAACATGAAGGGAAAGGAAGATTCCCCCCACTCCCAAATAACTTTTACTGTTTTGTCACTATATCCTTTTGTTTATTATCTTTAAGTCTAAGGTCCGACAAGATTGTGACTGTCACTTTAAAGGTCAAAGTGTTTGATTCAAAACACCTAATATAAGTACATTCGAAATCTTATTAGGATTTAAACTTGGTGGGCAATTTAAAATTTTGCTCAAAGTGGCCTTGAAATGAGGCAGGGTAGTGCACTAGTTCACTTGCAGACAAAGGGCTTATAGCTTAACATATAAAACACTTCTAAAACTCAGTAAACAGAACAACCCAAACTGCGTGATGTGGCTCATTAGTGTGACCCTAGCTCTTTGCAAGAGGATCAAGAAACTGGGCTGTGTTAGTTTAAAAAAAAAAAAAAATCCAACCACAAACTGGGCAAAAGACCAGAACCAGCATTTCACCAGAGAGGATGGTAAACTAAGCATATAAAGAAATACTCAGCACCATTAGTTATTGGGAAAATGCAGAGTAAAACGAGAATGAAATTCCTCTGTGTATCTATCAAATTATCTCAAATAATAAATGATAGTAATGAATGTTGGGTAGTTAACAGAAAGCTGCTATATTTGCGCTTTTTGTTTGTTTGTGATAACATAAACATGACACAGACAAATACTGTTTTGTACTTTATTATACAACTGTCATATATGACTCAACAATAGTATCTTGGAAATTTACTCTTATTTGCATATAGTAATCATGCATAGTAATGGGCTTCATTATAACATGTGTGTGATTATTTTGATCATTTTCACCCTATTCCCCTTTGCTCTCATATGCCTCCTGATAATTTTCATTGTCTCTGTTACCCTTTATACTTTCTGTATTTGTTTGTTGTTTAATTAAGGTTGTTGAGTGAGCATAGATGAGAATAATTTGTAGGAACCATGGGTAACTTCCCAGTGGCTATACCACCGATTCTGACTCCTCCCTAGCAATCATTAACTACCAACAGCTTCTCAGGGAGGGGTGAGAACTTGTGCCCCTACCCTAAAACTACCATCTGTAAATCCTTAGAGATGTTTGTGACCTCATGGATTCCTCCCACATCCATCACAAAATTTGAGGGCCTAGTCTTGTAAAGGCAGTCACATTTGCCATGAGTTCATGAGGGCAATAACCAAAAACTAGGGGAGCAAACCAAATTTCCTTCAGTTGTTTATGAAGTTAAACAAACTGTGGTATATTCTGCTTTGTTGAGGAACAACTTATTGGTGAAATAAATTAGATACATCTGTTTTGATGGACCAGTCCAAACGTGCATACTGTTTGATCTTATTTATAAACATTATTGAAATGATTAATGTTACCGGATTGGAGAGCAAATTATTGGCCAGTAAGATGTAGGAGAAGGGAGAGTTGAGGTGGAAGAAAATGTTGGTATGATAAGAAACAAGCAAAACAAGACATTTTTGTATAGATTGAGCGCTCTGTATATTAACTGTTGTGGTAAATATACAATGCTATGTGTAATATATTTGCTTAGAGCTAGCATCCACAACAGTAAAACTGGACAAACCAGATAATTAGTGGTTTGCATCAATATCAAGACCTTGGTGTTGATTATTATACTACACTTTCACAAGATTTTGCCATTGAAGAAAATTGAATAAAGACTACAAGATTTTCTGTGCTCTTTTTTACGTCTATGTGAATTTAGGATTATTTCAATATAAAAGTATAAAAACTCAAAAATTTAAATTTGAGGTTGGTCGTTTTCTGAAGATTTAACTTCATTTTTCCATTAAATATGACTAGATACATTAGAGATTTAAGTGAAATGAAAGTATCAGTATGCTCTAGTATGAAAGTATTGACAATGTAAGTATGCTTTAAATATTAACTCCCTTCCTGTTATGAAATCTCTTGGGAAAAATTAAGGCTCAAAAATCAAATTACCTTGCAGGTCAACAAAACTTCCAAGTTAAAGTAAAAGTGAAATTCTGTTGTTCTAAGGAGTTGGATTAAATGAAATTAAAATCCAAAGTTTTTTTTTTTTTTTCGTTTTATTTAATTTCATCTTGATGTCTGGTATAAAACCTGATTTTGTTTTTGAGTACTAGGTATCTTGTTTGACATGTAAGATTGTCTAGGCACAAGCCATATAACCTAATAAGGAAGCTGTCTTGATATAACTTCATAGAATTTAATACTTGATTGATTTATCATTACACAGCAGAAACAGTTTGAAATGAGGGGAGAAGCAAAAGAAATCTTTTTAGTATTTTAGTTATGACCTGAACCTCATGGTCTACCTGGAAAGAAAATACAAGACCTAACTTCACATTGTTACCTTAATAACTAACATTCGTTTGAAAGGAAATCAGTTGTAAAATTGTAGGTGAATGTGACTTTTAATATTCTCTTTTAGTAGACAGGAAGAATGGAGAACTGCGAAGGGAGAAGAGGAAATAAAGAGTTACAGGTCTGAAGAGAAAAGGAAACACTTGACTGCTGCTAAAGAGAACAAAATTCTTACTGTCTCAAAGGTAAATATAATAACCACTTTAGTGCTTTCTTTTAACATTAAAAGAAAGATTTAATATTATAAGGAAAATAGTACTAATTAAAAGTTACTATATATCCTGGTTGATTATTTTGATTATTTTGTTTCTTACTTAAAACTTTGTTTCTGCATTTCCTATTTTTTTTAGTATATCATGTATATATTATATTCACTAAATTATAATCAACCTATTGAAAAGTAATTTTTAGTTCTTCCGTAACTTATTTTTCTATATGTTGATGTTTTAATCTTATCTGTTATTAACAATCATATCAGCTGATGTCTATTAAAAAGAATAGCGAATAGCCCCCTTTTCTCTTAATGTGGATAGGTTGATGGCTGGAGAGATCCCTTAGTGGTTTTGAGCATTTTCTGCTAGTAGACAGAAAACTTGGGTTTAGCCATTAACAATTGTCTTCATTTCCAGGCGACCCAACACCTTCTGGCCTCTGTGGGCACCAGGAGTACATGTGACATGGCTCACATATAGATATATAGCCAAACATAAATAAACGCTTAAAAAATAAAGACAGGTAGTTTGTTCCTAGTATTTTTGTCCTTTTTTTTTTTCTCTTTTTTTTCAGTTCAGTCGTCCTACACTCTAAGGCTCGTATTTTCCCTCCTCTAGCTTAGCTGGAAAAGTTTTAGAGCCATCAGTTTTGAAGTTTAGGAAAAATACGTGAAACAGCTTCTCAAGAAACATTCATTATCACTGAGCAGTGATCTTAACAGAGAAAAAAATTACTGGTTTTTTTACTAGCTTACAGTGGGCTAAACAAATTGAAATTTTTTTTTTCATATAGAATTCTTTGCAACTTTGCTGTTAAAGGCTACACTTACAACCAAAAATATAAAACCTTAGCAGAGGTTGACAAGATTGGCTCAGCTGGCCAGGAGTTTTCTGCCAAGCCTGATAAGCTAATTTGGATGCCAGGAACCAACATGGTGGAAGAGATCTGACTGCACACAATTGTCCTCCGACCTTAACATGGACACCACATATACACAAACACACAAATAAGTAAATGTAATTTAAATTTAGCAAAAAATCAAAAAAGCCTTTGTAATCCAGGGTTGAGAATGGCTCCATTTGGTGAGAACTGAAGACTTGTTTTCCTACTCCTCCAGGATTGGTCACATACCTGAAGATAGTGGGACTCTTCAGTTCGGGTTATAGGATTAAGGGTCAGTCAAAAGAGAAAAGTACAAAGAGTATGTATGCTTGTCCTGTGGGATGCTCTTTGATATTGCTTTAATAACATTATGCCAGACTCATCATTGGGCAAAGCATCATCATTTGATGCTCTGATGAAAGTAGATTTCATTTTGTGTTGAAGGACAAAAAAAAAAAAAAGTGTTAGTTAATAGCCAGCTTTCTGTTTACTGTATCGATCACTGAGGCATTTAAAATGTGTGATCCTGTCTCAATGAAAAACAAAACAGTATTCTTCTTAGATTTTTATATTTTTCTTAGATTTTTTAAATTGGAATTTATCTTACCAGAAATATCAAATTGTGGATGATGTTTTTGACAGTAACAATATAGCAATTTTAAATGACAGGAGTTTGAGTAGTTAGAAGTTTTTATGCCAAATGAAAAGAATGCTATATTAAATCCTTAACAGTGGATTTAACAGTGTTTGACAAAGTAGAACATTATTTCCTTTATATACCTTTACATGCTTTCTAAGATTTCTATAACATTTAGAACAGATGTGTTTGGTGATTCACTTTTAGCAGTGAGGATATAATTTTAGATTCAGAGTTACTTTGTATAAGGTTTTTCTACTATTCTCTTCTTAGTGTCTAATGTTGGGTTCATTTTTTTTCTTTCAAAGATTTATTTGTTTTGTGAATGGTTGCCTGCTTGTATGTGTGTGTACTTCAATCATGCATTGCCAGTGGAAGCTATAAGAATTCAACAGAACCCCTGGAATTGGAGTTTTAACAGATTGTTAGGAGCCACCCACTGTGTGGGTACTGGCATCTATACTGTGGTCTTCTGCAGGAGCCCCCAGTGCTCTCAGTTGTGCCATCTCTCTAGCTCCTAAGTTCCTTGGTTTTTAGGGTAATCCTTAGTACTTTGCTTTACTTTTTGTGTTTTCATGTTTGACTATGACGTGTCTAATGTAAGTTTTCTTTCATTTTGTTCAACTCAGTTCTGAAACATTGTTTGGGGTGGGGTTTTGTTTGTTTGTTTCATAGATTTTGTTTTTTTGTGTTTTGTTTTGTTGAGGCAGTTTCGGCTCTGGATCCTCTTGTCCCAACCATCCTTCCAAGTATTGTGTTTTCCAGGCATTCATGAATCAGTAAAGTTTCTTTTTATTTGAAGCTTTGAGTAGTCATTAGCCTGTTTCATAGTCTCACTCACTAGCATACATTTCAGTCTGTATGGTCAACCTATTCTCTTTCCCCATTACTAATTAAATGATTAGTTTTTTTTTTATTTTAAAGACCTTTAGTGGATTCTTTTTCATAGTGTCTGATTTTCTGTGACAGGGTCAATGCTTATGGACATGATGCTCTGCTTTTCACTCGTGAAGTTGCTTTAACTTTCCTAGGAACATGTTTTATTTGCATATATCTGTCACTGTTTGACTTTGTCAATTTTTTTCTTGATTGTTTTCATGTGCTCTTCTACAGGTGACTTGTTTTTGGTGGGGGTAGGGTATGAGACAAGATCTCTACATAGCCCTGGCTGCCCTGGAAAACCAAGGCTGACTTTGAACTCATAGAGCTCCACTTTGCTCTACCTTTCAAATGCTCAGATTAAAGTGTAGTGATACCTTGTTTGTAATCTAATAAATAAAGCTTACCTGAAGTTCAGAATGCAGAGCTAAGCTACTGGTTAGCCATAGAGGCCAGGCAGTGGTGGCACCCTCCTTTAATCTCAGCACTCAGGAGGCAGAGGTAGATGGAACTCTGAGATCAAGGCCACTCTGGGATACACGCTATTGATGTAGTCTAAAAGAGAATCAGAGCCAGGTGGTGGTGGTTCACACCAATAATCACAGTATTTGGGAGTCAAATGCCTTTAATCCCAGCACTGGGGAATTGGAAACAGGAATGATATGACTAGACAGAGAGAGAGGAATGTAAGGTGAGAAGAAACAGGAGTTCAGAGGTAGTCTGAGGATGTAGCCAGAGGTTTTATAGAGATAGTAGCCGTCTGAGGATTCATATGGACAGGATCACTCCTTTGGTCTGAGCGTTGGTAGAGGTAAGAACTCTGCAGTGGTTCTAGAGAATCAGTGATATTTTAAATATGTATGAATTTTCCATAATATGACTGTTAAACAAGAAAACCTATTCCCTTAAATCCTATCATGAGTAAATTTTATTTTTTTCAGAATCATGCTCATGAACATTTCATGGATCTTGGGGATTCTAAAAAGCAACAAGCAAATCAACACAATTACCGTACAAGATCTGCACTGGAAGAAATGCCTAGGCCCTTGGAGGATATAGAAAATGGGACTAGTTCTTCAGATGTAAGATCTTAGCACATTCCCAAATATCTGTATCACTTGTACTTATTTTTCAAATATGACTTTAATTATTTGCATTCTTTGATTATAAATGTAATTTTTATATGGCATGTTAGATTTCATAGTAGCCATATCTTTTATTTACTAAAGATCTACTTCCAGAGATGCCACAAATTCAGCCTCAAATTTGCAAAACAAATAGTCCATATGGGTTATTCTTAGTTCTCTCTGGTAAAATTTTAGAATACCTCAGGATTATGTTAAGTACAAAATGCTAATTAATAAAAATCCTGCTGTAGGGTTTTTATTGCTGTGAAGAGACACTGTGACCACAACTCTTACAAGGAAAATACTTCATTAGGGTGGTTCACTTAGAGTTCAGAAGTTCAGCTCATTATCATCATGGTGGGGAGCAAGGTGGTGTGCAGGCAGACATGGTGCTGGAGCTGAGAGTCCTACATCTTGCAGGCAAGAGGAAATTTACTGACAATCTGGCTGAGGGAAGCTTGAGCAAAAGAGACCTCAAAGCCTGCCTCATGGTAACACACTTTCTCCAACAAGTGGAACTCCTATGGGAGTTATTTTGTTTCAAATCACCACATTCTTTAGGGTTCTGAGATTCAAAATGTTTAAACTTTATATCTGTGTAACATTAAATGGTGACTAATCATTAAATGAGGTTCCCTTTACGTTAAAGCAGAACTGTGAAATTGTTACCATGATGCTCTGGTTTAGTGTGACTTAAGTAGTAATTGGAAGCAGTTGACCATTTTGATTACTTTTAACCTCAGTAACATTCAGAGCTTTACTATTACTTGTGCACAGATTTCTCTACAGGTATTGTCCAGTTTGTTTGTACATTTTTAAAAGTGAAGTCAGTCAGCAAACAGCAGTCATTTTATACAGAACTTCAATCTAAATCCTTTTCTCCTCCCTTCATACTTCTTAACTGTTTTAGTCTTGAGAGATGTATATACCCTAGATGATGATAGTTATTCTATTTTAAAACCAAGTTGTATCTTGGTGTTAAACATATTTAAGAATTTCCTTGAGTATCTGGGGTAGCCCTATAAACAGTGTAAGCTAGTCTCCAAATCTCTGGTAGAATGAAATTATATTTCTACAGCCCAGCACTTAGAAGACTGAAGCAGGATGCACTTGAATCCAGAAATTTGAGGCTTGTTTTGGCGATAAGTGTTTAGACTCTATCTTAAAAACATTTTTTTGAATTAAAAGTTAGAAGAAAAATTTCAGTTAATAATTCTATGATTTCTTTTTCCAGTAGGGTTTACCTTTTTTATTTTCTTATAGACTAGGGTTTTGACTAATAAAAAAGATTCTTGAAAAAAGGAAAGAATGTTTTCTCATATTAGCCAGAATAAATCAGCTGTTTAGTCACTTTTCTTTGCAAGCAAATTTTCTCTTTTGTCTGGTATTTCTTCTTTTCCATGTGGTTGTCAGACTACGCTGTCTCCCACAGCCCTGCCTTTTTGTTTTCTTAGAATAGTTGCTTTTTGCTAGGTCCACATTTTCTTCCAAGAGTAACCAGTGGCCTCACAGTGCTTAACACAATGTTATAATTACCTAAAAATTATGTTAGTATACATAGTTTTAATGGTGTGCTTATTCTAGCAAAACAAGAAAACTACAAGTTAATTTAGTCTGATATGAGAAATTCAGAGGAAGGTTTGATTTTTATTGAAATAGTGTATTGCTCAAACCTAAACCCAGTGATATCAGCCTCATGAATAGGTCTTTGCTACCTTGTCCATCTGTTGATTATTTGGGAAGACCAAAGAATATAAAGTACACATGGACAAATCATTTGCTTTATAAGATCTTTATTTTTTGACAATTTATAATATTTTTTTATTACTTTAAAAAAATGCCAATCCAAATTCCCTCCTCCCACTCCCTCTACACACTCCCCCCCCCCACCTCCGTTCAAAACTAAGATAGGGCAAGGCACCCTGCCCTGTGGAAAGTCCAAGGCTCTCCCTACTACATCTAGGTTGAGCAAGGTATGCATCCAAAGAGAATAGGATCCCCAAAAGCCAGTACATGCAGTAGAGACAAATCATAGTGCCACTGTCAGTGGCCCCTCAGTCTGCCCCAACTGTCAACCACATTCACAGGGACTAGTTTGATCCCATGTTCGTTCACTCCCAGTCCAGTTAGAGTTGGTGAGCTCTAAGTAGCTAATGCAAACTATCTCAGTGGGTGAACTCTTCATGGTCTTGACTTCTTTGTTCATACTCTCTCACTCCATCCACTCTTCAACTGGACCTTGGGAGCTCAAGTCCAGTGCTCCGATGTGGGTCTCTGCCTCTGTTTTCATCTATTGTTGGGATGAAGGTTCTATGTTGATATTTAAGATAATCATCAGTCTGACTACAGGGCAAGGCCAGTTCAGGTACCCTCTCCTCTACTGCTTAGGGTCCTAGCTGGGGTCATCCTGGTGGATTCCTGGGAATTTTTCTAGAGCCAGGTTTCTTGCTAACCCCATAATGGCTCCCTCAATCAAGATATCTCTTTTCTTGCTCTCATTTCTGTCCTTCCTTCATCTCAACCATCCTATTCCCTCAAGTTCTCCCCAACCCTCCTCTTCTCCCCTCCTCTCCCCATTCTCCTCTTCCTTCTACCCCCTGCCCCCATGCTCCTATGCTCCCAAATTTTGTCAAGTGATCTTGTCTGTTATAATAGTCTTTTAAATACAAAATTTTATGAAGTACTTTTACTATTCAATTTATTAGGAACTTGGATATTTTGACCGTTACATAAGTGGCATGAAAATTTCAGTTAAGTTTAGCATCCTTTTAAAGCTGTTAAATAAATTTTTTTAGAAAAACTGAAATATGTTAATAGAAAATAATTTTTAGTGGAAAGAAGCCTAACCTTTTTGGTTGAAATATTTTGTCTTTTATTGTTTTGAATTTAGAAACAATAATTCTATATCTTTTATTTCATGAAATAACATGAAATACAAAAACAACTATAATTTGTTTATAGATTCAGTTAGTTTTCCTAAACACTTGAATAGTTATATACTTCACCGTCTACACTAAAACACCAAAATCGGAATTCTTTTTCCTTTAGAAAATAAAAAAATACACAAGCAGCAGTAAACAGATTCACCAGGTTGGATTTGTGTGTTTATTTCTAATAAATATGTAAATAAATAAACTAATAAAGAAAAAGGCCAGTGAGAGAGAGAGCTGAGGGTCGAGAAGGGTGAAATGATACGATCATATTTTAATTAAAAATTTAAAAAATAAAGTATTCTGTTACTAGAAAATTGTCTCAGCAATTAAAAGCACTTATTCCTTTTCTAAAGAACTTGGGTTCAGGTCCCAGCACTCACATGGAACTCTACAACTGTCTGTAATTCCAGTTAATTCCATGGTACTAACCATCCCTCTGGTGTCCAAGCAGCAAGCACACTTGTGGTGCAAATGCAAAAATGACACAGACATTTAAAAAAAATAAAAATATATGTATCATGTAAAAATAAATAATTTTTTAAAGATTATTTTATTTAAATTATAAAGAATACTCTCTTTTTGGACTGGTTTGGATGTACCCAGCAGGTATTAAGACTGAATCATTCTTGTTGAAAATTGTTTAGGCTTCAGACAACGATGACATAGATTCAAATGAAGCTTTTTTTTTTCTAATAGTTGTGCTGCCTCAAACAAACTTCTGTGACTTAAACTTTTGCTTCTTGTATTGAGATCAACTATTATTTCTAATCCTTGTTAAGTCTAAATATAAGATGACAAACACAAAGCACTTACAGCAGTTCCGTAACTCTGGGAGCTGTTACTATTGGAGCTTTTTTGTATGAAGAAGATTCATAAGAATTACAACAAAAGATATAATATAGCTTTTGCATGGTATTCTCTGAACTTGTAATATAGTCACTAAGAGGAGAAGCAGTTTCTGTCTGTTTTTTCTTGTAATAATCTCTCATTGGATAAAATAAGTCTAGAGATGGAATACCTGTTTTGTAAAGTTGTCTTAATAAGTAAAATATAAATTAACTAATTTTAAGATTCTAAAATGGTAAAACAGCTTTTAAAAGGTTTAAGAAGTATAAATAAGTTTCAACTGTTAACTATAAATCTGTAATTCTAGCACTTGGGAAACATGAAAGAGAATTACAAGGCTACATATAGATGCAGCTAAAGACCTGACCTGCTGTGTCCATACCCTGTATTCAATTCTCAGTTCTGAAAAATAAATTAAAAATGAAATCTGGCAATTACCCGAAAGGTGTTCTGAATCTGCTATTAATAGAGTACTCTTATGAACATTTATTTAAACTTTTTTTGAATAAAAGTACAAAAGTTGTGTTTTTCTATTTACCAAGTCAGGTTTCAGATATCCTTTTGCTCTTGGGCATTATCTTAGGAAGTCTGTGCTCCCTCTTTCAGGAAGGTGAAGTGGTTGCTGTCAGTGGTGGGACATCTGAAGAAGAGGAGAGAGCATGGCACAGTGATGGCAGTTCCAGGTATAGTGAGGGGAGTTTTACGTTTCCAACTGCTCTACTTCTGCCCTTCCAAATCTTGGATACAAAGTTATTTGGAAGGGTCTTTTATTTTAGGTATTCTTTTACTTTAGGTTGTCTTTATAGAAAACTTGCAAGTAGATTTGTAAAGTGGTATTTTTAAGTCATCTGCCTACTTTTTATTGTATTTCTGAATGAATTATTTATCATACAAAATTATAAATTAGCTTTACTACTGATTTTGAGGAGTAAACATCAGATTATAAAAGTAAAGAGCGCCTCCTATTGACTTAGCTCTTATATGGATGTATTTATGGGACATTACTATTTTTTTCTACAGCACTGAAAAGAAGCTATATCTTTCTACTGCTGTCCTATTTTGATCATGCAAGCAATTTATCCTTCAACTACTTGTGGAATTTCACATTTTTAGAGGCCTAATAGCTTTAGCTGCATTATAAGTTTTTAATAGTCTATGATAATATACCCTTGGGGGAGGAAATTATTAGTTGTTCATTATATTTTTTTTTCCTGCTTTAGCGGTTCCTAAAATAGACTTCCAAAGGAAACATTAAGTGGAGGCTCTAAAATTTCTACAAGATTCTAATAAGTTTTAGGATCAAAGGCTTTCCTGTCCTTTAGTGGTGATTCTTAATTAGTTTTCTGTTTTTGAAGGAGTGCAGGAAAAACAAGTTTGCATTCTTTTGGTTCAGCACTAGAAATAGTGTATTTTTAACTAGAATTTAATAATTCTTACACTGAAGGAGCACTGGTGGTGGTAGCAGTTGAGGATCTTCGTTATAAAAAACATGGCTTATGAGGTTCATATTTGTGTTGGCATCAGATCTTCTAAGAACTGAATATTCCAATGACCAGCAGCTGATGCTCATAAGTTGAAGAGAACCCATACTAGAAGAGAGTGTTAAAAAGTATTATTTAGATTCTTTAAAATTCATTTTAAAGGCCATGCCATGGTGGCATATGGCATATATAGTGAAGTCCAGGCCAACCAGAAGTAAATAGGGAGGTACCAGAAAAATCCAACAACAAAATCTTTTAAAAGTCAAATTGTAATGAAAGTACTTTTTATTTCTTTGCTTTTCATCTGGAATAATTGCTCTTAATAAAGAGTCAGGTAAATGAAAAGAGGATTTAAACCAGGGAAAAAGCCTTGATGGAGTAAAGCTATTGGCTAACATCTGCTGTTAGATTACTGGTTAATATTGGCACTTTAACAAAAGTCAGGTAAATGAAAAGATGATTTAAACCAGGGAAAAGGCCTTGGTGGAATAAAGCTACTGGCTGACATCAGCTGTTAGATTACTGGTTAATATTGGAGCTTTAAGATCATACATCACATGAAGCTAGTGGTTTAATGTAATTTGATTATATTTTTGGCATAATCTAACTCATATCTCTTTATGACATTTATGATTATAAACCTATTCAAATTAAGGAAATATAATGTATTAAAAGTAAACAAGATAATATAGCTAGATATGTGTAGGGTGTCATGTCAGGACTAGTATATCTATAAAGGTAAGCTGTAAAGGTAATGGCAAATATGATTGGCGGTGTCATGTAAGAGTTCATCCTGTATGCTTCTCCATATTGGAAGTAGATAAAATAGTATTCACTGCATATGTTACTGTACTCTTAGAGATGGAGAAAAAATACATTTTATTACCAAGCCATACTACTACCTTGAAATTAACTTTGTTTTACATGCTTAGTAATGTTTATGCATTTAGCTTTCCTATTGTGTAGACATACTTTTTAGGTACCAGTTCTGTCTCTGCCTAGTATAAGAATTTGAACTTCGTCCTTAAGCCAGGCATGCTAACGCATGCCTTTAATTAAGTCCAGTACTCTGGAGGCAGAGGCTGGTAGGTTTCTATGAGTGTTGAAGGAGCTGTGGGCTGCGTTACCCGAAATAACAACACACAAACTGTATTCATATAAACACTGCTTGGCCCATTTCTATTAATGTATGTAGCATCCCAAGGTGCACTTACCAGGAAGATTCTAGCCTATGTCCATCCTGGGTCTGAGCTTCATCACGTCTGCCCTGGAGAGGAGCAGCGGCATGGCATCTGTCTAAGGCGTCTTACCTCACCTCGTCTTCCTCCCAGCATTCTGTTTTGTTTACTCCACCCACCTATGTTCTAACCTATGAGGGCCAAGCAGTTTCTTTATTAATTAACCAATGACCTTCCTCCATCATATGAGTTATAAAACAGCCAGACATATTGAGGCACCCCATCTTAAAAGTAAAAAAGAATTTCATAGTAGTTAGTTCAGTGGTAGAGTGTTTATAAGGCTTCAATCCCAAAGCACTTCAAAGACCTTTTTGAAAGGAATTCCAAGATCCCCTCATAAAAGAAATCTTTGTGTTTGCTTACTATGGTATGTGCATGCTGGTTTTCCAGAGCCTGTTCTACTTCTGTTTGAACTGAAAAAGATGATACTCCATTCCATATTTTTTGTATACCATATACACACACANTATATATATGCACAGCAGTATGCTTCTTAAAATTATAAAAGGTTTTAAATTTATTTTTCCATGAAAGTTATAAGATTTGGTTTTAGATAATGAAGGTAATGGGGAGTTGATCAAAATGAAATAATTTTAGTTTATTCATGCTTTTTTATCTTTTCATATTTTTTCCTTTAGAAAATGGTCTTCAAACTATACCCTGTGTGATTTTAAAAGTTTCTCCTTTCCTTCTAGTGACTACTCCAGTGATTATTCTGATTGGACAGCAGATGCTGGAATTAATTTGCAGCCGCCAAAGAAAGTTCCTAAGCATAAAACCAAGAAAGCAGAAAGTAGTTCAGATGAAGAAGAAGAATCTGAAAATCAGAAACAAAAGCATATTAAAAAGGAAAGAAAAAAAGCAAATGAAGAAAAAGATGGACCAACATCACCAAAGAAAAAAAAGCCCAAAGAAAGGAAACAAAAGGTTGATTTAAGTTTTTTATGTCTCATGTTTTCTTCTGGGGTAATAAAGCATAAATGTGAAACATCCAACATAAACATTTTTGAGGTTTATTAACAAATAATAGAAAAAATTCAGAGCTGAGTAGAACTAGTGGTTGCTTCTGTGCTTTGGCTGCTTTGCATAGCACCTTTCAATGCTATAAAGTAGTCATGTTTCCTAAAAGAAGGGGCTAGCTATTCTCCCATTATAGACTGAATGTAGCCATATATGATATGCAAAACAAACATGTGTGGCTATGTTTTGGTAAAATTTGATTAATAAAATACTCAGTAGATTGTACTTTTTAACCATAGCTCACTTGCTGTTCCTCCTTATTTATTCAGTCATCTTTTTAAAATAGGTCAGCTCTTAATAGTTTTTGTGCCTACAATTTGCAGTGAAGCCATCTCTCCCACAGAGGAATTATCAAAGGCTTTTGCTTTTTCATCATGTTCACTCTGTGAGAGCACTCCTGAGGCATTAAACTGAAAATGCCGTATACGGTCAATAGGAATAAGAGGAAAATGTACATTGTGAAGTAATTCTAGGAGTGCCTCCTATAAGTGATGTTCTTTGCTGTCTTGGTATTGCTTCTTTTGTATGATAACAAGCGCATTCAGGGTGGTTTAGCTGTAGGTGTAGAACACAGCTTAATTTTATATTAGTTCATAATTAATTCAGTTAAAAACAGACCACAACAAAATAAAGTTTAGAACGCATAAAGTTTCTCTACTTAAAGATAATATTAGGTTTCAGTGGGTTTTTATTTCTCATCCATGTAATATAATACTATAAAGGCTATTGTCATTAGATCATTTGTTGGTGACCAATAAAATTAAACTTTTGCTCAGGGGCATAGGGTTGTTTTGCTGTTTTTGTTTATTCCATGGGAGTTAAAAAGTAAAAGACCTGGTTTGACAGTACTCGTTTCAGAAAAGGTGTGTGTGTGTGTGTGTGTGTGTGTGTGTGTGTGGTGTGTTGGGAAGAGCATAAGTGAGTAAAAGAACAAAATGGCTACTTTCAGTAAGGGAGAAGACTTTTCTTGGGGGGTGCATCTGTATCCCAGCAGGGAGGAAGTGGAAGGAAGGAAAATTAAGAATTCAAGATCAGACTCTACTAACATAACGGTTTGAAGCCAGCCTGGGTTACATGTCTAAAGAGTGAGTGACAAAGACAAAGTAAGAGGGAATAAATGCGAGTGGATGAATGAATATTAAGGAGACTATTCTTAGGTTATTTTTAGTAGTGTAATGTCCAATTCATGGAAGTAATATTAGCTGTCATAAAAGCAACTACTAGCCTTCAGAATCCTTCACGCTGCTTAATCTTACTCGGTTACTACTATCACACTAAAGCCGAGTTTTTCAGACTGTTGAACATATTTTAATTTGCTGTATGTAATGTTTATAAGATAACTTATTTGAAAGGGGAAGAAACCTCAAGAGTTTATAGTTTGGTATCTATAAGGATGTTTTTAGAGAGTTTTGTGAAGGTTGTGCCTTTTGCTTTTTCTCCAGCGCTCCATCAGTGACACGGAGAAGTTAAATAACCATTGCCAGGTCTGCTGCTTTTCTAGAATAAGGCTTTAATGCTTGAGACTAAAATCTTTGTACAGAGGTCATTTCCTTGTATTTTAAGATATTACTAATGCTGTTCCATACTTTTTTCAGAGATTGGCTGTAGGAGAACTAACTGAGAATGGTCTTACATTAGAAGAATGGTTGCCTTCGACATGGATTACAGATACACTTCCTCGAAGATGTCCATTTGTGCCACAAATGGGTGATGAGGTACCACTAAACTTTAATTTTAAAAATTATTTAAGTTTTTTTACGTAGTAACTTCAGTATCTTTTTTAATTTTGAATCATACTTCCAGAAGATTGCAGTAGGTTCCTAAAAAAAGCATCTCATTCCAGTATTGGAAAAATACAACCAAAGATGTAGCAGTAGTATTCATCAGGACTCGTATAAATACATGATAATTTAAATATTATGAAAGAACAGAAACTTTGCTGCCATGTTTAAAACTGACATATTTTGATGAAGGGATTTGATTATTATTTCTTACTTCTTTTGTTTTAAGGTTTATTACTACTATTACAAGTTTTTTTTAAATGTTTTTCTGAGATGTTTATATGAGTACTATATTTATATCATTTCTGATCCTCTCCCAGCTCCTGTGTCTTACCCTTTCAAATTCATGGCCTTTTTATTTTTGCGTGTATGTATACACACATACACACACACTCCTTATATGTAAATGTGGTCAGCTGGGTCCATTTAGTGTTAAATATGTGCATTTGTTTAGGACTTATTACTTCCAAGGGACTTGCCCCTGTAGAAAACCGATTCTCCCTCTTCAAGCAGTTATTAATTGCCTGTAGCTCTTCATCTATACGTAGGGCCTTTTGAGGTTTCCTCCATCTATATTCTTAAGTGAAAATGCATTTATTTTTCTTAATTTAGAATTAAATGTATGGAAAAGATTTAGTATTTTGTTTTCATTCAATTTTATATCAAAAATTTCATTCACTCATATTGACAAGTTATCTTTTCTTAAGGTCTCTAAGAAACCCCTTTAAACTGTAGTTAAGAATTTGAGATTAAGACTATATCAGAATTTCTCAGAACAGTATCTCCTTATTTTATATACAGATTGAAGAGATGATATCTAGTATCCAACAGACTAATTGTAATAATACTTAAAATAGAGGCTTCATTTTTTTAAAGCACAGTAATTAATATTTTTATAAAGTAGAAACTAACAATTTTTGAATGAAAATAAATGGCTGTCCCCACCCTCCATGAGTCTCAGAGACAGTTGGGATGTGCCTTTGGCAGCGTCCATGTGGCTCATTGTCTTCTCACAGAGGTAGCAGGAACATGAGGTATTTTTCTAGTGCCTTCAGACATCTCAAACAGCAGGAGTTAGCGAGTAAAGTGGGAGTAGAGGTGATGGGAAGAAAATATTTGGAGATGACTTAGGAGCTACAGAGTTAAGTAAGTCCGAAGAATGTGTGGCAAGTGATCAGGTGTTTGCCCAAAAGAAAATGATAGCGAGTACACCCTAGAGAGTTGAGATTTTCCTTGAATGCAGTGTGGAGAATCTTTGTAAGGTTATATGGGCAGACTTGCTTGTGTTTTGTAAGCTGTGGAGTATTACAGGATAACACACTTTTGTCTATGCAGGTTTACTTGCAAATGTTCATTGCAGTGAGTCATTGGTCTGGTTTGAAGCTGTGAGGATTTAGGCCCATAGTGTAGCAGTGATACTTACTAACAAATCATGTAGCCTTAAAATGACATGGCCACAGTTTTAGGATGGTCACACTGTTTTCTAATCAGATCATCTTTTCAGTTGTGTGTGCTTGAACCTTCATCACCCTCATCTGAATTGTGGAATCAGCGTCTTAACACTACTTAACCTTTAATGAATTCCAAGCAGCAGGAACAGTGAAAAATAGGATGAAATTATGTAGGATAATTGCTATATAAAATATTATTGATTTTAAATAAACTTTTCTGGCTTGATGAGTTGGCTCAGCAAATAAAAACGCTTGTTGCTCTTGCAGAGAACCCAGCTTCAATTCCCAGCACCCACATAGCAGCTCAAAACTTTCTATTCCACTAGTCCCAGAAAATCTGATACCCTTTTCTGACCTCTGCAGACACTGGTAGGCATGCAGAAGGTACACATACATACAGCCAAAACTTACAAATTTTAAAACATAAAACTTTAAGCAAGTGTTTTTATTTGTAAAAATGAGAAAATGATGTAGTGGCAGACTGTTGAAATACCTGTTCTGCAGGACAACTGCTAGGAGTCACTAAAGTTTCATCTTGAAATAGAGACACACGTACATCGTACACATGAAGGATCAAACTAGACAAATGTATTTACATATACATTAACTATTTTAAATATATAAATATTATAATCTCTTTTCACGCACATATATATGAGAATACAAAATGTTTGGTTTCAAAGTTTTCTACATATGTACAAACACGTGATATAAAAGTAGAAACAAAAGAATGTGACCATAGCTTAAAAACCCTGGTCATAAATAACTTTCTCATACTACATGGATTAACTTATTTTGATTCCAAAAATAAAACAATAAAGTAATAAAAGAGCTGCACATCTTTTTTTCTGGGTATATACTCAAAGGAGTTGGTAATTATAGTGCTTCAGTTTTGTTTAAGTGTCTTTAGACAGCTTGAGAACTAACGTTTAAAAGTTCAGTATTAGAATTTGTATGTAATGTCTAAATTAGATTTTCTCTTCAATGTTAGTGTTGTCTTACACCGTTATTTTTTATTTTTATTTATTTTTTTATTTTAGGTTTATTATTTCAGACAAGGACATGAAGCATATATTGAAATGGCCCGGAAAAATAAAATTTATAGTATCAATCCTAAAAAACAACCATGGCATAAAATGGAACTAAGGGTATGATATTGGCATATTTCTTAATGCAAAAGATGCTTTTTGAATTATGAAGGAAGTTGTCTGGTTTACTCTTTTTGACTGTAAGAAACTGTATGGTGCTGGAGAAACAGTGTAGTGGAAATTGTGCTTACATTAATGTGGGAGGCCCAGAGCAGATCCTTGGCACCCTGAAATGTCGCTGGGTGGTGCCTGTCATTTGTGCCCTTCCAGTCCTTTTAGTTCAGCACTTGGGAGGCACAGACAGGGACTCGGGCAAGCTGGTCAAACTGTAGCCAGCCTGGCAAGTTACAGAATCAAAAAGACACTCCTGTCTCAGTTAATAAAGACAGATAGTGTTTAAAAAAAAAAAAAAAAAAAAAAACAGGCATCCACCTCTGGCCTACACAAGTACACACTTTATTCTACAGAGATAATTCTTGTTTTCTGTATTGTAGGAACAAGAACTGATGAAGATCGTTGGTATAAAGTATGAAGTGGGATTGCCTACCCTTTGCTGCCTTAAACTTGCTTTTCTAGATCCTGATACTGGTAAACTGACCGGTGGATCTTTCACCATGAAGTAAGGAATGATACCAAGGCAGTGCTTTGATAGTATTGGAATATTTTTCAAGATTGAAATAAATTTGAACATACCTTAGATATTTTTAGGTGTGTGACCTAATCAATCTGTTTCTATTTGTAATAGATACCATGATATGCCTGACGTTATAGATTTCCTAGTCTTGAGACAACAATTTGATGACGCAAAATATAGGCGGTGGAATATAGGTGGGTAATTGATTTAGAAGCCACAGATGTTCTGCATATCCTCCCCTTTCCTTTATAAATAATTTACTAATTTTCAAAATTAGAGCCTTTTTTATAAGTTTAATGTCAAAATAGTAAAATACCATTTTTAAGTTTTGAGAATGAAATGCTTTTGTTGATGTTTAAATTTGAAAATGAAACATTTTCCATTCCTTTTGGTTAACTGTTACAAAATTTTTTAAGTTGTTTTATATATTGACTTAAATATTTATCCAATCATATTAATAATAAAAATGAGGAAAAAGATGATATAATATCATGAGTTAAAAATTTTGAGCTTGGACAAACATTAAACTCATTTGATTATTCATAGCTGTTTGAAATTGTAACATCATAGATTGTGAGCCTTATAAGCTATTTTAAATCATACGAATGGGAATGTTATTCCTTGACTAGTTCTTTGTTTCAAACAAGTCCCCTATTTGATCTCTTAGAGGATATTTTAGCAGATGCATATATGGCATCGCTTAACAAATTGCATCAGTTGGTGTATCAATCTATTTTTTTTTTTCGGGTACTTTTGGAAGACATTGGCATATTGTTTTCCATGATTGATCTGCTAAAGTTTATTTATAACTGGGCTAAGGAAGCAAACAGGAACATGAGAAAAAAAATTGTAATAACACATATGTATCACATTTCCATAGTGAAAGTGAGATTTTGTTTGCTTAACTGCAAGAGTAAAACCCTGAAAGAGGGGAAAGAAGTAAATCAGAAGAAAACTGTGACAACCTATTAAATAAACCAAAGTCTAGCACAGGTAAAATGTAAGGCAGTCTCTAGGAAATAGAAACCCTGAAGGACATTATCACCAAGAAGGAAATCTTCAGAAAAGAGTTGAAGTCACATTATCCAAAAAAAAAAAAAAAAAAAAAAAGTTGTAGGAAACTATGTTGAAAAGTGCTTTGTACAACTTGTGTTATAGAAAGATACTTTAAATATATAAAGAAACATAGAAAAGTTGAAAACAATGAGAACATTGAAGCGGTTAAAGTTATTTGAGGAAAATAAAGGAATTGGAAGAAGTATTGTAATCTTATTTGAATAATTGCAAACAGTAATTATGGTCAAAGATAAAACTATTCTAGGATCAATGGAACCCACATTTCTTTTATATACAGTTGTGTTGAAATAAAATAATATTGTGTCATAAGCTGGTGGTGTAAATAAGATATTTTAAATGAATAAACATCAGAGCATTTTTATTTAGATCTTTTAATATTTTTAATTCATAGATTATTATGTTTTCCATAGTCAGTACTCAATGGTTTTTTACTTTTAACATGACAAGTATCTTCTGCCACTTAAGATCAACAAGAATATTTCATGGTTGACTTTGGTACTTATTGTTAACCCAGTAGTCCTGTTGTGGTTAGATTCACACACAGTATCTGATTCTTCATGTAGCAAAGCTTGTCAGTCTTGGGATAGAGTTCTAAGACATTGGTCTATTGAGTTCATATTTTTGTATGTTTTCATAGATTTAAATAATGATCTTAGTCCTAATTTTTTTTTAAATAACTTCTCTTTAAGTTCACTATCCCTAATACATATTTGAGGAACAGTGATAGACTTAGTGCATCATGCTTGAATCTAAATTTGGATCTAACTCTCCAAGTCAAAATTGAATAGATTATAATAGGTTGTAAATATTTTCATCGTAATTCGTAAAGAATTCTAGTTTAAAAGATCCTTTACAATAATTTTCTGATTTTAACTATTTTGTGTATGTTTACACAAATCTTTAACTCAATTTTTTTGTAAAACATGAGAAAACACCTTCCTTGAAAATAGTAACTGACCAATTAGTTGCAACTTAATTCATTATTTCTAATTGTGTACTAAAAATGAAAAAGCACTGTAGTTGGAGACACTTAAAACTGTTTGAACATAGATAATACACTTACTATTGAGTATATGAAAGCAGTTAAAAAACAATTAATATGTTCAGTTATATGAATTTTTTATTTGAATCCATATCTTTTAGGCTTTTGCCTATGCTCAAAGGAAAAAACTCAATACTATGACGACCACCAAAGAGAAAAACACTACACAAAAGAAAGAGTGCCTTGTAGTTTTCATATGACAACAAGAAGCTGAAAGGATTGACATTAAGAACAGTGACCCTTCCTTGTATTAAAGTTTTTTATTACAAGCAATTTTAGTATTATAACCATAGCAGTTGCATAAGGAAATAGACAAAAGGCATTGCTTTCTTTTCCTACAAGGGTGGACAGTTTTCACTTTTGTTTCTTTCTGTTGTTTTTTTTTTTTAGAAAAGTAAGGGAGAATGAGTGTGTGGTGCAGTGTAAGGATGATAGAGATGGAGGGAGTGCTGAGTTTGTTATGGTTTTGCTTTAATCTAAAGTCTTGGTTATTTGGGGGAAAATAATACTTAAAAAAATTAAAAATCAAGCTTGTAAATATTTTTAACCAGAAGTAATCCAAAGTATAAATATGAAACATAGTTCTAATGGTTACTTTTTTTGCGTTCGCAAAAAAAAAAAAATGATTAAGATGAAAAGCTTCATTACTACTGATACCTAAGAAAAGGTGTTAACCACATTTTTGCTATGTGTGCTTATATTCTTGGCTTACTATTGGAATATATAGATCTTCTGTCTTGTGAAATCATTTAGTTTAAGAACCTTAGAGAATTATACTTTAGGAAAAGATATTTAACCAAAGCCAGCAGTACATGCCAATGTGATAAGACATATAGGGCTTTTGTTTTTCAGGTGACCGCTTTAGATCAGTCATAGATGATGCCTGGTGGTTTGGAACAATTGAAAGCCAAGAGCCTCTTCAACCTGAGTACCCTGATAGTTTGTTTCAGTGTTACAATGTTTGGTAAGAAAATATTGGTTGTATTTTCAATCAGACCAGGTTTGGGTATTTTTCTCATCTATCAGTAAAGGAGTGAAAATACCTCTTTTAATACTGAAATTATTTGTTTAATGTGATTTTAATTTCTAGACTTTTTAATGGAATAATTTTGCTTTCTTAAAGCTGGGACAATGGAGATACAGAAAAGATGAGTCCTTGGGATATGGAACTAATACCTAACAATGGTAGGTGTATGTTAGGTCTGTTGCTTATACCTTGTGGAATTAGAATCAGGGAATAACTTGTAGAAGTTGGTTCTCTCCTGCCTTTGGTGCCAAGGATTGTACTTAGACTGTCAGGTTTCATAGAAGGCACTTGTGCCCTCTGAGCCATCTCTTCAGCCCTAGAGGGGTTTTTTGTCTGTTTTTGTTGGAGGTGAATCCCTACATTCAAGAGGCAAAGGCAGAAGGATCACCCCATCCATGTATTGAGGCCTAGTGAGGGCTGCATAGCAAGAACTTTACTCAAAAAAAAAAAAAACCTTGATACCATTTAAGGTTATTGTGACTAACATATATAATATTCCACATAAGTATTCATTATAAACCTGTTATTAGCTATAAAATTAGATAGGGTTCAACAATGAATATTGTAAGAGGAGGGCCTGCTTGTTTGTCCCAGCCTCCTGGCTAGCTTACACCTGTAATAACCACACAGAAACTGTATTAATTAAAACACTGGTTGGCCATTAGCTCTAACTTCTTCTTGGCTAACTCTTACATATTAGTTTGACCCATCTCCATTATTCTGTGTATTGCCACATGGCAGTGGCTTGCTCGAGATTCTAACTGGCTTCCATCTCAGGCAGAGCATCCATGGCTTCTCTCTGACTCTGCTTTCTTCCTCCCAACGTTCAGTTCTGTCTTCTCTGCATACCTAAGTTCTGCCCTATCAGGCCCAAAGTAGTTTCTTTATTCATTAACCAATCAAACCAACACATGAGCAGAAAGAACCTTCTATACCATTTCTCTTTTTCTTTTAAACAAAAAGGAAGGCTTTAACTTTAACATAGTAAAATTACATATAACAAAACAGGTATCAAGCAAAAACTACAGTTAAAATATTTATATCTATTTTATCTTTTATCATAACTGAGGAAAACTATAATAATAACTATCCTTCAACTCCATGAAAGACTTCAGAAGGGCATAATATTACCTGAGTAAACAGGAAGTTCATTGTAAGCAACTTCTAAAACTCTAGAATTGACAGAGACATCTCTCTGCCTGTACAGTCACCCAAAGTTCTTCTGTACCATTGAGGCATCCATCTTCAGCCTACAGGCCCATAGTATCCATCAGACTTTTCCATGAAGCTGGAAATTTTAAAGACAGTTCAGTCACTTTCTTCTGTATCCTGCAGAATGTCTCGCAGACTCTTTTATGAATCAGGAATCCTGAAAGATCGTCTCACCTTTTGGCAAGTTTAGCAGTCATCTCTTTGTGGGTTCTTCTTGTCCAGTTTATGCAACAGTCTAGGCAAGAGCAGTTTCTTGCCCAAATGGCTAACCAACTCCATAAGGAGCCTCTTCGATGCCCATCTTCCTCAAGAAGTAGCTTGGTGTCTCATTGTCATGAAAAGTCCTAAGTTATTAAAACATTTCAAATGCTGTATTCTGTAGTCTTTGGAAGATATGAAGAATGCCTATCCATCTGAAATATATTTATGCACATCTAGAAAATCTAATTAACATGACTACAAACTTGACTATTATAGATGATTATCTATTAACCTATATTAATTATACATTACATTTTTAAATGAACTACACAATCATAATACCTTAAGAGCAGAAATATATATACATATAACAAGATTGACCTTAAATTTTATTTGTGTCAATAAACCAAGATACATAACAATGCAAATTATTCATATTTATATTATATCCCCCTTTAAATATAAAAGAACATTTATAAACAATATTTGGGAATATGGGCATAGTTTTTTCTCTCCAAACTGCTTTGTGCTGTATAGGCGTGCTGCTAATCAGGTATTTTATGGTGTATCCTGTGTGCTAGGTTCATCTCAGCACTTGGGCGAAGTCATTTAGTTTTAAATGTGGCATCTTTTTTTTTTTTAAAGAATACATTTGCATTTAAAAATTCTTCCATTATAAAAATAGTGATTTTTTTATGACATCAATTATTTCTAAAGGAAAACTCACCAATACATACTAAAGATGTTCATTGACATGCTTTTCTATCTGCATTTCAGCTGTATTTCCAGAAGAATTGGGTACCAGTGTTCCTTTAACTGATGTTGAATGTAGGTCACTAATCTATAAGCCTCTTGACGGAGAATGGGGAGCCAATCCCAGGGATGAAGAATGTGAAAGAATTGTTGGAGGAATAAATCAATTGATGACCTTAGGTAAATAATAACAGTGCATCAGTGTAGTAGATCCAAGATCCATGAATTGTTTGTGACTGAATTTTATGAGTCTGCCATAAATGCCACAGGTTTTCCACAAACCAGTTCATAAAGCCTTTATATACACTCAGCTGACACGATATGAACTGGAGAAGGAATGTAATCAAAAGTTGGGTTTAGTTATTTGGTTAGGAATGCTCATTTTCTCCTGGCTTGACAAGTCTTTGCAAAGGGACAAAACATGGAATGTGGACTGATTTTCCTTGTTTGTGAAAATGAAAGTAAACAGTGACATAAAACTTGCTTTTGAATTCTGGGCTTTGAAGGAGATCGTTGTAATTTTAACAACCTATACTAGAAGTTCAGAATCAACTTCATAGGACATAGGGAGAAATTAAAAGTAAGAACTGAAGACTTTGGACATGTTGTTATATATCCAAATCTAGAAATTTTTTGTATTTTTTCCTCTCCCTATGTTGCTGAGGATCCGTCTGAGGGCCTTGCACATAGTAGGCGAATGCTGGACCACGGAGCTGTATACAGCCCTAAAGTAATAAAATGGAATTCTTATAAAAGTCATCTTTAAATACCATCAATATTTTAGATTTAAAGTAGTTTTTTTTAAAGTGATCTTTGTGCTGATAAGTTGACGTATTTATTTTTCTTCATCCTAATGTATCGGTGAATTTTAAAATGCAAAAAATAGATTTATAACCTTATTTATTTTAGATATTGCTTCAGCATTTGTGGCCCCCGTGGATCTGCAAGCTTATCCCATGTATTGCACTGTGGTGGCATATCCAACGGATCTAAGTACAATTAAACAAAGACTGGAAAACAGGTTTTACAGGTTAGAGTCATTTGATGTTGCTGATAACAAAAGAACTCTAAAACCCTCTCAGTTTTGTGTATATACAGATTGAAATTAATCCCATAGTAAACAAGTGAAACTAAGAAATACAAATCATCAACTTCTGAGTAGGTCCTTGTACTCTCCGCATTTCTTGAGAGTTTCCTACAATGTTGATGCTGCTCATCTATGGGAGTTTGAATGCATACTTAATTCTCTCATAGGCTTTTTAGAAGTCAAGCCAAAGATTTCATTTCTCCTAGTAATATACTAGAATATTGAGTAGATTTCCTATAAATCCTTGTGTGTTTATTGCGCTTTTGAATGCCTGTGAAAATACAATTAAAAAGGATTCACAAAATTTTTTACAGTTTTTGCTTAAGCTATTGTGGTTACTTTGCTTTGGTTGCTGGTGAGTTCTTTAGTTTTCTTGAGACAGTCTAACTATGTAGCGTTTGATTTCCTGGAACTTGCCATGTAGACCCTACTGGCCTTAAAGTTACCTTCCTCTGCCTCCCAAATGCTGGGATTAAAGGCTGCCTACAGTACTTGCAGAAGAAATATGTTTAAATCTATAGTTTGGAGTGAAATTGTATTTTTTATCTTTTTCTTTTCTTAGTGTCTGTTGCTTAATAGACCAACACTTTAATGTACAGAATAATTGTATTAAAAATTCTTTTTATGATGAGTTGTATATGATCAGTGCTTTACTCTTTTTCTATGTTAAGTAAGTTTTAATTCATACCCTAGACTAATGTTTTTCTGTAAGAAAAGAGACTTTTGGTTCTCTTACTGCTGTAAGCTATATCCTTGGATATAGCACTGAAAACACTGCTTCTTCTTTACTGAGTAGCATAGGCTTTCTCAGTAGCAGTGTTATCTTCTGATGATGAGAACCAATTGAACAAAGTAAAATAGAATTCAACTTGGGTTGAAAGATATTCTTATTAGTATTAGATTCACTTGTTTTTGTCTTATTATTGGTAATTTTTCATAGACAGATGAACAAATCCCATTGATACGTTGTTTGCCACCCTATCTTCAAGGCTTCCAGTGTCAGGTGCTGAAGTTCAGAAGAACAAATGGAAAATATTAACTGTGTTCCTAGACCTGGAATTGCTAAGACTTAGGAGAATTTATATAGAGTGCTACAGGATAAAGCAAAACATGGGAGGATGTGAGAGAGATTCACTAGTTGTTGAATTACAGCTTGCAAAAGTAGTTAGCATTTCCAACTATTGTTAATATTCTCATAGACACACTGCTAAAACATGCTGATTTCTAAATTGTAACTTATTTTCAAGATGCAGTTATGTCTTAAATAGGCTTCTTTATAACCAGTTTACAATAAAAAGGAACTTATGCATGTGTAAATAGAATTAACTTGTTTTCCAACCTAAAACATTTAAAAAGCTGAGTTATATACTTATTTAATATAATGTTATCAAATGATATTACACTGTTTTAAAGGTTTTTATATTGTTTTGTGTCTTTTTACAGTTTGTTTTTCTTCTGATGCTATTCATTTCTTGGTTAAATTACTATAAGTTTTGTCTACAAGTAATTTAATATATTATTTTATGTTTTTGAATGCACAGAAGTTCTTATCTATGTTTCTATAGCTACAATTGCATGTTTTTAATTCTATGTAATTGCATCTGTTCACAAATCAGTAAGATTAACTGTTAAGCAATTGCATTGTATTCTCAGAAAGTGTCTTCAGATTTTCCTTTACTTTCAGAAATAAAATTATCAAGCCCCAGAATTTTTTTAGCTTTGCCAAATATTCAGAAATAATCCTTAGTTAAATTTCTTGCAGATTCTCATCATCTTTTTATGTTTTACAAGCAATCTATTGATTATATTTTTAGTTAATTACCGTTAGTATAATTAAGATGGTTTTCTTTCTGTATGGAAAAGAGGGGAGGAAGTGATACCATACATTTCAGAAATGAGTAAAACTAAAATCTATAAACTTACTCCTCTTCTGCCACTATTCCTGTAGAAGCCACCACTTCTAAAAAGCAACGTTGTTAATAGTTTGGTATGTCTTATTCCAGACATTTTCTATACAATAAATTTTTCTCTCTTAATGAATGAGTTTGATTCTTATTATAAATACTATTTTAGAGATAGGTTTTTAAGATGTGAGCAATATGTTTTAGAGTGAAACTAAAAAGTCTAATGTCATAATTTTAATATGTGTACATATTTATACATACGAGATTAAGATTTCTGTATTTGTCTTTTTAAGGCGCATCTCATCCCTTATGTGGGAAGTTCGATATATAGAACATAATACCCGAACGTTTAATGAGCCAGGAAGCCCAATTGTGAAATCTGCTAAGTTTGTTACTGATCTTCTTCTGCATTTTATAAAGTAAGTTATACACTTTCAGTATAATAGTTGTAATTATTAATGATGTGATTTTGAAATGTGAAATAATTTAAAGTATAAAGTGCTAAAATGTAAACTGCAATCATCTTATACATAGGTGATATTGTCACATAAGCATAGTTAATTTTTTTAAAATAAGAAACATGCCTTTCATCCTAGTACCAAAGAGGCAGAAAGAGTAAACCTATATGAGTTTGAGGTCAGCATAGTGTATTTATACCGTTCTAGGCCAGCTAGCTCTGTGCAGTAAGGTCCTATCTCAGAAAAAGAAAGAAAAATGTAAAATCACCTCCAAACATTTAGTCATAAAAATCTTAATTATGGGCTGGAGAGATGGCTCAGTGGTTAAGAGCATTGCCTGCTCTTCCAAAGGTCCTGAGTTCAATTCCCAGCAACCACATGGTGGCTCACAACCATCTGTAAAGAGGTCTGGCGCCCTCTTCTGGCCTTCAGTCATACAGGCAGAATATTGTATACAAAATAAATAAATATTTAAAAAAAATCTTAATTATATTGCTTATGTGTTCATGGATTTCTTTACCTTTATGCATGTGGATGTACCACATGCATGCAGTGTTTACAGAAGCCAGAAGAAGGTGTCAGATCTTCTAAAACTGGAGTGACAAATGGTTTTTAGTTGCCATGTAATTGTTGAGAGCCAAACCAGGGTTTTCTACAAGATCAGCAAATGCTCTTAATTACTGAACTGTCTCTCCAACCTTTTGCTATTAATAATAATAGTAAATATTTAATGAATGGATTATTTTTTATCTTTCATTGCTTCTTCTAAACCATGTATAATCTTAGAGGTGATAGAGATTATTATCTGACATTTCTAATTGAGGAAATTTGTCTCAGCCAAATTGCACATTTAAATGAATGCCTGCATTTTATTTGAGAACTTTATATTTTAACATCATACATATTTACTCTGTCAAGTTTTATTAACAGAATATTAGTCAATTCAGCAAGCTACTAAATTTGATTTTCCGGTTTTGAAGTCATCACAGCTATTGAGGAAGCTGAGGCAGGGTTAGGAATGGCCTAGCCATCATTAAGATATTATTCCTTCTTTCTTACTGTCCTGGATCTTGCTTTCACTTTCTAGCCTTAAACTCAGATCTGTCTGCCTTTGCTTTCAAAGGTTAGGATTAAAGCGGTGACATCTCCAAAGAAAGAAAAAAAAAGGAAAAGAAAAAAAAGTTATTCCACATTTTTGTATTCTGTACATTACTAAGGGTAGTAACTACCATTTAAAGCAGAAACACTTCCTCCCTTACTCACCTGTTATGTGTCCTTAGAGTGGATTGAGCCATAGAAATTGAAGCCAGAGTCTTAAATAAAATTTTGTTGTAAAAGACTGTTCCAGTTGCATATTAATGTTACTATTTTGTTGGAAAATTTTGTTTTTCTGTTTAAAATGGGGTAATACTGTATTTTTTCCAGCTTTTATTTTTATATTTTAGAGAAAATACTTTTAAACCAGTGGTTCTGAACCTGTAGGTCATGACCCCTTTGGGGATCAATATACTACATATTAGATATCTGCATTACAGTTCATAACAGCCGCAAAATTACAGTTATAAAGTAGCAATAAATTAATTTTGTGGTTGGGGTCACAACAGCATGAGGAACTGTGTTAAAGAGTCACAGCATTAGGAAGGCTGAGAACCACTGTTTTAAGCAAAACTTCTTAACATAACCTTAGGATTTATCCATTTTCTTTGAAATCAGTGTTTTTTTGCTGAGTTACAGGTAGTTCCTATACAAGGTTAATAACAAAATTACTGAGTAAGTAATTATAAAGTAATTTGATTTAGTTATATTGTGATGATACTATACCATGAGACCCTGTTTCTACAGTGTCCTGTGATATTTCTCTGTTCTCTATGTGGTTTGGGGGGGCTTTTAATACTTACTGTGCTTTTGCTTTTCTTGAGTGAAGTTGGTAACATGTACTCATTACCTAGGGAACTCTTTTCTATGACATTTCTTTGAAACAGTCTGTAGAATTATATAATCAATTCATTTTTAAAGGGTTTTTTTTTTTTTAATTCAAAGGTATAGCTGGATAAGTAGATTTGTTTACAACCATTCTTGTGAAATACTTTTTAAAAAAATACGACCAACTTCTTTGCAAATTACAGACAAATACCTCAACTATGATGACCTAAGTTTTGGTGAATAATATACATGATTAGACAGAAATAGGCAAGCTCACACTGGAAGATTAACTATCAAATACTTAGTCAAAACTCCGTTTATGGCCCCCACTTCTTGAGCGATTTCTGTTCCCATTTCGCCTTCTACCATCTTGCCGACTTCCTGACCGACTCCCCTGTCGACTCTGTCTAAATCAATTTATTTTTAAATGAAGGAGAGGACAAAAGAAATTCTGATTTGTCTGTGAAAACACATTGCATTCAAATAATTAGTATTTGGTGGCTGGAGATTTAGCTTAGTGATTAAAGCACTATAGTAGCTTTTGATAGACCCTAAGTTTAGTCCCCAGTACCATCAACAAAGTAAAAGTCATGCCATTATGAAGTGCACGTAAATATAGATTTAAATAATTTATATTACATGTCTCTAAAACTAAATAATTGACTTTTTTAGATACAAATAAAATTTGTAGCTAATACCTTTTAAGATAGGCTTTGAAATTTTGATTATTATACTTTTTAGTTGACTGCTTAGCACATTTTTAAGATAGATATATTGAAAATGATGTAGTAAGTATTTGGTAATAAAATAATCATACTTTGTTTTTCATAGAGTTTTATAAGATAGCTAAAAGTTGCTGTAAGGATAATGATCTAATTCATAGCAAGGATAAGGGAAAATAAAGAGCATAGTAAAAGAATGATAAGGTCACAAATAATGCAGGTGCTGATTAAGTCAAAAGTTGGGTCAGAGGAAAGTCATTTTGGGAGTAAGCAGTAGAATTATATGAGATGATAAAAGTTATTAGGACTGAGTTGTTGAGGCCAGTGAGATGCCTTAGCAGATGAGGATCTTGCAGCCCACCCTGACAATCTGAATATAGTTTCAGGAGCCCACAGGTGGAAGGGGAGTTGTAGTCAACAAATGGAAAAGTTGTTTGGCTTAAAGTTTTTGTATAAAATCTAGTTTTTATACAAATTCTTAAAAATTACAACATCAACATTTTATTTTGTTATTTAGGGATCAAACTTGTTATAACATAATTCCACTTTACAACTCAATGAAGAAGAAAGTTTTGTCTGACTCTGAGGTATGTAACATTATAGTATACTAAAGATGTAATGTAGGAGTTTTCAGGTTAAAGTTAGAAAATTGGTTATGCCCAGCATTATATTGTTTACTGTTGCTATCATATTTAAAATTTACTTGAGATTGAAAACAAATTTTTAAAGGGGAGAGATTTCACTGACTCAGTGATGTATCATAAGATAAATGTTATGAATTTTCTAAGATATAAAAGGAATAACTACCAAACGATGAGATATAGGATGATTCATGATTTGAATGTTTTATTACCTCAAAGGAAGAAGAGAAAGATGCTGATGTACCTGGAACTTCTACCCGAAAAAGGAAGGTAACAACATTTTGGTTTTTGATAACATTTGTTTTTACAAAAGTGTTTTTGTGGGAGTGGAGAAATGGCTCAGAGGTTAAGAGCACTGACTGCTCTTTCAAAGGTCCTGAGTTCAATTTCCAGCAACCACATGGTGGCTCACAGCCATCTATAATGAGATCTGGTGCCCTCTTCTGGCATGCAAGCATACATGGAAGGAATTTGTATACATAATAAGTAAATTAAAAAAGTGTTTTTGTTGCGTTAATGTATATTAAAAGCTTATTCTTTTATTCTTAGTAATTTAATGTTAAAAAATTTAACATTAAAATTAATTTAATTAATTACGTGTTAAAAAACTTTGAATTATAAAATAAATATTTTTCTGAGATACTAGTATTTTATTTGAATTAATGTTTTAATATGAATTGAATACCCCTAATCTAAAAATCTGATATTCAGAATGTTCAAAAACTTTATTGGTTTGAGCACTGACACTTAAAAAGGTTTTTATTTTGGTTTTCAGATTTTTGATTAGTATTTGTCAGCCAGCAAATACTGCAAAACAAAATGTTCCAAATATAAACACTTCTCATGCCAAGCTTTTCAAATCAGGGGTGCTCAGTCTGTACCTAATTATCTAAGATTGTACATATAAATACAAATTGGAGCTACTGTGGTATCTTAGTAAGTTGGATAAATGTTCTGTAGACATCAGGACTTGAGTTTAATCTTAAACACCCACATGAAAAACCAGATGTGTGGGGCTGGAGAGATGGCTCAGTGATTAAGAGTATTGCCTGCTCTTCCAAAGGTCCTGAGTTCAATTCCCAGCAACCACATGGTGGCTCACAACCATCTGTAATAAGGTCTGGTGCCCTCTTCTGGCCTGTAGGCATACACACAGATAGAATATTGTATACATAACAAATAAATAAATATTTAAAAAAAAAAAGAAAAACCAGATGTGTGTAGCTCAATTCCAGTGTTAAGTGGAGGGGGTGAAAACAAAAGGTTCCCTGGGGCTGACTAGTCAGTGAGCCCAATGCCCCTGTAAGAATCTGAATAAACTAGGTTTTCAGTGGTTGAAAGAGGATACAGGTTGGTTTCCAGCCCCGTGTTGTGCAGTTAGCAACCACGCTTGCCCCAGGGGTGAGGGTGTGTCTAATGCATATAGCCTTTGCAGGCATGTACACGTGAGTGCTCGCAATTAAAAATGAACTCAATCGTTGGGCATGGTGACACACACCTTTAATCTCAGCACTAGAGAAACAGAGGCAGGCAGATCTGTATGAGTTTGAGAGGGCCAGGGCTGCATAGAGAAAGACTATTTTTAAAAATGTAGAATAAGTACTTAAAGAATGTAAACAAAGTTGATGGCTCCTGAAGAAAGGCACCAGATGTGTCACATAGACCTCACATGTTCACACACACTCCAAAAAATAAATGAATAACTATTAATAATGTATTTCTGTGTTTTTATTTTAGGATCATCAACCTAGAAGAAGGTTACGCAACAGAGCTCAGTCTTACGATATTCAAGCATGGAAGAAACAATGTCAAGAATTGTTAAATCTCATATTTCAATGTGAAGATTCAGAGCCTTTTAGACAGCCAGTAGATCTTCTTGAATATCCGGTAAGAATTCTAAAATGACTTTTATACTGCTGTCTGTCATTCAACTAATTTTTATTGCTCTACCTCGTTTCCTGATGAGTTCATACATGTTCTCATTACCTATTCAGTTACAAAGAACTCTTAAATTGGGAAGTGTGGTAAAATGAAAGAGACTTAAAATATGCCTCTAAAGAACTGGTTTATGCATCTAGCTATTCTTTTAACTTAGAGTAAAAATAACTTAGTTTTCCCATGTGAATATAATTTTTACTAACTCTGCTAGTTTGCTTTTTTTTTGCCACTTTAATGAACACTGTGAGCAAAAACAACTTGGGGAGGGAAGGGATTATTTGATTTAGAGATTATTTGATTTATATCATTTAGGGAAAGTCAGGGCAGGAACTGAAGCAAAAGCTGTGGAGGAATACTGCTTACTACCTTGTTCGGCTACCTTTCTTACACAACCCAAGATTGTCTGCACAGAATTAGCACCAAGATGACTGAGCCATTCCCTATCATTCATTTATCAAGAAAATGTTCTCTCTAGACTTAACTAAACAGCAGTTTGATGGAAGTGATTCCTTAACTGACTTTTCTCTTCCCATATAATTCTACCTTTTGTCATTTTGACAAAAAAAAAAAAAAAACTTTTCCAGCACAAATCTTTGCTTCTACATACTTATTCTAAGAATTTAACAATGATTATCAAAAAAAGAAGAAAAATAATACCCATTTTTCTAATGAAGTGATGTTGATGAAATGAAAATACAAAATAGTTTTGTAATGATGAAACACTGCATACAAATATCACTTGATAATAATGCCAGTGTGTGAACTTTAGAGAAGTTGTGGCTAAAACTGTTTGGATTATATGATCCAGCTGTTCATAATTGCAGAGACAGAAATTTCAGTCTGAGTTGAAATGATATATATTTTTTGATTCTTCTAGTTAGTAATCTGGGATTTTACAGTTTTATTTGGTGTCACAGCCTAGATATGGTTTCATTTAGCTTCATTATTTCCTTTTTATATAGGGACATTAATTTGAAATGGTGAATATAGACAATATCTTTTATTTATTTTTTTTTTTTTTTAGTTTTGAAAGCCAAAAACAGACACTTTAAATGTGCAAAAGGAATGTTTAATTGTAACAGTGGAATAAATTGGGTTAATGAGAAACTCAACTTCCCAGGATTCCAGCATTCAGTTTGTGTTATATACAGTTCTCTGATTTTCAAAAGCCTAGCTTTATTTCCTGCAAATTTGCTGTAGTTTCAAAACATGATTTACAATTTACTTGTTGCTATTAGTTGTTTTTGTTTTGAGTCTTAATCTTTTTATCTAGAGATAAAAATATTAACCCTATGCAAAAACAAATGATTCCTTGGGATGTGGTTAAGAAAGAATTGAAAACTCACTCTAAACCAACTGAGGAGGATTTTGTACTCTGATTAACAATCTAGAATAATTCCTTCCATAACCAAGGTCATTTTGTCTCTGGTATGAGAGAGATATTTCCTTTATGCATAGACTATGTATGGGCTTAGAATCTAAATTTATATTTTGGTGGTATACAAAATGAAATTATAAAACCTCCTTGAATAAAATATGGAAAGGTTGGGGGGGGGCAGTAGAAGACAAATCAGTAAGTGGGAAGAAAAAACAGTAAAAACTAATATTCATTGAACTTATTAAGAAAGTGTGTCTCTATCCATAATGGAATTAGAGTAAAAATCATGAACAGGAAAATTTCCAAGGAATATGATCAAATTGGCCTGGAACTCATAGTCCTTTTGTCTCTGCCTCCCAGTTCTGAATTACTATACATAACTACTATATCAGGACCAGTAGTACGTTTGTGCTTAGTAATTGACAAGTCTGTAGTAATTAAAAAATTACCTCAATGAAAATGAGCACAAATTGAATATCAGAATTTGCAGTAGTGTAGGGAATTTTAAAATACTAAATTTTAAAACTAAGGGTGTATTGCAGTATATCAGAACTCTTGAAATCAATAATGTATGTTCACTTCTCAGTATAGGAAAGGAAGAGTAAATGCAAACGGAAGTGGGGATGAAATAATCAAAAGCTGAAATTAGTGCTGTTAAAAAGGTTCAGTATACTCTGTAGTACGACATTACTAGTTGTACGCTGCAGTGATCATTAGCTCCTCTTTTATCTCTTGTTTTGTCCCATCTTATTGCCTTATTTTATATCTAGAGTGCGGCTTTTTGATATCTATTTATATTTATTATTGTTTATTTAAAAATACATAATTTGGTAAATTCTGAAACTTAGAAGTTGCTCTACCTTCAAAGCCTCTATATTGATGGGATGTTTTGGGGAGTTACAGATTTTTTTTTTTTTTTACATATTAGTATTTTGCTTTCATGTTTGTATGTATGCCATGTGTATGCCTGATGCTTGCAGAATTCAGAAGAGAGCATTGAATTCCCTGAACTGAAAGGATGATCATGAGCCACCTTGTGGGTGCTGGAAACTGAGCCCTGGTGCTCTGCAAGAACAGCAAGTGTTCTTATCTACTGAGCCATCTATCTATCCCCACTTTGACTGTATAATTCTTATATTTATATATTGTATCATTTTTATACTTTTATAGTGCTTCAGTGAACATTTATTAGATTTATAAGTGAACTGAAGTTTTTAAGGTTTTATTGTTGTTGGTTTAACAAATGATTATTAATAGTTTTGTGACTTAACTTCTAGAAATCCTATGAATTCCTGTGCTGGAAAAGGATACTTTGGTAGTAATACTAATGCTATTTTCTTTCTTTCTTAGGACTACAGAGACATCATTGATACGCCAATGGACTTTGCTACTGTCAGAGAAACTTTAGAGGCTGGGAATTATGAGTCACCAATGGAGTTATGTAAAGATGTCAGGCTCATTTTTAGTAATTCTAAAGCATATACACCAAGCAAAAGATCAAGGGTATATCATCAGATTATTTTATTTTGTTCAAATGATGTCAAATCTCTGAATATGTTTACTTAAAACTTTGTATAAAATTAACTGGCTATTATGTTTTTACTTTTATGATGACCTGCTTTCTGCTTTGCTTTGTTTTTTTGTGATGCAGACAGATGTTATTTAAGCATTGCTATCACTTCAGGAATAGTTACTTTTAAAGACAGTGATTTTCTTGTTAAATAGAGCCTTCTGGGCTTAACTTTTTTACCAAATTCCATATTAATGAGTAGAAACAATTGATAATGAGTTGTAAAAGTTGAGGCTGCCACTTACCTTTGATCAAAACTCAGCTTCACAAAATAGGCAGTACAAGAGTGAAGAGATCATATTGATGATAGTCTTAGGTAGTAAGGGAATGAGTTTCCAATCTTTTGGGATAGTTTATGTATGATAAAGTTCACAAAGAGGAATTCTGCTGTTCTTCTAACTTGAGAGTCTTTTCTGTTAAATCTCAAATGTCTAAATTCAAAATAATTTAGTTGTAAAAAATATTTTAGTTTACTTTGTATCAGAAGAGACTGAAAAGAAATACAAACACCAGTATTTAAATTCTAGAAAATTTTACCAGAAAAATATTTATAGTCTTTACTAAATAGACATTTCCTTTTGAATAATGTTAAACCAGTTTTATGGATGTTTTTTTCTCTCTATAGATTTACAGCATGAGTTTACGCCTGTCTGCTTTCTTTGAAGAACACATTAGTTCAGTTTTGTCAGATTATAAATCTGCTCTTCGTTTTCATAAAAGAAATACCATACCCAAAAGGAGGAAGAAACGAAATAGAAGCAGCTCCCTCTCCAGCAGTGCTGCATCAAGGTATTTAGTGTCTTTGGCAGAACTTGGTGGTTTGTAATGCTTCCTTTACTATTCCCTATATTGCAGAAGGATAAATTTGACACGCAAGTTCCTATGGTGGAGGAATTTTAATCTTTTAAACTAAAGCTTTACTGGTGTAAGTGCTTAAATTCAAACTGCTATATCTATACAGTAAAACAGCATTTTTAGGATAGTTATGGCATCATGCTTTCTGCCATATAACTAGCATTTATGATGATCCTTCACTAAATATTCACTTTTCAAAGGTTCACAACCATATGAAATCCACTATAAATCTCATATTTTAACATATTTCATGATATTACAAATATTGAATTGAACAATATTATAAAATTCTTAACATATATGTGGAGAATTGTTAAGTGTGTAACTGTTAAGACTTAACAGTGTCCTCCTTAGAAATAAACTAGCTTATATTTAAAAAAAAAAAAAAAGACTTAACAGTGTAATCTGATCCTATTACAGCCCTGAAAGGAAAAAAAGGATCTTAAAACCCCAGCTGAAGTCTGAAATACCTACCTCTTCATTTTCTGTACCTACACGATCAGTACTGCCAAAACATAATGCTGTTCAGATAAATGGTAAACCAGAATCCAATTTTGTGGTTCGGACGAGGAGCAACCGTGTGACTGTAGATCCAGCTATCACTGAGCAGCCATCTACATCATCAGCCACAAAAACTTTTATTTCAAAAACTAATACATCTGCAATGCCAGGAAAAACAAGTAAGATTTAATCACAATTTCTACATCTAGGTGTAATTTTTCTCTAAGAAACACTTTGATTTTTCAATGGGTTTCAGTAATTACCCGAAGCTGCTGTTGTTTTCTTTATTGTTGTTCCTCTTTCTGAAAAATCGGTTAAGGGAGAAGAAAAATTGAGGTTTAGGGATATTTTTGTAGGTCAAAACAATAACAAACTGATAGAGACGGCCAAATATAAACCCTAGACTTGCTAGCAGTTTGCCATGACTTGCCCTTAATATTAAACTGAGGAGCAAGCTTCTATAGTTGGACTGTATTTGTTAAAATTTTCTAGTATTTGTTTCTTACTATAAGGTAGATTACTGGGCTTCTTTAGTGTGCAGGGGCTTTTGTTTACATCCCAGCACAACAAAAGAAAGACTTTGTGAAGAAGCCTAGCCTTAAGTATCGCTCAGTTTTTGTCCTCTTGGCTAATTGAAGCAGTTCAGTTTAGAAGCAGTCCCAGACCTTTTGCTTATTTTGAGTTCGCCAAGTCTTACCTTCTGATCTTTTTACATTTGTGTTTTAGTGCTAGAGAATTCTGTGAAACATTCCAAAGCCTTGAGTACTCTTTCAAGCCCTGATCAACCCACATTTGGCCATGGTACGAGGAATAGCTCTGCAAAAGAAAACATGGAAAAAGAAAAGCCTGTCAAACGTAAAATGAAGTCTTCCGTACTCTCAAAAGCATCTACACTTCCAAAGTCATCATCTGTCATTGATCAAGGTAAAATGTTACTTATATACACGGCTGTTCATTAGAGAGGCTGAGACAGGAAGATCACAGGTCTGAGGGTAAGCCAACATAATGAGTACCCTGACTCAAAAAAAAAAAAAAAA